>NC_139344.1:23183412-23674388 GCF_055883805.1 Amblyomma maculatum
GGCCGAATGCTGCACAAAAGAAGGCTCGAGAAAATCGTCGCTCTTTTTTCATGGGTGAGTAGACCACGGTGTATACGTGCACGTTGCGCAGTCCGACAAAGCTGTGCAGTAAAACTAGAAAATTGCGCAATTTTCTGCCGGGTCGTTTAGGGGACGAAGCGAAACATGCAACCGGTGCGTGCCTCTGCTTGGCTCCTCTGAACGACGACACAGGGCTGTTGCTCAATTCGCGACGCTTGTGGGTGCGTACGGACGCGTCACCCCTTCGTAGAAGGTAGA
Organism: Amblyomma maculatum; assembly: GCF_055883805.1. Classification (NCBI taxonomy): domain Eukaryota; kingdom Metazoa; phylum Arthropoda; class Arachnida; order Ixodida; family Ixodidae; genus Amblyomma; species Amblyomma maculatum. The sequence goes on from NC_139344.1 coordinate 23,183,692, forward strand.
GTTTCCCGTGGTACCGATTTCGAGTACATATGAGAGATGCTTTCCAAATTTTCGTGGTGATAGCATTAGAAGCCTAGCCAAAAAATATAGTGTCTTCGGTCGTAAAATTCTCCCAGTGGCTGGAGGGAGGTGACGACACCAGATCGGAAGTGACAACTATATGCTACGACGCATCTCCATTCCGTCCGAGTCATTACCTCTAAACACCATCAGCTAAACTGGACTTGCAAACACAACAATGAAAAAAATTAATCTAAACGCCATGTAAATGCATCAACAGCTTCTAGGGCTATCGTGTTGCCAACGCGTAAAGTAATCGGGTACGCCTATGATTTTTGTTTCATAACTGAAAATCCAACGTCCCTTGCCAGTTACTTTATAAAGTATGATGTGCCGCCTCGGTATTTTGGGTTCGATTCTTGCAAGTGAATTTAATATAGATGTGGTTGTAGTTTGTGCGAAATGCCTAAATCCAACTACTCGAGTATTGCTTAATTCGAGGATTTTAAAAGGCACGTGTTTCAAATCTTTACAAGCGTTTTACCAACGTCGCGCTTATATTCACTTCTAGTTTATAGTTTTTAACTAAATAAAGCTCTACATGAACAGTCACTCCTGTCGCATGCATTGTATTGTACACTGGACGTTTCAGTGAACATTTTCAAGCGTTCCTGAAAATAATGGGCTCACAATAGACTAAAATATTTTCATTAACAAGATTTTGCCCCGGCAGAGATAATATATTGCAAAACTCCTCTAATTATTCAGCTAATAACCTAAAACCACTAATTAACTTTTAAATTATCGCAGTTAGGGAATTAGACTCAATGCGGAGTTCGAAGCTGCGAACAACACAATCAGCAAGGCTGTCAAGTTGGCAGAGAAATGGACGGGCAGTACTGGCTGAAGAGGTGCCCACAGGTGTCTCCTCATAGCCACCTTCTGCGCGCGGTGGTGGCTACAGACGTGAAAAAGGCATATGACAACGTGTTACACTCTAGGATAATTGAGAACATGGAAGATTTGGGAATACCTTTGCAGGCTACAAAAATTGTATATAACTCGCTTCAATACCGTACATTCTCTATTAGGCTTAGTGGAAAACAAGTTGGTAGTTACACATCAAATAGTGGAGTACCACAAGGTTCAGTCTTAGCCCCTTTACTGTTTAATATAGCTTTCATACCATTGGCTTGGAAAAAAAGGTTAAATACCGAATATAGAGTTTCTGATTTATGCTGATGACGTCACAATATGGTCAACTCATAAACATCTACAGAAGCAAAAACTTCATTTACAAGCAAAACAGGCCTGGAAACGGCGCCTCAAAATTCCAGCTGCATTCACGTGGGACACAAGAACGGAAGAAAAAAATTGCAAGATAACTTCATTTTGAAGATTGGTAACCACACATTACAGGAGGTGGACGAGACGAGGGTTCTTGGGCTATACATACATAAGTCGGGCGAAGGAACACAATGATTCTATGGTACAAAAAAGGCAGCAGCAACTACGCTACATTTGACCAAACAAATCTCGTCTAGAGGAGGAGGAGCCCGAACAGATATAGCTAGACATCTTGTACGTTCCGTACTTTAGCCTAGGCTAGTGTATCAAGCTCAGTTCCATAGACTGGCGAAACAACAGTGGGCGGAGCTATAAACAATAAATAGAAACGCAATGTGCACAATCACAGGTTTGCCAAAACTTACAGCCATCCCTATACTTCACGAATGTGCACAGTTGAACGCTCTGACGGAAATTATTGAACAGATAGAAGCAAGAAGAAATTTAAATAGAAAGTGTGTTTCACCTTTTGCAGTCGTATGCATGAGGTGACAGCACCTGGACCTACACAGCAATGACTACTAACAAGACTACTAAGCTCCATCGTAAAGCCCAGCCAGCAACACGTTCAGTGGTTGATATAAGTCCCGGAATACGTATCCGGATATACGTCCCAGAACATAAGTCCCAGAATATGCTTTTTTCGGTACGAAACCGAAACTGAGCGCAAGAAACCTGCAGGAAGTTTGTGCGAAGCGACATCCGGTGATGACGTCATGTAATAGCACCGGCGCCAATTTCGAACTGTCTGTTCTACTGTTAGGCGTCATGCACTTTGCTGCGCTCCGTTGCTCTTGCAAATAACGACCACGCAGCTGTCAGTGACTGGCCTTTCCCATGAACTAATTAGCGAGACAAAGCATATACATAATGTCTTGGCTTAATAACACAATACTGCAATACTCAGTTCGAACTGAAGGCCGTAGCTTTGCTCACGTCATCACCGGATATCGCTTCTGTACCGACCGTCCTGAGCCCCACTTGCGCTCAATTTCTGCTTGGTACAAAAAAAAAAAGTATAGCCCCAGTCTTCTTCCACTGCAGTTCTTAAAAAAAAAAAAAGAGTTTTCATTCATTTCAAAACTGATATGGCATTGTCTTGCTCACGGCTTTGAACTGCCAATTCCCCCGGAAAACTCCCCTACAAACTTCTCAACTGCCTCGGTTACAGGTCTGTAACTGGTACCAAGATTAATTATCCAATAGGTCCCCGTTCGTGCTCTACCAAGGACAGCCGTTATAATGTACCGATGTACTCTTCTGTGCTAAAGCTAATTCTTTTTCTTCTGTTTATTGATGATATTCGTTCTGTTCCATTCGTGGTGCTTAACGTCCCAAAGCAATTCAGGCTATGGGAGACGCCGTAGTGGAGGGCTCTGGAAATTCTTACCACTTGGGGTTCTTTAACTTGCGCTTACATCGCACAGCACACAGGCGCCTAGCTTTTCGCCTCCATTTAAAAGCAGCCGCCGCGGCCGGTACTCGATCCCGCATCCTTGGGCACAGAAGTCGAGTACCCTAACCGCTGCTTAGTAATGAGCTTATTAATAATATGCTTAATGACATTAATGCTACTGTCAGAATGTTCGCAGACGATTGCATCGTCAATAAGGCAATCAATTATAGCCGTGACGAAATTGAACTTGCAAAATGCTCTCACACAGATCGCAGCACAGTGTCAAACATATAAAAGGAAGCTTAACTTTGAAAAAAATAATAATAATAATAAAAAAATTCTTTGCATGACGGCAAGAAGAAGAAAACAGAAACCACTCATCTACCTGCCCTTATAACATATTACATGGCAAATTAAATATTTTGACCGGAACAGCGCGCACTAAGACACAGACAAGAAGAGAGACACGACACACACGTTGAGTTACCAACTTGCCCAAGCATCAGTTTTAACAAATTAAATAGGATATCTGAAAATAAATATATCGCCATAATTTTGACTTGCGACTAAAAGGGGGATAAGCATATGTGACATATAGATACGTGGCATATGGGACATACGTGACACTCTGTTTTCCATCGTCGTCCTCTTCGGTGGCATATACGTAACATTACCCCGCCACGAAAAGCACCGTCCCGGTGCGTACTACATCGTGGAACTACAGCTGGAGGGGTAAGGCTTCATGCGAGCGACATGAACGATTTCTGTACGGGGCACATCGAACTGTCGGCGTGGGTGCACAGGGTGACCTCGTATGTCACAGAAGTGACTGGCCGTAAAACCCGGTAGGGGCCTGTGTACCGCGGCCAGATTTCTCACAGAGCCCAACTCTACGAGCGGGAGTCCAGAGCAAGACGAGATAGTCCGGAGAGTAGTGGACAACGCGATGTCGAGGATCATGGCGAAGTTTTTGGGAGTTCTGGGAAGAAGCCAGTCGGCGGCGAGCAACAACACGGGCGGCATCAGCTCGGGATATGGCATCACGAACATAGGAGCTTGCATCAGTGGTGTGAGGCAGTATGCTGTCAAACGGAAGAGAGGGGCCACGGCTGAACAGAAGATAGCAGGGTGAGCAGTCCATTGTATCGTGACGGGAAGAATTATACGCAAACGTAACGCACGGTAGAGTAACATCCCAGTCACGGTGATCAGCCGATACGTACATTGGCAGCCTGTCCGTGAGTGTGCGATTGAGGCGTTCGGTGAGGCCGTTCGTTTGTGGATGGTAAGTGGTGGTGAAGTAGTGCTTAATGGAGCAGTATCGGAGAATTTCTTCGACTACTAGAGCAAGAAAGCAACGGGAGCTGACGTGGAGCACCGTGGAGCAAGATAACGTCATGTAGGAGAAACGCAGCCACGTCAGTTGCACAGCTGGTGGGTATCGCTCGTGTAACGGCATAGCGCGTAGTATAGTCCGTAGCCACCGCAATCCATTTATCCCCCGAAGGAGACAAAGGGAAAGGCCCGAGGAGATCAAGGCCAACTCGGTAAAATGGGTCTATTGGGATGTCGATCGGCTGTAGGGATCCAGCAGGCACAACCGAGGACTTCTTCTGCCGCTGACACCTGTCACAACAAGCCACGTAACGACGAACTGAGCGGTAGAGGCCTGGCCAAAAGAAGCGCCGGCGGACGTTGTCGTACGTACTAGATATGCCAATATTACCCGCAGTGGGCGATGCAGCTGCTGAAGAGCGATGGCACGCAGGTGGTCGGGGACTAGGAGCAGAAGCTCAGCGCCATCTGGTCGCATATTCCGCCGATATAAAGTGCCGTTGTGGAGCACAAACAAAGCAAGGGTAGCGTCAGGGTTATCAGTGCTGAGGCGGTTGATAATGCCGCGAAGCTTCGGATCTAAGCGCTGCTCATGACAAATGTTTAAAAGGTCAGAGATGGACAGCACACAGGTGTCACCGTCGCACTCGCGGCGGCGGATCTATCGGGTTGCGGGACAGGCAATCGGCATCAATGTGTAGCTGGCCGGACTTGTGAACGACAGAAGAAGTGTATTCCTGAAGACGCAACGCCCAGCGCTCAAGACGACCAGTAGGGTCCTTCAGCGTAGAAAGCCGGTGATGACGGAGAACGAGCGGCCAAACAAGTAAGGCCGAAACTTTGTAATGGTCCACACGAGGGCTAAACACTCACGTTCTGTGATCGAATAATTCCGCTTAGCCGCTGAAAGGAGGCGACTGGCATAAGCAATGAGCAATGACGCGAGTGCGGCCCGTCTGCTGTTGGGCGAGAATGGCACCAATACCGTGGCCACTGGCGTTGGTGCGTACCTCCGTTCGGGCTGAGGGGTTGAAGTGTGCCAGGACGGGTGGGTTGGTGAGGGCTGCGATGAGCGCAGAAAAGGCTTGAGATTGTTCTTGTCCCCAGCAAAATGGAACGTCGTTCTTCAGAAGTGTGAGTGGACGAGCCGTGTCCGCGTTGGGGACAAACTACTGAAAATACGTAAAGGCCAAGAAAACTACGAACGTCACTGGTACAGCGGGGTGTAGGAAATGCACTTACAGCACGAATTTTATCGGGGTCGGGTAGAACGCCGCGGGCGTCGACCAGGTGTCCGAACACTTTGATTTCGCGTCGGCCGAAGCTACACTTCTTTGAATTGAGCTGAAGGCCAGCTCTTCGGAAGACTCCAAGAATGGCATCAAGGCGATGAAGACGGCTTTCGAAGGTCGAAGAAAAGACAATGACGTCATCGAGGATTCGAGATAACATAAGCACGTCGTCCATTTGAAACCACGTAAAAGAGAGTCCATCATACGCTCGAATATAGCGGGCGCATTAAAAAGGCCAAAAGGCATCACCTTGTATTGGTAGAGGCTATCGGGTGTGACGAAGGCGGCCTTCTCTCGGTCCCGTTCGTCGACCGCGATCTGCCAATAACCGGAACGAAGATTAATCGAAGAGAAATAACTGGCACCGTGCAAGCAGTCGAGGGCATCATCTATCCTGGGAAGTGGGTAAACGTCCTTCTTTGTAACTTTGTTGAGATGTCGGTAATTAACGCAGAACCTCAAGGTATTGTCCTTTTTTTTTAACAAGCACGACAGGTGACGCCCAGGGGCTGCTCGAAGGCTCTATAATATTTCTTGCCAACATCTTGTCCACTTCATGTTGAAAGACGCGACGTTCAGAAATGGCGACTCGGTAAGGTCTTCTGTGAATTGGTCTGGCGTCTCCAGTATTGATGCGATGAGTAACGAGGGACGTCTGTCCCAAAGGTCGGTTACCAAAATAAAAAAATTCACTGTACGAAGTCAGAAGGCGCTTAAGTGCTTGAGAACGATCAGGAAATAAGTCAGAAGCTACCATTCCTGATATGCGGGCCTCCGTAGGCGGGGACTGTGCAGGTCGGGTCGATACTCTATCAGTAGTGTGAGGTAAAAGTGCAGACACATTAAAGTCAGACAACGGGGTCAGTTGGCGAGAGAAATGCCTTAAGGAAGAACTTGCACAGAAAATCTGAAGTTGAGGACGGGAATATGAGCATGGGTATTCGCTACGTGCACGATATTGTGAGGGAGAGCTGTGCTACGGCGCAGAGTCATGTCGGTTAAGGGGGAAACAACGTAGTCGCCATCAGGAATGGAGGAAAAAGGCGACGTGAGCACATATACAGCGGCTTCAGGTGGTAGACGAGTAAATGCAGCGGAGCGAAGACGGACCGTTGAAGTTTCATGAGCTTGTTCGTCAGGATAGAGCGGCAGGTCTAGATGAAGCAGTTTAAAAGAACAGTCAGTGAGAGCGGAATGTGCAGTTAAAAAGTCGAGGCCTAATATAACATCTTGAGGGCAACTGGTGAGGACTGTAAATGACACAGGGATGTTGCGGCCGGCAATGCTAATTCGTGCAGTACACTTACCAATAACAGTAGCTGTGTTGCCGTCCGCAACACGGATGATAGAGGAGGTAGCGGGTGTGAGGATTTTCTTGCGGCGTCGGCGGAGCGAGGAACTGAGGACAGAAATGTGGGCGCCAGTGTAAATAAGTGAAGAAATAGGGACTCCATCCACAAGAATATCAATGAGGTTGCGTCTGGGTGCGGGGGTCAGTACCGAGTTGGCAGTCCGGGTCGGTAATGCAGCGTCACTCCAGGGCACTGCACTCGCTAGTTTCCCAAGTAGGTACCAGCGTATGATGGGGAGGAGTTGCGACGAGGTACCGGTGAACGGGATCGACGAGCCAGTGGGGATGGAGATTGGCAGGAGCGACGGGCAGGGGGGACGGTTTCGTTGCGAGGCTCATCTGGGTGAGGAAGATAATGTCCAAATCCATCATAGGTGGGGCGGGGCTCCTCTGGTTGGGCAGGGAAGCGTCGAGGTCCTTGGTACCTTGGTAGTATCGACGGTCAGCGTTGTATGAGGAGCGAGGAGCGAAGAAGGTACGGCTACGGCAATAACGCGATGTGTGACCGGCGCGACAGCAAATGAAGCAAATTGGTCTGTCGTCTGAAGTGCGCCATTTGGCAGAATTGCAGCTAAGATAGCGACGTGCTGAAGCCTGGCTGGCGGTAGCAGCAGCCACTACAAGAACAGGGTGCGATAGTGGCGGTGGCGGCGCGGGGCTGGAGGAGAGGCCGACGTTGGCAAGTTCCTGGCGAACAACGGCCTGTATCATGGCCACGGTGTCGGGCAGCGGTGGCGTGAGTGGTGCAGAAGCCAAGGCCTCGAGTTCTCTCCGGATGATCCGAGTCATGTTCGCTGAGTGAGAAGGCTGTTGCAAAAGTGCCAGGTCATCACAGGTTGATGTAGGCGCCGTGTTCGGAAGGCGCTTAAAGCGATTTGCGATACGTCGTTGTTTAGCCTGCTCGAATTTTTGACAGACTTGAAGTACCGAGTCGACAGCAGAGCAATCCGCGCAGAAGAGGATGTTGAACGCGTTATCCGCGATACCCTTGAGGATATGCCCTATCTTGTCACTTTCCGGCATGTAGCTGTTCACCTTGCGGCTCAACGAAAGCACGTCTTGAATATAGGCAAGGTAGGACTCCCTGGGGGATTGGGTGCGAGTAGAAAGTTCCGTTTTTACTGCGAGAGCCCGCCCAATCGGCTTCCCGAACAAGTCCTGTAGCTTTTGTTTACATATTTCCCAGGTCACCAGCTCTTGTTCGTGATTTTGGAACCACGTGCGAGCTGTTCCCGCTAAATAGAAAATTGTGTTCGCCAGCATGACCTTCGCGTCCCAGTGGTTGTTTCTGCTGCAGCGCTCGTACTATTCCAGCCAGTCGTCAACGTCTTGCTTGTCTTCGCCATTAAAGATGGGAGGGTGGCGGATCTTCGTGAGTACGACGGGCTGAGCCGATGCTGCTGAGATGGTAGGGGCTGCCTCGGTGGTCATAGTGGTCGTTGATGGCATTGTTGTGAGCCCAGGTAGGTGGCGGCCATTGCGCAAATCCAACTTTTCGCAGCGTAAATGGGCTATTCTGTGCGCACGGGGATCTTGATTCACCTCCATCAAGACGATACGTGGCAGAAGGCTACTTCAGGAAAAACACAACAACTGATGACAGACGTAAGTTGTTGTTGTTGTTCTCCTCTAATTTGATGGCACATACCCACACAGGGGGATTGGCCAAGAGTTGAGGTGCAGAGATATTAGATTTTGAGATGTCTAACTACATCGCAAAAAAATAAATAGAAATAATTGCTAGGGAATAGAGAAGGAAATGTAAATATGAAAAACCAAAATAAAGAAAGGGTAAATACTAACGCACACATTAGGAGAATACTATGATTTATATGTACAGATTAAAAATTCAAAGCATATTAGCAAGGTAGGCGTTTTGTTTCTATTAAGAAGTTTTTAATGGCGTTAAAAACAGACCTGTGGCTGTACCCAAGCATGGTGGCACCGAACGATAATAAATCGACCGTGGCTTCAGCTTCGTCGTCTCTCACTCTGTTTTCCATCGTCGTCCTCTTCGGTGGCATATACGTAACAATATATTCCATCCAAGGCCACCTCGGCACTCTGCTCTCTTTGACGCGCCCTTAGGTTTGCTTCCTCATTAGGCGAAACCGCTAGCATACACGACACTCGTGCGTTCTGTGCTAGAGTATGCTATTGTGGCATGGTTCCCAATGCAAAGAAGAACTAAGCTAAATTGTAAAGTATTCAGAGAAAGACATCAAGATTCATATGCAATAAGTAGAGTCGTTATCTCATAATTCACACAAAGGTCTCTTAATTAAAGCCGGCCTCTTAACAATCAGCAAAAGAGCAAAACTCTTGCATCTTAAATTTCTTTTCTGAACAATGCCTTTAGATTAGGTATCTCATCCATCTCAGACTAGATCCCCAGGATTTAAACACTGCAGACACCTCTCAAAATGCCTCTTTAACACTGATGCTTAGAAGGTTTCCTTCTACCCCTTGGCTGTGAGAGTAGAACGAGTTTTATCATCACGTTATAACGAGCAGGTCCCTTAGCGAATTTCTGTCTCGCATTGCTGATTTACTTGAGAATTGTATTTTGTGATACAAAGTTGTCATGTATTTGCAAAACTTTCGTGTGTCCAAGCGATAACTTGTACGGAATGTACAGAACTGACCACATCGTTTTTAATCGACACTTTACAATCCCCTTGATGCACACTATACCTCCCTGCGCTCGTCTGGGCCTTTATCTGTTTTTTTTTTCGTTTGTTTTTGCAAGCTTCAATTGTACGAAGTACATATCCGTTTTTTGATGAACTCTTGGACAATATGCAATGCAATTCCCGTTTTATGCATCGAACTTCTGAACGGCATTATGACTGCTTTTCGTATTGTGACTCAACCTCTGCCACAGCCCCTTGAGTAGTAGCTACTGCAGTATAGATAAATAAATAAATAAATAAATAAATAAATAAATAAATAAATAAATAAATAAATAAATAAATAAATAAATAAATAAATAAATAAATAAAAAGTGTGTAACGTAAACGATCCAGCGTTAGCTGGCTTGTTATACGAGCGAAATTGAAGTTTACGGAGGCTGATACATGAAGCGGTTCTCTTGAAGTAAAAGGGCGAGTTGAGCGAGTTGGTACATAGACAAAAAACAGCGCAACAACGCATACATATTTCTATTTTAAAAATTATTATGAGAGAGATGTCTGTGAGGCTGCACCAATGCGGACATTCCGTACGCGATAGGGCTGAATGATTAGACTATACTCTCGAAGGGCTCACTGCTAGGCGTGTCGCTGAGCGTTGGAAAGCCCTCGAAACAATGCCGGTTTTCGCGATTTTTGCACGACGCATATCACCATTGGCAACTGGAATGCCAACAAATCCGCGTGTAAATATTTTTATCTTTCTTCTCCGCATAACGTCACACATTAACGCCCTCTATCTTCTCATTTTGTTTCATTTTCACTTCTTCAGCGGAGTGTGGTAGGTCAGATAATCATCGTCCGGCTATCCTCTTCACCCTTTCAGACAATAAAGTGAGATATATTTCCGTATATATTAGACGATTAACTAACAAATTTAAATAATCAACTCCTTCATTTTTTTCAATTTTAGGCGGTAATATTCTGTTACATAGTTGAATGTAGTGAACGTAGAAGGTGAGCCTCATTTTGAAATTTTTGTAGTCGCCGATGCATACAAATTTTCGAATTCCTAAAATACATCTAAAGACTGGTCCGCATCTGCCAGCTCTGCCCTATCCCATAGCCAATTATACCGAACAAAGTAATCCAGCTCCACCACCAAGCCGTAATGAAACAAACCAAGTTTACGACACTGAATATGGGGCCTGAAACGCTTGCGGGGCAGCATGAAATTTTGCGATGACTATACTTGCAGGCTGGCTTCAAGGCTCTAGCATGCATGCATGAAGTGGAACTACATGAGCTCTCACACACTCACGATCGCTAGTGCGTTAAACAACTCGGCCAACCTGGCCGACTCATCATGTCGACAATCTTGGTGGCAAGTGAATCAAAGATGTCAAATGATCAACCTATTGAGAATCTACCAGGCCAACGCTCTCCAATAATTTTGCAAGTACAAGCTGTATTATTCAGAAGTAACTTAAAGGTGAGAAGGAACTAATATCCTAGAGATATGCGCTGGTAAGCTGAGTGATGAATTATGTTTGGCCGTCTCCTGCTTTCCGGATCACCAGCCTTCTCCAAAAAGAATACAAGAATACTGAAGAAGTGATTTGCTTATTAAGAGTGGATTCATGGAGGGTTTTAACAGTTTTCGAGCCGCAAAAACGTTGCCATTAACATGTTCCTCCTGGTTAGCTCAGTTGGTAGAGCGACTACCCCTATTCGCGCATGATTAAAGAAGTGCAGTGGACAATAATAAAAAAACACGTTAATAACGACTTAATGATGATGAAAGGAAAAGTGCAGAAAAATCAGTGCGGCAGCGTGTCGAAAGGGTGTACCAGTGACGGAGCGTCTATAGCTGGTGCAGCTAGCTCTGAAGTTGTATTCAGTTGTCAGCATTGTCTTTGCTGACGCCAAACACTGGCCACTTTGAGCACAGCACTGGCGCTAATCACAAGAGTAATCCAGTATCGGCATGCTGTCAGAGCAATGTCCGAGGAGGGAGAAAAAAATCACAGACAGAAGGTTTTTGCTCAAAGGCGCAGTTCGACGCACACTTGCTCTGGAAGGTTATTCTGGAAGGTGGTTCACGATGTCTGCATAGGTGGTGCGCTCAGTCGTAGGTGCAGCACGTCCTGCCCTCTTGTAGGCAGCCAATCCTGATCCATGCTGTGCGATGTTTTACAACTCACTTCTGCGCTCGCGAATCTCACCATACTTGGTACCAGCTGCGGCCGCAGCAGCTGGTCATCTCTTGTGGTTCCCTGATCAGCGCACAAGTGTTAGGCTTCTGTTCTCTACGCGTCTGGAAGTTCTTCTCTGGCCAGCGCAGAGATTCCATGGTTGGAGGCGAAGCTGATAGAAGCGGCACGTCTCTCACTTATTTCGACGTCCATTAACGGTTCCCCATAGTCCGACAGGGACCAGTGAAAGCACGCCCTCCATGGCGGACGAGCGTGCGGCAGCCAGTGCAGGGAAGAAGCGGCCGCCGCGCTGGCTGTTCACCACCGCCTTTGGCCTCAGGACACGACGTAGCCGTCTTATCCATAGGCATCCTTCGTCGGGCTGGTGCTTCTGGTGCAGGAGTCGGTTTGTAGGGACACGCGCAGCCAAGATCGACACGCTAGTACCTAGAAATGTGGCGTAACAAACACAATCACATGATAAGAAACACAACACAGGCGCACACTACCAACTAAAATATGGATCTGAACACACAGTTTCTCTTAATCACTCATCCTCTTCTACACCCAAGTACATCTTTTTCACGCACCTCTTCTTTGCCAAGGAGATAGTACCACTTTCTTCCCCGCAGAACTCAAACATCATCCAAGCATGACAGTGTGCGCCTGTGTTGCGTTTTTTCTCATGTGATTGTGTTTGTTGCGCCACATTTCTGGGTACTATGCAGCACCAACTCGCCCCCCAAGCTGTTAGTTTGAGATGACAGGCTAGCTCCACGATGATCCACCGCAATGTCAGGTAGCTGTTAACTTTCGCCTCCACCCCCACAGCGGGCGCCACGCTGTTCCTTCATGACTACTGCAGGTAATCAAGGCACCCCGCGGTGCCACGACGCAGCCCCGGACGCCAGCGGTGCAGCAGCCACCTCCGCTGCCCTGGCTTCCAACGAGCGTCGGCGCTCACGTGTCTCGGAGATGCGCGTGCCCTCAAGCTGCGGCAGCTTCTTTTTCCCCACTGTTAGTTTTACTGACCACGCATGCCTGCCAATTGCTCTATGAAAAAAAATAGGACCAATTCAGTTGCCACCAATTGTTTACGGAGATTGCTGCAGCTTAGTTCTGATTTCACGAAGGAGCCACAGCGGGTGACCTTGATTTTTATATTCGTATCATTATTATTCTCCTTGGAACTGTGACGGCTGACGAAAGCTAACATTAATGTGCAGTTTCTTTTTAACAACGCAATGCTAAAGGACCCGTTCTTTAGAAAATCCCGCGTCGGCGCTGTGATTGAAAAATAGCGGGCATGTGCCTCTAGAAGGTGATAGTTGGAAGGTGAGATGGCTTGACGCTGGTTTGTCGACAGGTTGTGTGATGTCTCAAGACCACATGCCGAGTTGGCAGGCTCTGCTATCTCGGACAGTTCCTTTAAAATAGATCGTGCCGTAGTAGCTCAGTTGTTACGACACTCGACTGCTGAATTAATCCTGCAGGGAAGCGGGATTCAATTCCTGCCGCGGCGGCCGCTTTTCAATGGTAGCGAAATGCAAGACGCCCTTGTGCTGTGCGATGTCAGTGCACGCTTGTGCAGCGCATATAATTTCTGCAGTCCTGCACTGCGGCTTCTTTCATAGCCTTAGTCGCTCTACCAAATCAAACACAATCTTAATAGTTCCGCCAGCGCCGCCATTGAGGGCGTGGTTTTGTGGGCCGAGACCACCGGTCGCCTTCAGGGCTCGACCAGACCGTTTCCCGCGAAGGAACAGGGCTGGCGGCATTAGCGTGCGCGAGAGCCATAGCGGTGGTGGTATACCAGCAAAATGTCCTGGAGGGCGGAGAACGGTCGCCAGGAGCACTGGGGTTGTTAAGGCGAGGTGGAGATGAGGAACGCGGCCGACGCTTACTAAGGGTCGCAACTTCAGTTGTAAGCCGCGCTATTTCCGATTGAGCTCCTCATTAATATCGGTGAGGCGGGTATAGTAATCGTCAGCAGCTGCTCTGGGCAACTGAGAGGCAAGAGGACGATGAATTGTTTCCACGGAGGGAAAACCGGTCTCTGATCTTATCTGCCAGCGTAGCGAGGGATTATACTGTCTGAGGTGAAGACATGCTCAAGATCATGCGCACCTGTGGTGGTAGACGCTGCAAGAAGAGTTCCCGCAGGAGTGCGCTGTCGTGTGAAGTAGTCGAGTCTCCAGCCAGGGCGGTCATGCGACGCAACAGCTCGGTAGACTTGCGATCTCCGAGCTCTCCTAAGGTAAGGAGCTGCTGCAGAGGACGCGGCTCCGTTTCAGAAGTTCTCTGGATCAGCGTCGCCAGGAGATGATCATAAGGGCGATCGGCAGGCGGACACCGCAGGACGTCGCGAACAATCGTCGCAGTAGTAGGCGTGAGCGCGCCAATGACGTGGTCGAACATGGTCCCCTGCGAAGTGGTGCAGTGCCAGCGGAATAAGGCCTCGATAGTGAGGAACCAAAGTTCCGAGTCCTATGACCAGAATTCAGTAAGCCTGAAAGCGGAGACCGCGGACCCATGACGTGGCGCCGTGTCAGGCGACGGAGACGGTAGGTGAGTGGGTGAATCCGTGAACATGGCTTACACGATCGAAGGAAGGCGGGATCTCGAGCTCCGGGCGCTGGTATAAGAGGCTGATGCAAGCGCAGGGCAGGAGCAGAGAGCGAAGGCGCGAAATCCGGAGTCACCAAATTTGCGGAGACGAACAACAGACACACTGGTCGTCGGGTCTCCACCAATATGTTTTGGCAGGACCCGCCGTGCCAGGCGGGAACGGGACAGTTTCAAAAAATGAAAAAGAAATACTCAGTGAAGAGTTGGGCGCTGTTGTACGTAGCACGTTTAAATGTTAACAAGGATTTAGCATTAACCTACTATTAACTTGAATAGTAGGTTAATGCTAAATGGGAAGGGAAATGGTGTTACCGCCAGGAAGGCGCTACTGAAGAGCTGCTGCATAATAATTTTGATACGAAAACGGCACCAAAGGGGGTAGTAAGGCTATAGCCTTAAAAATGCTGTTCACTGACAGCAAGTGGAGCTTTACGCAATTCTATTGTCTTTAGAAGGAAAAAAACGTACGAAATAACAGAATTAAATATAGCTACGTCACTCTGTTAGCTGCAGCATAAAAAAAACCCCTGTGAAATGTCAGAACAAAAAATACGTAGTGTAACGAATTTCTGTTAATTTACAAAAAAAAACATTCTGTTGGTTCTAAGCAGAACAAGAGTGTAAAATCACAGAAAAAAGACAAGATCATAGAAGAACAAAACATTTCTGTATTTTTCAACAAAATTCTTTTACAGTGTAAGTACAGGGCAGATAATCATCATCCGGCTATTTACCCTGTCCTTCTAGTCAATAAACCCATCTATATTTCTGTACGATTAGACGACTAATTAACAAAACGTAACTAATTAACTTGTTTATTTTTTATTTTAAGCGGTAATATTATTTTAGGGAGTTGAATGTAGTCAACGTAGAAGGTGAACCTCAATTTGAAATTTTCGCAGTTGCCACAGCATACAAAATATGGAACTTCTAAAACACTCATCTAAAACTTCTTACGTTGACTTTCCCGCCTTGCTATTTATAAAATAGTTTCGGTCGTATTTCTTATCCTTCTAATACACACATCGCATGTGCATTTAATGTTCTAGAAGAGGCTTGCGATTTTGGTAAAAATAGACGCGCACCAACGCCATGCCATAGATAAAAAAAAAAAAAAAAAACGTACGCTAGAACCAACTCAATGAGTATGAAAAAAGCACATTCGGCGATAGATATTTTACACGACATTGTTGACTAACAAAGTTTCGAGATTGAGCTCCTTTTCGATGTTGATAGTAATTAACTCTGCAATATAGTCGTTAGAAGAGCGGAGCGGATGCAGACCTTTTTTTTTTTTTTTTTTTTTTTTTGCTGTGGGAAGGGGCGGGGGGACAGGACTAAGATCACCTAAGAAACGTTCTTCATAGGACGTGCCCAAGTGACCTGGGCAGACCATCTGTTTCTTTTCTTTTTTTTTTTCAATGTTTGCATTTAAAGGGCACTTAATTCGCTTTGCATGGCTTAGGGCGGCTTTCTCGATTCTTGCTAACGAACAGCCCAGAAGGTGTGGTCCGAACCTGCCCGCTATTTGCCCTATCTCATAGCCAACTACAACGAACAAAGTCCTTCGGTTTCGCCACCAAGCAGTAATGAAACAAATGAAGTTTCCTGCAATGAATATGGGGCCTGAAACGCTTGCGGGGCAGCGTGACATTTTGCAATGACTACTTGCACGCTGCAAATTCGAACCTCAAGCACCTTGAACTTCCATGAAGTGGTACTAAAGAGCTCTCCCATGCTTCACAATCGCGAGTGCGTTAAACAACTCTGTCAAATGATAAACGTATTGATAATCTACCAGGCCAACGTTCTTCAATACTTTTGCAAGTACAGGCTATATATATAAAGGTGTAACTTCAAGGTAAAATGGAAGTAATATCGAAGAGATGCGTTGGTAAGCTGAGCGGCGAATTATGTTTGGCCGTCACCTGCTTACCGGATCGCCAGCCTTCTCCGAAAAGAATGCAAGAATACAGAAGCAGTGATTTACTGGAAACATGGCTTTGCGTCCTGCGTCAGGGCCTTTCGTGTCAGCACTTTCGCTTTAAAATCTCGCTTCCATCGAAATACATGCGCCTCGTCGCATTCGCATGCCTGTGTACACCTTTATAAATCTAAACGAGCCGACTACATGCGAAAACGAGCACTGAATGTTGAAAGTGACAAAAAAAAAAAGGAACAAAGGAAAGTACTAACAACTTGAGTTTTAAAATCGCGCACGTTGAAAATATTTTTATTTTACCCGTCGAATAGCATCGATGCGGATCCATACCTGTTCCGGAGTGAAAGCGCAGAACAAGAGTAAATTCTTGGATGGCTTTAATAGTTTTTGTGCCGCTAGGACGCTACCACTAACATGCTCATCCTGGTTAGTTCAGCTGGTAGACCAACTGCACTGCCTCACGCATGATGTTCATCCCGGTTAGTTCAGTTGGTAGAGCGACTACCCTGACTCACGCATGATTAGAGAAGTGCTATAGAAAATAAAATGTACATAAAGACTTAGTGATGATGAAAGGAAAAGTGCAGAAAAATCTGTGGGACAGCGTGACGAAAGGGTAACAGGGACGGTGCTTGTAGCTGGTGCAGCTGGCGTCGAAAACCCGAAAGGGAAGGCAAAGAAAGGAAAGCGTGAGGTGACATACTCTGTATGCCCTTCAGTTGACAGCGTTTTCTTTGCTGACACCAACCACCGGCCGATTTGAGAACAGCACAGGCGCTAATCTCAAGAGTAATCCCGCATCGGCATGCTTCCAGAGCAATGTACGAGGAGGAAGAAGAAAGTCACACACACAAGGTTTTTGCTCACACACAGGCTATGGAAGGTTATTGCGGAAGGTGGTTCCCGATGTCTGCATTGGCGGTGCGCCCAGTCGTGGGTGGAGCGCGTCCTGCCTTCTAGTTGTCAGCTAGGCCTGATCGCCTGATCCATGCTATGCGATGTTTTACAACTCACTTCTGCGTTCGCGAATCTCACCATACTTGTCACCAGCTGCGGCCGCAGCAGCTGGTAATCTCTTGTGGTTCCCTGAACAGCGCACAGGTATTCTGTCACTTTTCTCTACGCATCTGGCAGTTCTTCAGTGGCCAGCGCTCCGATTCCATAGTTGGAGGCGAAGTTGATGGAAGCAGCGCGTCTCACTTGTTTCGACGCCCATTAACGGCTCACCGCAATCCGACCGGGATCAGCGAGAGCATGTCATCCATGGCGGACGAGCTTGCGGCAGTATAGTGCTGGAGGGAAGAAGCGGCCGCCGCGCTGGCTGTTAATTCACCATCGCCTTTGGCCCCAGAACACGACGTAGCCACCTTGTCCTCGGCATTCTTCGTCGGACTGCTGCTTTTGGTGCAGGAGACGTTTTGTACGGACACGCGCAGTCAAGATGGACAGGCTAGCTCCACGATGATCCACTGCAAGGTCAGGTAGCTGTTAGCTTTCGCCTCCGCCCCCAATAGCGGGCGCCACGCTGTTCCTTCATGACGACTGCAGGTAATCAAGGCACTCCACGATGCCACGATGCAGCCCCGGACGCCAGTGGTGCAGCAGCCACCTCCGCTGCCCTGGCTTCCAGCGAGCGTCGGCGCTCACGTACGTGTCTCGAAGATGCGCGTGCCCTCAAGCTGCGGCAGCTTCTTTTTCACCGCTATTAGTTTTACTGACCACGCATGCCTGCGAATTGCCCTAGGAAAAAAAAATAGGACCAATTCAGTTGTCACCAATTGTTTACGGAGATTGCTGCAGCTTAATTCTGATTTCACGCGGCAGCCACAACGGGTGACCTTGATTTTTTATATTCGTATCTTTATTAATCTCCTTGAAACTGTGACGGCCGACGAAAGCTCACAGCAATGCGCAGTTTCTTTTTAAGAACACGCTGCTAAAGGACCCGTTCTTAAGAAAATCCCGCGTCGGCGCTGTGAGTGAAAAATCGCGGGCATGTGCCTCTGGAAGGTGGTAGTTGGAAGGTGAGGTGGGCTTGACGCTTGTTCGTCGACAGGTTGTGTGATGTCTCAAGACCACATGCCGAGTTGGCACGCTCTGCCATCTCGGACAGTTCCTTTAAAATGAACCGTGTTGTAGTAGCTCAGTTGTTACCACACTCGACTGCTGAATTAATCCTGCAGGGAAGCGGGATTCAACTCCGGCCGCGGCGGCCGCTTTTCAATGGCGGCGAAATGCAAGGCAACCGTGTGCTGTGCGATGTCAGTGCACGCCTGTGCACTGCATGGAATTCCTGCAGCCCTGCACTGTGGCACCGCTCATAGCCTTAGTCGCTCTGGGACGTTAAGCCCAATAGACCAAACTAAACCGAACCTTGAAATGAACTGTTTCCCCCATTCCCCCTTCTCTTGTTTCATAGGCGTCTAATGCTTCTAGCGCCCGTTGTCGGCCCGCCGTCCGACTGAACACGGCACCGAGCCGTGTTCAGCCAGATGGAACTCGGACGGAAGAACTTGGAGGCGAACCGAAAAGAGAACCCGAAGACGAGCATAAACGATGTTTGATGTCTGCATCCTGCGCTGCCGCTCGAGGAGCGCATGCGTCACCATTTAGTGTCTTCTTTTACTCCGCGCTGGTTTCGGGGCACTAATTTGAAAAGACACGATGCTATCTAGCCTCTCGATGGACACTTTAAACGCTCCGCCAACGGGAATTCCAATGTACCATATAAGCGGAATTTCACAAAAGTGAAGGTGCTCGAAACCATGTCACGTTTTCGTCGCCTCAAACGCGCTGTCAGAG
Source organism: Amblyomma maculatum (assembly GCF_055883805.1). NCBI lineage: Eukaryota > Metazoa > Arthropoda > Arachnida > Ixodida > Ixodidae > Amblyomma > Amblyomma maculatum. The sequence goes on from NC_139344.1 coordinate 23,202,610, forward strand.
GAACCAAGGGCCGAATGATAAATTATTCGCCTCTAGACGACTACAGATTATACCAAAACGCCCACGTCACTGTTCCCGCAATTATGGGGCCCGTATACTGTGTGCTACTGTGTGCAGGGACACTTTGCGTCCGCGGACCGCTACGTTGCGGCGATAAGATTTCCTCGCTTGGAAGCCGGCAAAGAGTGGACCAATGTTACTTAAAATTGCGGGGACCAACCGCCGGGGTGCTTTTGAGAGCCCAAATCTGAACCGATGGCCGACCTGGCGCCCTCTACACTTCCTGCTTCCAGTGAACGTCCGAGGGAGCGGGCCAAACAGTGTCGTCTGTGCCGAGACCGCCCAAATCACTGGTTCGCAGCTCGCTGTTTTGTCTCCGGCACGAAGTGTACTTTAAAGATTCGCAGTGCATCGGCGCGCTGTGCGGAGGCGAAAGTTTTCCACAAAAGCGCCCACCCGCTTTTCAAGCGAAAAGGATCACAGTAGACCCGGGACGCGGTTTTAAGAAGATAAATGTTCCGTGTGTGTAATGGGGTTTTGTTGGCAGGTATTTCTTTGAAGTATGTACATACATGCCCCGATGTGCCGAACTTTCTTACGGTAGCTCTTTTTTGCTTCTGCTTTGTCTTGTGTTAAGCACGATCTAGGATCGACTAACCGGTTTTGAGATGACCGTAGCACTGCACTCATTTTACAGATTGTCTGCGTCCTCTTGCGGTTTTCCTAAACCGAAGCTAGTCGTGCTTTGGGCTACGGCGTTGTATTATTTTCACTTGTATTTTGCAGTCACCCAGTACACCCTTGAGCTCGAGTGTGCCAATGAACTGAGTGCTGAGCAGCAGGATTTATAATAGGCGCTGCAAGAGGGATGTCGCCAAATGCTCAGAAACACTCCTCGAACGGTGAAATTAGACGGGAGGCCAGGGACAGCAAACGTGCGGCGGGTTGAACACAGAAAACATCAGCTCCGGACGCTGCCCGAGAAAGACCTGCCTAATAACTTCCTCAAGTATAGCCCACACATTTCATGGATAAAAACTGACGGCCTCCGTGACATGCCGCGCAAAGTGGGAGACTCAGCGATATCAGTATTACCTGCACGATCCCAGGAGACGCTCTTTTCATGCATACTGGGTACATATACCATATCTCGAGGCACGATGGTCCTCGCTCTGCCGAAGCCCCGGAAAGAGCCTCCACTTATAGGGAAGCAGTTATGAGCAAAGAAAAGACGGGATATAGAAGCCTTTAATAGGTGTATACGTGGAGAATACCGTGGAACAAGCTATATAATAGGGCAGGGGCCAAGAAAGGAGCTGGGTTATAAAAAAGATGTGTACGCTGGCGTTTGCTGAATTTCGAGACGTTCGAAACAAGGGCAGATTACGTGCACTTTCTATTTGGCTTCTTTCTTAAAGTGTGAAGTCGTCTTTGCTCTTGAAGTAAGCCGACCAATGATTGCATTTCATGTTTGTGGCAGTTTGGCCAGCGCCGCGATGGATGGCATGGTTTGGGGAAAAAATAGTCAGTAAAGAATTGAGCTGAGTTTTACATAGCAATTTTAAATGTGAAGAGCCTGAAAGGCCCCTTGCTTTATTAACACCTTCGCTGACTACAGCCAACCGTTTTCGTTTATCTGCGCACAACGTATCAGCAGAAAGTGTAAACAATGACTTGGTTTTGAGGCCAAGGTTTCACTGGGCACTTCCTCGCGTTTCTACGAAGTATCGCCTCACATTGATAGTGCGCACTTAAGTGAACAAGAGTAAGTGCATAAAAAAAAAAATAGTTCACTGCAAAGAAATTCTGAGGTATATGGTAAGCAGAACAAAGCACGAAAGTGACAAAAATGACAACGCACTCTCGCGGTTGCGTCTCGGTGCATGAAAGCTATCTCGGTTCGAGATAGCTTTCATGTTTGATGCGAGGGCAGCAGGAGCCGCAGTGGCTTTATCTTTGAGCCAACACAAGAAGTTTCTATACTAACGTATGCGAGAAACAGGCTCTTCCGGAGCTCTCTGCTGTAAGGCATAAAAACCGTGCACATGTGTAGGGCATTGTCACCCGTTAATAATTAGGGGGGGGGGGGTATTAATGATGCGCCCTTAACGGTTCGCACACTCCCAGACACCCTTAGAGTGAGTGGGGGTAACTGTTCTGGTCGCGAGGAGATGCCCTCGACCTGCGTGGCAAGCTCAGCCGGAATTCAACTACCTTGTAGTGACAGAAGGGGGTGGTCGTTTGGTGCCCAGCTGTCGCGGGTTCAAGCCAGAGTAAGGTTCGGAGTCAGAAGTAACAAACAAAACAAACTTTATACACAGCAAGAGACGATACAGGGGAATACGCAAACACTAAAATTGCACAGACGAGAGGTTCACAGAATAACAAACGCTAAGCATGCAATTACAGAGGTATTCAATAACATAGAGGCTTTACAACACAGGTGAAACACGAGAGAGTTACATAAACAAACACCAAATTGTTCACCGGGTACTGTTGCAGTCCGACGCCTCAAGAGTCACGATGTGGCCGCCATACAAGACGAGCGCCGCTCCCCTGCAGGTCCGTGGGCTTGCCAGCAGCGGGTGATCCCCGGGAGTCCAGCCGAAGCACTGGGGAACACGCCGCAACCACTGACTGACTGATAGAAGCAATGACGCGAGTCGTCATTGGCTAGGCCCCATAGAAGGTTCTGGAGTTTTCTGGCATATTCCAGCTTGATGAGTCCGCGTGATCGCCGGATGATGGGAAAGATGGCGACGGCGACGCGTACAAAGCTACGCGCTCTCTCGCGCGGGGGAGGAGGCTCTTTCTCGAACTGTGTGGAGGAAACCATGCGGCGCCGCACAGGCCTCGCGCCGCGCCGACTTGATAAAAATGTGCGCCGATTTCGTGACAGGGATATGAAGCGAAACCACCTTTAAAGACTAAGTTTTAGTTTACTTCACTATATCGTGTACATGCAGTTTTTTTTTTTTAATTTTTGGAGGGGTCAGGACTATATCTAGCTGTGAACCCGTCAACACACGCATTAAGATATTCCCTGAGAGATGGTTCGTTGTCAGGTGCGATGATGTTGGTATTTGGATTGCAATACGAATAACCCCCGTACAGACATCAGGCCCTCGGTACACGCCATCGCAGAAGTAGAGAATGCATGAAAACAATGTTAATGTGTACGAAATGGCATGCTCACGCCTGTGGAGCGCGCATCTGAATGTGCTCCGAAAACGTTCCAGGCATGATTACAACACGACTGTAACTCACGAGGATTCTGAACGGTTTCTTCCCCATAAGTGCCGCTTTCATTGGTCAGGCTGAGCTCTCTGCCTTTCTTTGCTACTAGAACTCTCTCAAAGTTCTTAAGATCATCAGGGCACGTCCAATTTATCGACGTCAATAGAGCTCCTCTCTCTCAGCTGCCGCGGAAATGGTTGCACAGGGAACCGACGTAGCCGAAAAGGGGGCGCCTATCGCACCCTGGGCGTCCCTTGGTCATCGATAAAGAGCTTGCAATGGCGTCGCGTGGCCGCCTGGGCCCCAGCCGACTCCTCGCGAGGCGGCCAGTAACGTTCTTGTCGCGACGACAAGCAGGCCACGAAGTCGAGGCGTCGCCGCCGCGATCTGAGCGTCATGTTGCACTGGCGGTGTGCGTCGATGAGCAAGCGCCGGGGCTGCCAACAACAAAGGGGGCGGCACGCGGAGAAAACGCAGCCATTGTTCGCCTGCGATGGCGGCCGGTGACATGCGCCGGCGAGAACAGTCTGGCGGTGCACGTTCCAGGCGACCGGGAGGTGATTTCCAACGTCGACAATGGGTCCCCGTCGAGCAACCGGAGCAGCCGCGGCGGGAAACAGATCAACGGCGCCCGCGTACACAGCGACGGGGGCGGCCGCTGGACAAGACCCGCGTCGGCCGCTGCGCTGCTGGCGGTAATTAAGAAGCGCGCATTGACGCGGGACACGACGAGCAGACTGACGAAACGTCACAGTGTCAATGTGAGGACGTGAACATGCTGGGTTTTGTTTCATTGATATTTGCCGTGGGGACTCGGTGCTTAGGACGCTTCACTGCTGACTCATAGAACGCGGTTTCGATCCCGACTGCGGCGGCAGCGTTTTGATGTAGGCGAAACCTAAGGCGTCCGTGCACTGTCCGATGTCAGTGCATGCGAAAGAATCCCATGTGCACGAAATGACTGCAACCCCCCCCCCCCCCCTTTTTTTTTTTTTACTACGGAGTGCTCATTTATCGGGGTTTTAAACCGAGCGTTTGGCTCGAACGTGTCTCTGAATGCGACCTGAAAGTTTAGACAGTTCCAGGGAAGGCGATAAATAATCGTGGTGCAGTTAAATGCATTCTTTGAAGTTCATTGCATTCTGCTGTTCCTATCATTTAATTACATTCTGTGCACTTGACTGCATTTTGATGCATTCTATTAGGTTAATTGCATTCTACGTTTTCGCGCCCCAACAATCGATGCCGACGATCTCTGCAAGCCTACTTTGCGGCTGTTTCAATTCAAAATTACTCCATACTGCAGCCAAAAAGGAAACATACCCATGGAATGAAACACAAGAAGAGAATAATAAGGCACCGAAGTGGATTCGAGCCGCTGTGTGTTACGTCCGAAAAGGTAGCGCTGATCCATTGCGTCATGGGAGCGATGAGGAAGAGGATACTTTCTTGCCCCGCTCCTAATCGCTTTCATTAAATTTCTCCGATTTGCCTCCAGTAACGCTGCTCATTAAGCCAAAGCTGCGGTACAGTACCTTTGTCTGAGAGGACGGAATGCCGTTGACACTGCATGTACCATACCATACCATACCATACCATACCATACCATACCATACCATACCATACCATACCATACCATACCATACCATACCATACCATACCATAATATGCTGCACTATCAGCTGCATGATGCATGTCGGTGTAGGGCATAGTGGACAAATTAAAGGTCCGCCTAAAGCATATGGCACCAAAAAAACGTCCTGTGGTCCACCGAGGTGCGTCTTCACCGAGGAATCTAAGTTGCGGGCAGTTTATGATGTGAAACCTACCTCCGAACGAGAAACACTGTAGCCACACAAGAGCATTCCACTGGGACGCAAGTTTCACAGCAACTTTTTAGAGCGTTATCTCTACTGCTCGTATTCGTCAAGGTCATTTTACGCCGCAATTTGACATCGCGCTATGAAGAAACATTTTTGAAGTAAAATTGCCGCAGCTGGGTTTCGACCCGAGCCAGAACGAACAGATGGGCTTCCCTGGCCGAGGCAAGAAAGCACTACGTCATAATTGCTAAAGAAACTCGCGCTTACTCTCGATATTAATGTTTGGTAGCGTACGAACGGCTTCATGGATGGATGGAATATAAGAGCGTCCCCTTTAAAACGGGGTGGTAGCAGTAGCTATCATGCTCATTTTCCTCCCTATATCTAAATAATTGTTTTAATTGGTCGACTATACCATCATTCTATTTATTGAATTTTTTTTTCTACTTTACTAACATTACGTCACTTTTCTGCTTTTAAGCCACCAATCTTCCAGGTGTTTTTTGCTAGCTTCCACCGCCGTTTTACTCACCCGGCCACTGGTATCTCTAAACCCCAGAGCTTCAGGAAGAATGACTGCGCCTGTATCGACTTCCGGATGGATACCAATACATTCGAGTATAACATATGGTCAATTGTTTCACTGGAGTTACCACATACAGCACAAGCGTCATTTTCATTGTTAAATTTCTTTTTGTAGCTGCGCGTTCTAAGGCACCCTGATCTAGCTTCAAAAAGTAGGGCACTGTCTCTTGAGTTATCAAAGAAAGCTTCTTTCAATGTTATGTACTCGAGCGTCATCTGTAGGAGCAGTGGCGTACTAGGTGTTCAGATGGCCGCCGCATGCCGGCGCCCTTGTGCAACGGCAAGCAAACAGTGCCAACCCACGCTTTGCTACTCGCGTAATTACAACTTCCATAATTCGAACTTTCCTACTTAGCCATTAGCATGCACCTGTAAGATACCACTTTACATGAAAACCCACACGACTTACATGTAAATCCCTGCTGGTACAGAAGCCGTAAAATTTTATCGTCGGGGCTTAGACGGCACCGATCAATGCTGGCGACCGACGGTCGTGGGTGTTCTAATTTCGACTGAAATGAATGAGAATTTTTTTTTTATGCGAAAAGAAATTGCTTTACAAAGTGAGCATACGAAGGGAACCGTTTCAGACATGCGCCGACCTTGGTTTCAGATTAGAAACACAGCTTTCAATGATTTTCATTTCTTCATTCCGAACATTCCCGTGGTTTCTTAGCATAAGCATTACATGGAGTTCTCGACACAACGCCGACGCCGACTTTTCCTTTCAACGGAAGCAATAAAGCTATCGCTTCGAAGCGTTAAATAACCCCAACTGCGATCGAATTTGCCGGCTCCCTCCACTACGGCATCTCTCATAGCCCGAGTCTCTTTGGGACGTTAAACCCCATAAACAAAAACAAAAACAAAAAATGCTTTGTGTGCATATACTACGAATATTTTTGAGAACCTTTGCAAGGAAAGCGTACAGCGACGGCTCAGGATCGAAAACAACCAGAAACAATCAGCATTTTTTTAAATACGAGAACATTCGCCGCGGCCTCAAAACAACTGCACTGGGTTTACTCGTATCAGTAATGTGTTCGAAGGGAGGACGAGAAAGCTAGGGCAAGGTAAATTTTCCTTGTCTCTAAATCCAATTAGCGCGCCTTCGTCTGTGCCTTCTCCTTTCTGTCTGCCGCTGGCTTTCGGCGCGATTTGCTAATAATACATTTTTTGGTGACGCTACGTAGGTTAGCGGTTCGAAAATTTTCAGCGAATCACTTCTTTCCTTTCTTCGTTTCTGTCTTTTTTTTTTCATTCCCTACTAATTAGGGGGAAAGGGGGAAGTCGAGCACTGCCTTAAGTGCATGACGCAATAACGGGCTACACTCGTCTCGAATTACTCATACTTATGGTATACAGTCGTAAGGTACCACTTTAAGATAAAAATCGCACAGCTTACAGTACTTATAAGTGCCGCTTGTTCTCAGCCTTCGCAAGCTTGCCTTCCATGTTCAGGGAGAACTTCCGAAAGGCCCCAGTTCACTGTGCAGCAGAATATAGTCCCTCCTGAAGTGTCATGGATCGTGCTTTGGAGTGCTATACCATTGCGAAATTATTAATGCTATTGTTGCATCAAGATCATACTAAAATCCTGGCTATCATAGCGTTAGTATCTAGCACATATCTTTATAACAATACACCGTGCTCATCTCGACGGCTGTGCCGACTGCCAGGAATCCTACGAAGCGTACATAAGCTGCGTTACCGCGTCTCCCCGCCGGCTACTGTGCGCTTTCCCAGCGTGCTTGTTTTAACAAAGTACATCGTCTGGTATAATAGAGAAGTTAAGCGTACCGCAGACTTAAACCGATTTACCAGACGACTCCTGCGCACGCGCAGTCGCCCCACCTTACCCTCTACTGTCACTGTGTGTGCGTTTGAGCTAGTATGCCTGCGCTACGCTAGATCTGTTTATTCGTTAGGGGCGAACCTAAGTTATTCAATGATGTATACAAGCACATTTCTGCGTAGTCGGCGGCTTGAGAGCTGTTTATTCAACGTAAAGGCAGAACTGAATAAAATTAGAGGGTCTCTTAAGAAGAGAATAGCGAAAGCCTACCCTTCCTCTCCTATCATTTGCCTCTCATCGTTTGTCTCTTATAGGCGTTCGTTGAAGTGCTGCATATTGTTACGATGCAGCAAGCCGATGAAGAAAGACGACAGAACATGACCGATGGCGATGGTAGCTGACGTTTTATGGATATGTTAGCGGGCCTAGCGCGAGCGCTCCTGCCCGCGCCACTGCCGCCGCTTCTTCTTCGTTGCTCGTCCGTAACATGACCCGGGGCCACCGAGCGATCGTCCCGATCGTGGACGAGGAAGTTTACCGATGTTGATGATTCCATGTTATGATGATGGGCGTGTCTAGATGCTTGAAGAAGAAGAGGAAGAAGGAAGGATAGAACGGCTTGCCGGCACGGTGATTCCTGATGAACCTTGGCTCAGGACACCCTCGGGCCACACGTTGCCACGACTCGATGGCGAAGGCCAAGGCACGCACCGCATGGCATAGGCAGGGGAGGATGTCTTGAAGTGTAGCGGTGTCTTGGGTCGGTGGGGTCTTAGGTCGGCACATCTGGTTAATGGGGTCATATATGGTCGTCGGGTCTCTTCTAGTGTCTTGTGGTCATGTGTAGCGTCTCGGGTCAGTATCTCCTTCGTCGTGTCTTGTGGTCGGGGCGGGGGACGGGGCGGAGGAACGGCAAGGTCTTGCTGGGTCCGTCAGGCTGGGGAACAGCCATGCGATGCCTCCTAACCTTCAGCTGACGGCGCAAGACGTCGCAGGGCACCGAAGCTCCGGTCCGGGATGAGGGGGTGATCATACCCAGCACCTTCACCAAATGTTACGATGCGGCAAGCCGATGAAGAAAGACGACAGAACATGACCGATGGCGATGGTAGCTGACGTTTTATGAATATATTAGCGGGCCTAGCGCGAGCGCTCCTGCCCGTGCCACTGCCCGCCGCTTCTTCTTCGTTGCTCGTCCGTAACATGAACTATAATTGGTTTACAGGAAAGAAAAGGCGCAGTATCTGTCACATTCTCCTACAAGTGTATGTTTGGATAGTACACCATCGCTCCTGTCGCGTGACATTCCTTGGCATGCATTTAAGTGTGGGATTGCAAATGGCTGGAACGCTGGACAAGAACACATCCCGCGGAATCTCGCGGAATATAACACATCTCGCGCACAAATCTCGCGCACGGGACTTCGTTCCATGAGACTAAAAAGGTTTTCGCCTTAATACCAAAACCGTAACTCAGGCCGATATTACTGAACTACTTGGCGTAGGAACAGGTGAGGAAAGCCCGCCCCCTTAGCTTTTGTTGCATAGGCACGGAAAGCGATCCCTAAGTTTATAGCGCGTCAAGCTTGCAACATGGTTAAGTTAGGCGGGATGGAATCTGAGCTAGAATCTAAACACTTGAAAATTTTCTTTAGTGATGTGAATTACTCTATGGAGGTAAACCATTCGAGATATGCGGCCACATTTATTTCGAAATGAATGTCATGTTTTATTCGCTTTTATTCCCCTCGTGACGCCCTGAGCGTTACAGGGAGCTTAAAATTCCCGTTCGAGGTGAAGTGTCTGTGACGGCACGAGCCTGTCGACAAATCAGTATCTTTAGCTTATGCACGAAACGACGTCGACGTCAACTTTTTTTGAAATGCGTATTTGCAAAACACACAGTATAGAATTCGAAAAACTGTGTTCACGAATGGGGCGCGCGTAGCCTTACGTGTACTAAGCGCTCCCCTCTGCACTTGTCGCTATCCTCTCCCTGTCCCTTTTTTTTTTCCGCCGAGTGCAGCTTGGGTTCTTTAAGATATTAGATAGCAATGGCCACAGCCGGCAACATTCTTTTCCGTCATTTTGATGACCATTTTTAATAAACAACTACCACCAACTGCGTAGTACCTTCTGTCGAAGTGCTCCTGTCCAGTTCGGGGGACGAGCCAGCTGATCGACCAGCTAACCGGTCTGCGAGGAAGTCCGCGCCAGGGTTCCGAAAACCACTGCAATGTCTGCAGTCATCGGACTGCCACAGTGTCTGGCGAACAGTTTGGTATTTATTTGGGTATGTCTCCTAATGGTTTTCGGTTATAAAGGTGTAATTGCTCTGTACCGTTATTTGTTCTGAATAGAGTCGTCTTGAGCTTGTAGGGTAAGCGTGTTGTCACCTACGTGACAGTCGCCGAAATGAGATCTTGCGGTCTGCTCATGCGCGCAGGAAGTCGAGATCAATCGTCGGCGCATTCCTGGTAGCCACTCTGTAGTCGTGAAAGTGTAACGCACGCACTATGTGATGAGCGCATAATCAATCAATCAATCAATCAGTCAATCAATCAATCAATCAATCAATCAATCACACCATCAATCATTCTTTGTTTAATATGCGTAGGAACAACCACGTGATCTTCGTGCTGCAGCACAAATAAAGAAAATGAAAATGCACACACAAATTTTACACACACAGATAGAACACAAACGAAGAAATAACACATGCAATGAAACTGAGAGGAAATGTGTCACGGAAAGAAAGAAATCAATGAGTAGCATGTCTTTACACAGTGAGAGAATTGTTGAGCACATCACAAAAAAAAAAAAAAGACAGATAGAGAGAAAAAACAACAACAAATATCTGACATTGATAGTAATATAGAAATATACATAAAATAAACAACCATTCCAGGCGCAGCAAGTGCGTGGTACTTAAAACACAGGATAGAAATACAGGAAAATACACTAAAGAAATAGAATTAAACGCGGGAAAGTAAGATTCGAATATAAAGTTTAATAATGAAATATAAGCAAGAAACGGATAAAAAGCAGTTCAAGATACAGACAGCATTGAATACGAGAGAAAGCAAAAAGTGAAGTAAATACAATATTTTAGGCTAGAAAGTGGGAGTTATATGTGATAAAGTACTAATTAGAATACAAAGCTACGAACATCCAATATAAATGAACAGAGCGAGTTTTGGAAGATGTCAAGGTGAGGACAAAAAGAGTTAAATAACCACTGCATTCTGTCCAGAGGGGAATGGGAATGGCGAGACGGAGAAACTTGAAATGGTCTGAATTCCCTCATGCTCTTTCGTGGAACGCGCAGTAGGATGTACTCTAAGAGCTGAGGGCACATAATGTGGCCATGGAGGAGTTTGTACAGAAAAATGATATCAACTCTGATACGAAGGCAGCGAAGGGAAGGAAGATTCAGTGGGTGCTCCTGGTGGAACGAGAGGAGGAAGTTTACGCAAGGAAAGCGATATCGAAATATCCGTAAATTTTTTTTTTTTTTTTTGTACTCTGTCAGCCTTGTCCAAGTTCGATTTGCAAGTGCCATTCCAAACAACCGACGCGTACTCCAAGAGCGGCAAGCATATGGACAGGTACAATTTTAAGAACGGAAGTGGAGTACGGAACTCTCTCGAAAGTCTGCAAACGAATCCGAGTGTGCGCATAGCCCGCTGAGTAATGCGCTTAGTATGAGAGGAGAAGCTGAGGGTGCGGTCAAAAAGTACACTAAGGTCATTAATTTCATCAACCCTGTCCAACAGCACAGAATTCACAGAATAATGGTAGAGAAATCTATGTGTTTTAGGAGTAAATGAGACAACACTAATTTTTGAAGAATTGAGGGTAAGTCGATTCTTCGCACACCAATCAGAAAAAGCAGATATGTCTGATTGCAACAAAAAGCAATCTTGAAAATAATGTATTACCTTAAATATTTTTATATCATCAGCATAAAGAAGACACGAGGAGTTCTTGATCACCGAGGAAACATCGTTAAGAAAAACGGAGAAGAGAAGCGGGCCTAGTAGCGAACCTTGAGGAACTCCACTGGTTCCAGGGTAAAGGAATGAGGTCTGTCCATTGACACTGACAAGCAGAAGCGACCAAGGAGATAGTTGTGTAGGAGGGCTACGAGTGAGACTTCGACGCCAAAGAGTAGAAGCTTTTCAAGAAGTAGTGAGTGAGTAACAACGTCGAAAGCTTTGCTCATATCACAGTACACGGTGTCAACCTGACCTCTCTGAAGGACTGCTGCAGAGGCATACGTCGTAAACGTGACTATAGGTTTGTAGAAGTAGAGCGACCCGACATGAAGCCATGTTGACTCGGTACAGTGATATGTTTGAGAAGGAAGGAAAGTACGTTGTGCAAAGCTAATTCAAAAAGCTTAGAGGTTGCACATAGAAGAGAAATCGGACGATAATTAGAAACATGAGATTTGTTTCCTGACTTGAAGACGAGAAACACGCGTGCTATTATCCACACGCAAGTAAAGGCAGCATTTTTCAAACAGTTATTAAATATAGCAGTCAGTACTGGTACAAAGATACAACTGAAGGCTTTTATTAGGCCGGCTGAATGACATCAGGTCTAGGAGACAAAGATCGTCTCAGACGCTTAGAACTCACAGTTATCAACTCCTCGTCAACGAGAACGGCATTGGATGGTGCACCATATGGGAGGCATACAGAATCGCAGGGTGGAGGTTTGTATACGCAGGAGAAATGTTGAGCAAAACTGTCGGCAACATCCCGAATTTCCGATCCCTGACAGTCAACTAAGTTGATACTGGAATCCGATTTAATGGAACGCTTGCGAACGTACTGCCAGAACGGACTAGGACGATTTGTGGCCCTCCTCTCTAAAGACTCAAGATAAGAGTCGTGGTCCCACTTGTTTAAGCGTTTCCAAAGAGAACGCAAGCGGCGAAATTCACTCTGCCTAATTGTCAAACCCGGGGCATTTTGCTTTACGATTGGACCGTTCCTTAAGTCTTAGCGCCGTTCTCAGTTCTCTGGAAAACCAGAAAGGAAACTTCCTACGAGTAGGAGTATGCAGAGGTATGTACTCATGCATACCATTAAGAACTATTTCAGTGAAGCCACTGACTTGTCCGTCGGCATCACTAATGTCATGTAAAAGGGACCAGTCGACAGAAGAGAAGGAATTAAAGAGACCGACATAGTCACCACGTGCATACGCGAAACGGCCGGGCCGAGTTCCCCACCCGATCTGAATTAGTAGAGGGTGAATGCAGAGATAGAAGTAGTCATAAGAAGTGGAGGGTGAAATTCGTCACAACGAGTAAGCGGTATGTCGGAACTCGAGACTCGGACACTAATAATAATAATAAATAATAATAAATTTTATTTCTGCCTTAAAAATATATGGACAGAGGAGCTGCAGAAAAAGCTGTAAAAATACAGCTTGACAAAGCCGCAGCCCCCATTTTACAGGCAACAGCAGAAGACAAACAACGACTCAACTTCTGGTGTCGTATAAACGAAACAAAAGAACAAAAATGTAATGCTATACATCGCAAGAGCACTTCAAGCGTACTGAGTAAACACAGGGATAAAAAGATTATTACATATCACACTCTCATACATAAAATATAAGATACAGAAGCAAAGACTTATTTTGGAACAACTGAGGATGAAAATTGTTCGGAGGTACCTTCTATATACATCCTACGCAATACCTTATGAGTACAAGTGAATAAGTCAAAATCTGCAGATGTATAAGCGTTGAGAAGGGAAGGGAGTGTGAATTGCAAACGTTCTTGCCCGGAGTTTAGGCGTGCTGTTGGCACCATCCATTGTTCGCGTTGTCTGAAAGGGTAATTTGTGGTTTTCTCTTGAAAGTTTGCCAATCGTCGAATATGGTTTGTACCATTTTTTATTTCTGTTTTGTAAGAAATGCTCAACCGGTATCGATATAATTCATAGATTTGGACCACACCGGCTGCAAGAAAGAGACCTTTGCTGGATGACCCATAGCTAACATTGAAGGCGTAGCGAAGGACCCTTTTCTGCAACATGTGTATTTTGTGAAGACAAGAATGTGTTGCAGTTCCCCATAAAAGATGACAATAATTAACGTAAGAATAAAAAAGTGCGTTATAAAGAGTATGAGTGACGTCGGAATAATGTGCCGTCTGCAACCAATCATGCCCACTACTCTAGCCAGTTGTTTGACAACGTGAGTAACATGGTGTTCCCATGACATGGTTGAAGAAAATATAACTCCAAGGCATTTAAAAGGATTAACCATTTCTATAGGTCGAGAATTATATAGAATATAACTGTGAGTAGAAACCGGCTTGTTTTTCGGGCGAAATATTACGGCTTTTGTCTTCTTTTCATTCACGCGCATATCATTAGATTTCGACAATTTTTCCAGCGTGACCATTGTTGTATTGCAAGACACTATTAGATTCTGAATGCTTTTCCCAGCAAAAAAAAAAAGAAAAAAGAAAATACTCGTGTCGTCAGCGTATATGATGAATTTGGCATTTTTGTTAATGTTAACAATGTCATTAAGGAATATATTGAAAAGAAGTGGGCATAACACGCTGCCTTGAGGGACGCCAGAAAATATAGGTTTTACCTCTGATAATACATTATTTAAGCTTACTGCTTGTTTTCTTTGCAAAAGATATGATTTTATTAACATTGCAGCCTGGCCTCGGATACCATAGTACCATAACTTCTTTAGGAGTAATTCATGATTCACCAAGTCAAATGCCTTTGAAAAATCTACAAATATACCTATTACGAAAGCTCTGTTATCAAACTTGGACAGAATATATTCTTTTTGATGTAGAAGTGCTAGTTCAGTTGATTTATTTTTGCGAAAACCGAACTGACACGGAGTGAGAAAATTACATTGGTCAATAAATTTAGTGAACCTGGAGTGCATAACTTTTTGTAATGCCTTAGAAAAAACAGGAAGTATGGATACAGGTCTATAATTACCTAAGTCATTTTGGTCGCCCTTTCTAAATAGAACGGTTACTTTGGCGGTCTGCATTTTTTCTGGAAAGGAAGATGTAGTTAAGCAGAGGTTGAATATGTGCGTAACTGCAGGGGCTACAATATCAGCAACATATTTTACTGGTCCTATTTGAAGGTCGTCAATGTCTCGGCATCCGCTATTCTTTTGGCTTAATAATACTGACACAACTTCCTCTCTTGTAACAGGTTCTAGAAACATTGTTTTATCGTTACGACAGTTCATGTACTCCCATGCATCTGGAAGCGATCCATAGGTTGGCATTTGCGTAAAAAAATCATTAAAAGCATTAGCCAACTCAATTCCAGTTAAATTATTGTCATTAATCTTCAACCTTTGTACGCTGGCATGGGATTGGTTGCGTTGCAACAAAGAGTTTAGACGGGACCAAAGTAGGTCATGACGACCCCTTTTAATGTCCAAAAATGTAGAGCAATAGTCCTTTCGAGCGGATCGTAATTTCTTTGTTAATTTATTTCAGAACTGCTTGAACGCCTTCAGATTATCAGCCGTGCGTGTCGTCAGAAACGTTCTATATAACGTATCTTTCATTTTTATTTCTTTGCGCAAGGCAGGAGTGATCCAAGGTTTACGAGTCTTAAGGGACCGCTGATATGTCTTATTGGGAAAGTGAAACTGGTAGATTTGTTTGAATATATCAAGGAATTGGTTATAAGCATCATTTGCATAAAGATAACCACTGCCTTTTGCCCAGTCCTTCACCTGACGAAGCAGTTCTCTGTTGTACCGAGTAAGGTTTTCCTGGATGACGATAGGCGGATCATTCTCTTTTACTTCGTTCTTGGCTGAAAGCCAAGTGTCTCTTGTCGCTTGTCGGGTAAAACGAGCGATAATACCTGGCTTCTTATCTTTCCGGGCAGGCAATCTGTGTGTCGTCTGAATATCTGTTGCTGCTGGAAGCGGTACTTCAAGCTTGGGGGCAAGACTGTTTAATACAGAAAGCAGATTTTCATCTGGTTGAATCGGGATACCGTGTATTTCTAGGTTGTTTTCTGCTGCGGTGTTCGAGGTCATTAACATCTTGCTGCAGTTGTGCTTTCGCCTTTCTCTTCTAATTCAGCTACTCTTTTTTTTTTTTTTTTTTTCAGAGCCTTGATTTCATTCTTTTGACGAGAAACCTGTCTTTCGAAGTCGTCAAATTTCTTGGACATGTGTTGAACAGATTGTTCAATTTGATCCACTTTTTTTGTTAGTTCTGGCAAACTTTCCAGTTTTTCTAGTATAGCGGCAAGAGTCTTCCGAATATCAGATTCAGAATTAGAGCCATTATCCTCTTTGCCTGTTACAGGAGCCTTTCCTGCTTGGCATTTACAACAGCGCCACGTCTTTTTCGAATCAGGGGGTTTAGCTTGAAACAATTTCTCTTTTACCCCAGCACACTGGCCAAAATGGTATGCACAGTTACATTCCGTACAGATCACACGCGGGACACTTTAAAGCCTTGGTGCCGTGAGGGAAAGCGCGAAGCGCGTAGGAAAAAAAATGTAATGCTGCCTACAAACATAGCAAGGAGGCGGGGGGGTCCATTCAGGAAGTAAAGGGGATTAAAAGTGCAGCAAGAAATAAGGAAGAAATGGGTGAACATTCACTTCAATGTGTGGCAAAATGCATGAGGCAGCGGAGGCAGAAAGCGGAGGTGCAGCGAGTAATGTCTTACAGCACTTGAGTGCCGCGCGCATTTATCACTTATTGCCTTTTAAGACAGAAAGAGCAATAAGGGACACCATGTTCATGCAAGGCTTTGGTTCTCACATGAAATCGAACTTGGTCGCATTCGTAATCACTTTGTCCTCACGCTTAAGAAGTACTTCCACAAGATGTAAAGAAATTTTATAATGAAAAAATTGCACAAATAGATTATAAAAGCGATCTGGAAGGTATTTGTTTTTTGGTATTAGTTTTGAAAGGTATTTGTTAGTACTACTGGCCGCGACTGCCTGCCGAAGTTGCCCACTTCGTGAAGACGTGTCGTGAGTGCCAACGACACAAGACGCCACCGATCAAAACAGCAGGACTACTAAACCCGATTCCGCCCCCAATCCTGCCCTTTCAACAAATTGGGATGGATCTCCTCGGCCCCTTTCCATCTTCGTCTATGGGTAACAAGTGGATCCCCGTGGCTACTGACTACCTTACCCGTTACTCCGAAGCAAAAGCACTACCCAATGGTACCGCGGCAGAAGTGGCCAAATTTTTTGTCGAACAAATTCTCTTGCGACACGGCGCCCCAGAAGTGCTCATCACGGATAGGGGAACGGCGTTTACGGCAGAGTTGACGCAAGCCATCCTGGAAACAAGTCATACAAGCCATCGACGAACAACTGCGTGCCACCCCCAGACCAATGGCCTTACGGAGCGCCTGAGCAAGACGATCGCAGACATGATCGCCATGTACGTCGACGCTGAACACAAGACCTGGGACACCATCTTGCCGTACGTGGTCTTCGCGTATAATACGGCAGTCCAGGAGACGACCAGAGCAACCCCGTTCAAGCTTGTGTACGGCAGGGAGCCCATGACGACGCTCGACGCAATGCTGCCGCACGTAACCAACGAGGACAACTTTGACGTCACCGCCTACCTGCAGCGTGCAGAGGAAGCTCGACGACTCGCACGTCTGCGTATTAAAGGCCAACAGCGCACCGACACCCGACGATACAACTTACGACGACGCCACGCAGAGTACAATTTAGGAGACCAAGTGTGGGTTTGGACTCCAATTCGCCGCCGTGAACTAAGTGAAAAGCTGCTGCGTCGATACTTTGGGCCATACAAAATCCTTCGCCGCGTCGGACAACTGGTCTGTGAAGTCATTTCAGACGATACGACAGCATCACAACGACGACGCGAGCGGCCAGAAATCGCACATGTTCTTCTGAAGCCTTATTACGCGCGTTAAAGATTCCGTGGTGTTTAAACTTTGTAATGTTTCTATTTAGGTTCCTTTGTTTATTTTGGAATATCGAGGCGATGTTTTTTTAAGGGGGGAGTAATGCCGCAAAACCTTCAAAACTGTATTTGTTTTTCTTTTTTTTTTTTTTTTTTAACAGCCGCCAGCATGCGGCCTTATCACTGCGATTCTGGTACGCGTACCAATTCTGTATCCCGTGTTTGGTCATGCTCGTTGTCGCGATACGACGCGTTATCATTTTCTTTGTCGCGAACGAGGCGCCGAGATCTGTCTCGAAGATTCCAATCATTTGCGTATGTTTCTACAATGTTCCAGGTTGTGCTTGTAGCAGTTTGCGACGTTATCTAGATTGTTCTGAGCAGCCTTTAAATTGAGCGTGGACGACTGTGACGGGCATTCTTTGTTCGACAATTGACGAGCACGTTTGCTGCTATCGCCGCCACCGAGTTGCTTAGTTCTTTTGAAGGCGCAAGTCAGCCCAATAAAGAGTTTCTTTAGTGCAATCACCGACTCTTCATTTGTGTCATCGACCTTGTCACCACCACGTGACAACATATACTTGTAGAGTAGCATTAGTATTGTATTGCAGCACAAAGTGGTCTCGGCATTGGTCACTTTGGATATCGCCAAAGCATATGACAGTGTAGAAGTACGTTTGAATAATAAAACTTTGCTGGCCGAGTTGGTTCATACTGCCCAATCGAGATATTAATATCGCGACAAAAAAAACACAAGGGACAAGGAGAACGGGACAACCATATTGAAAAAAAAAAAAAAAAAAGCGTATGAGAAATGTGTGCTAGCTGATTGATGTGTATGATCTCAGCGATGTAGGTGCGATAAAGGTGATATTTTTGTAAGACCTCATACAAAAGTGAAATAATTTCCGTTTGAGATCATATAAGTCCTGTGATATCGTCAGTCATACAATATCATAAGTCCCCCGTCTCATTCACCTCTCATACAACTGGCATTGATATCATATACCCTATATGATACTGATCGAACGCCCATCTCATTCGAGATCATTCAGTTGGTGTATGAGGTCACAAAAACTGATATCACATCATTCATAATCATTATTTTCGCCTTTCGCAATACATCATACAAAATCTAAAAACCGAGTCGCGGAGCTTGCTTTTAATGAGCAAGATGTCGCTGCTATTAGGAGATAAAAAAGATTACCACCGAAGACAAAGGAATATTATTTATTAACTGACTGGATCTCTGCACAGCGTGGGTGATACGTTTTGTTCAAATGAAGAATATAATGAATGAATAACAGCTCACCGCTCATGATATCAGGTGCATTACTCCGTGCATTACATATAAGACAGTTTACAAATGTAATCGATCATGTTATGCATTCAGAAAAGAAAAAAATTGTGCATTACATTCAGCATATATATATATATATATATATATATATATATATATATATATATATATACCAGATCGCATTGGCCAGATCGAATTGGCCGAGACCAGATCGAATTGGCCGAGATATCAAAGCTAATCAATAAGCGCAAGGTGGCCGATATAAGGAAGTATAACATGGAGAAAATTGAGCATGCTGTAAAGAACGGAGGAAGCCTTAAAGCGGTAAAGAAGAAATTGGGCATAGGCAAAAACCAGATGTATGCGCTAAGGGACAAGGCGGGCAACGTCATCACTAATAGGGAAAAGATAGTCAAAGTAGCCGAGGAGTTCTATACAGCTCTCTACAGTAGCCAAAGTAGTCAGGACCGTAATGAAATTGGCGGTAGGGAAAAACAATCAGACGTTCCACCAGTGACAAAGGACGAGGTCAAGAAAGCACTAGAAACTATGAAAAGGGGGGAAATCAGCTGGAGAGGATCAGATAACTACAGATTTGCTGAAGGACGGGGGGGATATTGTGCTAGAAAAACTGGCCACCCTGTATACGCAGTGCCTGGTGTCATCGACGGTACCGGAACCATGGAAGAATGCAAACATTATCCTCATTCACAAGAAAGGGGACTCTAAGGACCTTGAAAATTACAGACCAATCAGCTTACTGTCTGTTACGTATAAGATATTTACTAAGGTAATCGCTAATAGAATCAGGACAACCTTAGACTGCAATCAAGCAAAGGATCAAGCAGGGTTTCGGAAACGGTACTCTACTATCGATCATATCCATACCACCAATCAGGTGATAGAAAAATGCTCGGAATATAACCAGCCCTTATACATAGCATTCATTGATTACGAAAAAGCATTCGACTCAGTTGAAACCTCGGCGGTGATGCAGGAATTGCGAAATCAGGGGGTAGACGAACCGTACGTGAAACTGCTGGAAGATATATATAGTGGCTGCACAGCAACCATAGTTCTGCATAAAGAAAGTAACAAAATTCCCATAAAGAAAGGTGTTAGGCAAGGAGACACAATCTCCCCAGTACTATTCACAGCTTGTTTAGAGGAAGTATTCAGAGACTTGGAATGGGAGCAGTTAGGGATAAGGGTAGATGGAGAATACCTCAGTAATCTGCGATTTGCTGATGACATTGCCTTGCTAAGCAACGCAGGGGATGAACTGCAAATAATGATTGATAACCTAGACAGGAAAAGTAGAAAGGTAGGCTTGAAAATCAATATCCAGAAGACTAAGGTAATGTTCAAAGCCTCGGGAAGGAACAGCAGTTTACATTAGGTAGCGAAATACTGGAAGTAGTAGGCGAATATGTCTACTTAGGACAGGTAGTAACCGCAGATCCGGACCACGAAAAGGAAATAACAAGAAGAATACGATTGGGATGGAGCGCATTTGGCAAGCACTCGCAGATTATGACTAGCAGCTTACCGGTATCGCTCAAGAGGAAAGTATACAACAGTTGCATCTTGCCTGTACTCACCTATGGGGTTGAAACGTGAAGGCTAACCAAGAGAGTTCTACTTAAGTTGAGGACAACCCAGAGGGCTATGGAACGAAAAATGGTAGGGGTAACATTAAGAGATAAAAAGCGTGCAGAGTGGGTCAGAGAAATAACTAAAGTTACCGACATTCTAGTAGAAATTAAGAAGAAGAAATGGACATGGGCAGGACATTTAGTGCGAAGAGAGGATAACCGATGGTCGCTGAGGGTAACAAACTGGATTCCAAGGGAAGGAAAGCGTAGCAGGGGGCGGCAGAAAGTTAGGTGGGCGGATGAGATTAGGAAGTTCGCAGGGGTGAATTGGATGCAGCTAGCACTGAACCGGGTTAAGTGGAGAAATATGGGAGAGGCCTTCGCCCTGCAGTGGGTATAATCAGGTTGATGATATATATATATATAATATCATCTAAAAAAACTGCTCAATTTTAAGGATAGTAATGTTCTTAGCAAAGCGACTCTGGCTATAAACGACGCCTATGTGTAGGACTGCGGAAATTTCGACCACCTGGGGTTCTTTAACGTGCATTGACATCGCACAGCACATGACACCTCTCCGTTTCGCTTCCGCCCAAATACAGCCGCCGCTGGCAAACATAGCTGAACAGATTATGAATTACGCTTTATGCGCTCAATGAAGGAAATAAAAAATAGACCGTTTCCAGCGTCATTCGCTTAGCATGAAAGCGTTCTTTAATTGCGCAAGGTAATGAGGTGCGTGCACAGAGCGGGTTGCGAAAAGCCTATACCCCTATACAGAGCACTAAGCAGACATGGTAATGATGTACTATTTTACTTCATCATTTCTGTGATATCTGACAAGACAAGGGCTACTATATATAAAGCGAGGCGTCCGTTAATAAACTTTCACTTCCGTTCCTGGCTGCTTGCGTTCGTGTCTTTCTTCGGCCACGACATAGCAACTGGCGATGAGATTGGGATTGGATGCCACGATTCCGAAATAACCACCGGCACCGCGGCTGAACTGAAGCGGAACGCACAGGGACGGAAGCGGAACGCACAACCGGACCTCGAACAGAAGGCAAGCATTTCATTACGTCAATGCCAGGGGCTTTGCAACGTTTCGGAAGCATGCCACAGTTAAACTCAAGAAGCGACAATATCAAGTCGTACTTTCAGAGGTTTGAAAATTTTGTGAGACAAAGAAGTTGAGGTTGTTCTTTAACGTAGTAGGCAGTGCAGTTTATGAGGAGGTCAAGAAAATTTTAGTTCCTGACAGTCCTACTGACAAGACCTTCGAAGAAATACAGAAGGTACTAGAACAGCACTACAGTTGCGAGTATTCCATAATCGCCGAGCATTGCAAGTTTAACAAGCGAACGCAGCAAGAAAGTGAAAGTGTTAAGGACTTCGTGACGGAACTTAAACATCTAGCGCGTAATTGCGAGTGTAAAGCATTCCTTAATGATGCCTTGAGGGATCGGCTTGTGGCAGGACTGCGCGACCAGGAGACTCAGAGGATATTGTTCGCAACGGAAGACTTAACCTTTGAAAAAGCGTGCAAAATAGCGTTCGAGAAAGAACTTGCTGCAAAACAAAGCAGCTACATTTCCAAGCAGAACGCCTGCCTGACGTAAATGTGGTTCGAGGAACGCTGGCCACAAAAGCTTGGCCGTCAGAGAGCAAGAAAGGAAAGGCGCGAAAAACGCTTGATATCGCTGCGGAAAAGGCGCTGTGGAAAGGCGAGTGCCGCTCCACAGGCTACTGAGGAAGAAAATACTGCTCATGCGCTCTAGGGTAATGTGAACAACGCAGCGTCTCAGGCCTTGGACCCGGTGTCGTGTCAAGCTTCTGACAAGGAACCAACCGCCGACGAGCCACCACTTGTTCCTGAACACCTAGCGAGTGCCTCCACCTATATTGCGACCCCTGCGGACATTGCTGTGCGACAACGTCCAGACCAGTGCCCGGTTCCTGTGGCTAACAGGCTCGCTGCTGCCGATGAGCCAGTCTTAAAACGCCATGCATCATGTGCCTCCGAGTCCAGTGAGGAGTACGATCAAGCTGGCAACAAGCATCGCCGTCGCAATCAAGCGTCGAAGCCCAAAGGGAGAAGTGCCGGCGTTGGCGGTCGAGGAGGCCTGGCGGTGGTTCGGAGGTGCCTTCGCCGTCTTCCGACAGACAAATGGAATTGTAGGCGAAACTATGTGCTGTCACCATGTCGGTCTCTGAAGAGGTAGTGTTTGCAACTCTCAATGTACAGGGTCTTAGGTCTCGCCAGAGACAAATGCAACTTCGCCGACTTTTTCACAGCAGGCGTCTAGATATTGGGGCAGTCCAAGAGACGAAGATAGAGAGCGGGAAGGAGACCGAGAGGGCGTTACAGCCCTTTTTGGCAGATTTTAATGTCATTGTTGCGCATGCTGTGGGCCTGTCGGCAGGTTGTTTTCTGTTTCTGCGAAAGACACTGCCTTGTTCTGGACTACTTTATAATATCGACGCCGAGGGCCGGTTGATATGTTGCGATCTTCTACTCTTTAGGAAGCCATGGCGGATAATTAACGTTTATGCTTTCAATACCGTGACTCAGCACATAAGTTTCTTTGAACACATAGCCAGCTTACTTGACTGTGACCGACATCATGTGCTAATGGGTGACTTCAACTGTGTTTGCAACCCCATAGATCGTTCTAGGCCAGACGCACGCAGTGACAGAAGCGGTGAACGTTTGTTCCGTGTTACAGAAGAACAGAAGATGCAGGAATGGTTGATACAGCGGTGTCTTGCCGGGCTTCTAGGTCATTCACCCACATTCAGGGGCATTCTCACGCTCGTCTAGACCGGATTTATGCATATTTTACATTAGTTTCACGTGGGCTCGTATGCGAAACTATACCAGTTTAGTTTTCTGATCATTGCATGATAGTGGCTCGGGTCGGTGGCAATGACAATTCTAAGTTTAGGCCGCAGTGGGAACTTTGGAAGGTTAACATATCGCTCACCGAGAATTTATCATTCGTGTGCGCTCACTGCTCCAATCATGTTTTTCCGGAAGTCTACCATTGTTCGCCGCTTGGGAAATGTTCAAGCAGGAAGTGTGCGATAGCAATTAAACTTGGCTCAATTAAATCTTTCTATTGGGAACCATCAGGAGCAGGCACTTAACGAAAACTTGTGTAACCTGTATGAACTAGAATGTGAATCCCCTGGTTCATATGCGGATGAAATACTAGCTAGTCAAAAGTGAATTACGAAGGCATGATGCGGAACGATACCGGTTCGATCTCGTGTCAAGCGTGCTTTGTATTGCGCACGCTTGACGCTGCAAGCTTTGCTCGATGAACGTCATCATGCGACTGCAAAGCTCATTCCGAAATTAATGCATAATGGCACATTTGTTACGAGTACGAAGGAGGTTACGTCCGCATTCGTGGATTATTACTCGATGTTGTTTAGTGCCACTCCTCCTGTGAGAAATTCTGACATCTCGCGTTTCACATCCCTGGTGACCCCTTTATCTGAAGATAATTGCTCTGTAATTAGTAGCTCTTTCACGCAGCAGGAGGTAGAAATGGCAATTGATCAGTTACCTTTCTCAAAAACGCCTAGTCCTGATGGCATTTCCTCTGAATTTTACAAAACTTTTAAAACTGTTCTTGCTCCTATCCTGCTACATGTCTTCGTGATGAGTTTTGATCTAGAAGCCTTTCCCGAGACTTTTACAAGATGCCACACAGTGCTAATTCCAAAAAGCACTGATGAAGAAAAATTACGCTCAGTGGAAGGCTTTTAACCAATCACAGTGGCAAATGTGGATTACAAGATTTGCGCCAAAATCTTATCAAATCGCCTACAGTTCGCAATGTCGGTTCTCATTGGCCCTCATCAGACGTGCAGCTTGAGGGACCGCGCCATTCAAAGTAATGTGCATATTGCGCGCACAATCCTCATATTGTGCTCCTGCTCTCATGATTAGGTTGCTTTACTTCAGGTCGACCTCGCAAAAGCATTTGATCGAATTCGTCAATCATTCCTGTTTTCTCTTCTGGAGCGAGCGAATGTTGGTTCTGTAGTACTGAAGGGGGTGCAACTTTGCTAAAGAAAATATTCGACTGGCCTGATTGTAAATGGCCACCTATCAAGCCCCGTACCAATCAGCTCTTCTGTGAAGCAAGACTCTCCGATGTATCCGCTGCTTTTCGCTCTTTACTTAGAGCCACTTTGTCTGAGTGTTTTACATAACAGTATGTGTCCATGGCTTCTCTCTCCTTGGAAATGAGGTTAAAGTGCTTGCATATGCGGATGATCTTGCGTTTTCCAGCACAGGCAAACCAAGCGTAGAAAAAGTTATATCCAGCATAGAACAATTTGGCATTGTTGCTGGTGCTCAGATGAATCACTCTAAGAGCTCCGGCCTTTCGTTTGCTTCGTGGGGCTCAACACCGCTCCTATATATGCAGGAGTTGAATGGTCATGTGTGCCCCTTAAATATCTGGGCGTTCCACTGCATGCATTTAAGTCAAGTGCGAATTACTGGAAAGAGCAAGTTCCAGTCGTCCAGCGTTATGCTAATACATTTGTCCCCTGTCGGCTCTCAATCTTCGGTAGGGCTCAGGCCTGCAACAGGTTTTTGGCGACAAAAATTTATTACGTGCTTCAGGTCTTCCTCTGTGCTAGACATTACATCCAGCGTTTTCACCGAATATTTGCGACTTTTATTTGGTCATCAAATTTTGAACCGATTCGACGTGATAACCTATACTGACCTGTTTTTGCAGGGGGCCTCGGCTTAGTGTATCTGTATGTGAGGCAGTTAGTTGCCCGTTTCTTCTTTTTTCGCGATTGTTCACATCCGATTATTAGAGCATTCCTACAAGTTAATTTCATGAATCTGCTTCCTGACTTAGTGGTTTCTTCAGATTTTACCTGTCGCCCACAGTTACTAGGATTTATACAGGAAGTTTATGCTTCGGTGAGGTTTTTGACTGTACGATTCTCGAATGAGTACTTCTATTCTGTTTCGCGCAAGAGAGTATACAAGGAATTGATAGTAATGCTTCCCCCCCCCCACTGTATCGTTCTTTATACTTTGGTCGTAAGGTTCAGGATGTGTTAAAGAGAGTGCGTAAAATGCAGATTTCTCCTTGCACGAAAACATTTTTTTTTAATTACATACGGAAACTCCACATGTTAACACATGGCTCCATAGGAAAAATATTTTTGTATCTTCTGTAAACTGCCGTCTGTGTGATGTGCCTGAAACAATTGAGCACTGTTTCATTAATTGCAAAGACGCAATTCTCTTTTGGGACGTGCTGCAAAGAACTCTAAAGAAAGACTTTGTTCTAAATTCGTACAGTATGCGGTATCTTGCTGTTACACAACCTGATTACCAACCATATGACATGATTTTCCTTTTTGGACTTAATAGCCCGTGAAAGACACGCATGTTGGATCGCAACGCTGAACCTGTTTTTCCACCTAGACTCCATTTTAGAAGAATGATACTGCAACTGAAGGACATTTATGATGAAAATGACTTTCAGCCTGATTGGTTTCCGCTGGTGACACGGTGTTTATATTTGCCTGCCTTTTAAATGTGTTTTCTGTTGTGCAGCTCAACAACGGCTGAGTGCTTTGTAAATAGTCTATGTACATAACCTTTTCTGTACATAACCATGTCAGGAAAAATAAGTTTCTGTGGCGCAGTGCATGAGCACCAAGTACCTGATTGTAAGACATCTGTTCGATTCCTGTAGGTACAATTTTTATTTTATGTTTAATTTTACAACATTCAATTAAATTACGACCGTATTTCCTGGGGTATGTTCCCCTTTAGTTTGCATAATACCATGTCTTTGTTCTTAAAAGCAGCAAAACCAGCCGCGAACGCAGCCAGGCTGGGATGGTATGACAATGGTTACCCTACACAGTTACCTTCACTGTAATCAATTCCTGTCTTCAGTGAGTATATGTTACCTTTAGGTTTAGTTAATTTATTCAACGTGGCAAAGATGGCGCGACGGTCGCCACCGATGTATTACACTCTTTAGAGTGAATAATTTTAGTCCATAAAACTATTTTATTTATATTGTATTTCAGTTTCCGTACTGCGCTTCATGCTCGAAAAAAACGTAAGCTTGCATTTCAATTTTGAGTGACGCACCCGCAGCTTCCGTTGCTGCAGTTTTCGGGGTACGACAATACGCGCCGCCTCCAGCTCCGGAGCGTCTGCCAGCGACGGCGCCAGTGGTGCATCGTCGTCTGCAACTGTGCGCGGTCAGTTTATCGTGCTGCGAACAGTCCCTTAAATCGTCAGACTTGCAGCACTTGCAAAGGAATGTAGTGTGCGCTGCAGCAATGTCGGACTACGTGAAAAGCTTCTCGGAATTGGATAAACAGCGCTACAATGAAAAGCTGTACATTGGCGGCGTTGTGCACGGGGACCCATTTGCTATGCCTTAAACACCGTGGGAAGTCCTCCGGACTGAGGCGGGCGCCCTGCCACCATTGGGCATGGTACATTGTAGTGAATCTGATTTTTTTTTTATCCGAGTTGCCTCACTGCTGTTGAGGAGAGCATGTTGCCGGGCTAGTTGGTGATCCATTAAGTAAAAAATTTAGCGCAAAAAAACACAAAGGACAAAGAAGAACACATAACCTCACTGCGGAGACCGTCCAGGCATAAAAAGTCCCTGGAGGCATACAATTATTTTGAATCAGGTGGGTGCGCGCTAGGTCGACAACTGGCATATATATATATATATATATATATATATATATATATATATATATATATATATATATATATATATATATATATATATATATATATATATATATATATACACACTAGTTAACTAATATTTCGTTCATTTTTTTTCCCCCTTGGTAATGCTATGGTTCTCATATATTGTTTGGCGATTTCTGTACGATTTCCGCATCCTTCTTTTTTTCTTTCCGTATGCAGCGCGTGTGCGGACGTCGGAATATAAAGCCTCTAAAAAGGATTGATCACGACTTGCTCACCACATGATTATATCGCGAAGCAAATACATATACATTCAATCCAATACTTACCACCTCTGCTTAGCGATCGATGTTTTCAGAACGGAATGACGTCATGCTGGTTATTTTGCGTTTTATTCCTCTCAATTTACAATATGAACCGTGCGTCGACGGCATCATTACTGCTTTACGCGGTTCACGCGCGTCACTAGCACTTCGAATGATTTTTCTTTTTTTTTTTTACTTCCGCCATGCAACATGATGTCGAGGCACGGTACACGACGTTAAGCAGAAATGAAAAAAAAAAAAAGCCGTTCGGGCAACTCGCGTCCTAGACGTCGGGATTCGTCTGGAAACGCGCCGCACATTTATTGATAAATATGCATTATAGAGATGGCAGACGCGAAACTTTGTTGCATATGTATATTTATGGCCTTTAAATAATGCACCAGCTCTTAGCAAGCGACTGCTTTAGTAAGCGCCAAGTCAACGTCTTTGAGAACCGGTCTTTAGGGGTATTTTGTATGGGCCGTGCTACCGCAATGCATTTCTAACTCAGATTTTAGATAGCGAGTGGTTATAAAAAAAATAGACTGCCTCCGCAATGACGCAGCATACTTTGTCACACGCGTCTTTAAAGCGCAGGCCAACGTTTAACAACCGGCCACCACTTCTGGTGCTCTGCGAAGCGGGAAAAATGTTGCGATAAGTTGTGCTTACATGTGTTTCTGTGTCGCCCTCCCAACTGGCACCACCATACGTTTCGCGGTGTTTTAAAGATACGTCGCCTCGGTAATCAGATATCATGCTTTCACGATCTGTTCCAAGATATTCAATTTGTTCTGTACAGACTAACGACATCATAGGTGCCCCGTGAAATTAGAAAACCGCTTTGAAATATTTCGTCTCCATGTATTTCTATGGGTTCTAAGCCTACTTTTCACCAACAGCCGGCCCAGCCTGGCGACAGAAGCGCCAGCGCCCCGTGCTCACGTCTCAGGTCAGTGTTGGTCTATATAAAGAAAAACGAACCTCAAAAAAGCAACGACAAGCAGTATGATCGATGGTTGCTTGCTTCCAGCTAATCACTGCCGAAAACTTTCCCAAAACTTCAAGTCTATTTCTCTTCGGTCCCGTTAGGACCACGTCCGTTCTATCTAACCTGTAAGGGATACCAGGGAATGTTGTGGGAACCACAGGCACCTCAGCGCCTGTGTCTAGCTTCGCTGAAACCGGCCTTCCGTAATTAAAACTCAATGAATTTGGCGTTCGCTGAGTTATGGTCAACAGTACGTAGAGAGTAAAATGCATTCTCCTTCTCAAGTGAAGACAGTCCTACCTTCCTGCGTGTGAAGTCCTTCTTGCGACAGACCACACTGAAATGTCCCTTCACGTTCCAGTGGTAGCATTTACAGCTAGGCAATCTTTGTATGCGAAGTTTTCGCGCAGAGCGGACACTACTGAGCTTCGTCTTGAGTTGTGAGACGCTCCTTTCGAAGAGGCTGAGAATTCGCGCTCTTCTTTTCGATGGCGTCCACGTCTGCTTCCGTTGTCATAAGGAACGTGCACCTCTGCCTCTGTTCCGTAGGTGCTGGAGCTGCTCGTGTCCGGTTTCTCTGAGACGGGCTTTGGCGACGGCGCTTACCAGTGTGAGGTCGGCGTCCATTTGCAGCGCTTCAGAGAGCTTTTCGTCCCTGAGGACAACAAGAAAGCGATCGCGTATCGTTCTTTCTTTGAAGCTGCCGAAGTCGCACATGTCTACAAGTGCGTGGCTGTGAGTAAGTTGCCGACGGATGTGCTCGGATTGTGACATCTTCGGTGAAAGCAAGTGTTTTCGTTTACGACATTGCGAGCAGCCACGAAATGATTGTCAAACTTCTCTTTGACGACCTGATACTTGTGGCGTCTTCTTCCGACGAACTGAAGGTTTGAAATATCGTCCTCGCTTGTCTTCCCATAGTGCAAAATAGAATCCGGACTTGAGCTTCCTCACTCCGTTCGTTCAATCCTGAATTGAATCGGTGGTCGTCGAATTCTTGCTGATGGCGGCTCGATGGCAAACATTCCGGAGGAAGACGGTTTTAATCCATCACCTGGCATGCTGATGTCATATGTCTTTGCAGAGATATTCACAGTGATGAATAATGGCGTGAGGTTACTTTCCTGACACAAATTCGGAAACTTCTGAACACCATGTCGCGTCACAGACGAGGCAGGCGCGAGGAACACAAGACAACGTCTCACCCCTAAATCCAGGAAAATCCCATTTGTTGTCCGTAAGCCCTTTTGAGTGATGACGTCACCGCTCAGCACGAGCGCCGTTCTGATCTTGAGAGACGGGCGTCGATGCGTCGCAGAGCACGTTCAACGGAACGCTCGATGCAACGCCACAGGCATCCTCACGCGGGGAATGTCAGTATATCAGTTCAGAGGCCAGGAGAAGACGAGGTTAACGGTTGAACGCGACGCTCGCGGAATGTTGAGCAAAGAAAAAGAAGACTGCGCATAGCTTTCACATTGCACGTCATCACCTGGACCGGGAGCAATGTCTTCTTTTCTGGGTTCGCTCCTTCCCGGCGGCGACAGGAGCTGGGACTGCTTGATTCGATCAGCCGACGGTTCCATGTTCAGAGCCAACCTGTCCATCCTTTGCATGGCAAGCGGTTTTTTTCGGGCGGCCGCGGATTACGGTGACTCCAAGGAGCTGCTGCTCAACGGTGTTCCGGGAACTGCGCTGGGCGTCCTCCTCAGATATTACTGTGCAGGCGAGGTAAGTTTGCGCTAGGGTCAGGACCATGCAATGCGGGGACGAAGCGCAACCAGGGCTCAGACTGAGCTGTTAGGTTTTGCAAGCAGCTACCTTAAAAAGCTACAGTTGGCGTGATGGCAGCGCTTTCCATCACCACTTTCTGAAATGTCACAGAGATGTGTAGACATAATAAAAACAAGAACATTTAAAAAAAAAAACTTGTTCTTTTTTCGTGAAGGTCAAAGTGAAAAAAAAAAAACATAGTAGGCCTCTTGGATGTCTGTTAAGAGGAGAATGCGAAAGCCTACCTCCTGTCATTTGCCTTCTTATCGGCGTTCGTTGCAGTGCTATATATAATTGGTTGACAGGAAAGGAAAGGCGCAGTATCTGTCACTTCCTCCGTCAAGTGTGAGTTTTTGACGGTACACCATGGCTCCTGTCATGTGGCGTTCCTTGGTGCGCGTTAAGTGTGGGATTACAGATGACAGGAACGCTAGCTAATTTCTTGGAATCTCGCGGAATTGTCACATCTCGCGCACAACTCTCGTGCATGGGATTTCGTTCGATGAGCGCACAAAAATTGTCGCCTTCAAAACTTGCTGTGGTTTAGGTCCGGTTAAACCTAGAGTGTCGCGAAGGCTTACACGTACGGTTACAAGTAGTAAAGAATTTTATTCTCACAGCTTATCTTCAGCTAGCCGCCCGTTTAGCTAAGATATACATAGCGATTACCCCAGAGACTGTTGCGGCAGCTAACTCTTAAATAACAACACACGATGCATCTGTCACACACGTTAGACACTTCGCATCTGTAGCTGCTGCGCATTTGCGTCGCGCGTAGCGAGGCTGTGGAGTTTGCGGCGGCCGAGAAGCGCACAGTTGCGGCGCCGGTGACGAAACTCTGACGTCACGCTTGGTACACCTGTTACTCCGCGCATGTGCAGCAGCGACTCCGTGTCCCCATGGCGATATTGGCTTTAGATGGCGCAGTGAAGCTTTCGCTTCGGAAGCCCAAAATTGCCTAATGCAATTTCATGGCAATATGACTATATGCTTTCAGTTGAAGCTTTCGCTTCGGAAGCCCAAAATTGCCTAATGGAATTTCATGGCGATATGACTATATGCTTTCAGTTTATGCTTACATTTTGGATTTTGAAGCCGTCAGAGCAGGCCTCCGCGAAAGAGTAAAGAGCAGCGGCCACTGTATGTGCTTACGTTTTTATGCAGTTTAACGTTCAATGTTACATCAACTAAGAGGGTAGCCGCAGAGGAGAGCTCCGTTAGTTTCGAATGCACGGAATGCTTTAACCTGCACTGATATATCCTAAAGCAGAAGGGTGCCCTGCTTCTCGCCTGCGCGGAAAGCTTACCACGGCCAAGATCGAACCCGGACCTGCTCAGACTAGCAGCCGAGGGTCTCTGTAATCGCCATTTGAGACAGCGCGCCTTTAAGAACTGTGTGTCTCGTGAAAATGGGCTTGATAGAGGTCACACGGACGCACCCGGCTGAACAGCACCTGATGATTACCTCGCGCTTATGTCGAAGAAAATGACAGAATGTGCGGGAGCGCGCTGAATGCGGCACAAAACCAAAAAGACTCAACGCGATGACTCGGTGGTTAAGGCACGCGGCTAGTCACCGGAGTACCCGGATTCAAGCCCCACCACTGCGGCCATGTTTCGATGAAGTCGAAACGCAAATCCGTCTGTGTGGCTTGAAATTATTGCGGAATCCTGCACTGCGGCACCTCTTATTCACTTGTTCTAATCCCAACTTTCTTCCTTCCTTTAAGCGCTTTTCAGGTGATCACGGAGCAGTGTGACTTGATAATGCGCCTTTGCTTTACTACAAACCAAATTTCATTCTTTTGCGACTACTTTAGTTGGTGCATGAATTAGCCGTACGTTTATCGCAGGAAGACGGCGACAAACACGATGAAGAAAGGACACGCTGCAGACAAGACACAGCACACTATGCCTTTTCATCCAGCCTGTTTTCCTCTCTTTTACCACATAATGTGTTTCTTGGGGACGACGTTGGAGGTTGTCTGGGCTGTTTTCGGAAAGGCTTAACTATAATTGTGCGAAATATAATCACGCTTCCACCTAATGTACTTTAAAGGCCAACTGCGGCTATATCTGCATCGCTCCATAAAAGGGGCGTATTCTAGTAGTACATCAAGAGAGCACTAAAAGCGAAATATGGCAGTAGTAACTTAAGCGAGCCCTTCAGAAATCGGCATGGTGATCGCGTAGGAGATTATCAAAAACTTCATTCACCGTTGCACATAATTAACACCAATAAGCCACGCTTCAGCGTCAACGGATTGCTTGCACGCTGTGCTCAGACCGTTCACACACCATGTGCACGAGTTGAGGACGTTTCTCGATCTACCGTTTCTATGCCATATCCAGGAAATCGCCCAACGCGACAGCACCCTGCCAGGCTCACGCATCGTCGGCTGCAAAGCTTTGAAGCGCTTGCAACTAGAGGAATAGTTTCCCATGGACTATATGAAACTGCGTCCGGGTGATTAACGTGATGGTGTTAAGGGCCCCGTGTCGCAGAAAATCCGGTGTCGGCGTTGTGGTTGCAAGAAGAAAATAGGAAGAAATAAGGAAATAACAAAAGTTCTGTAGAATTCGCCAGGAGTTGAGCACGGTTCCTTCGTAGTGCGAGCCGAGCACGCACCCAGCCGCCACAGAGCCGCATCGCATATCTTTCAATAAAAGTGGGTCTATTATATGCATTGCCTTTTGACTGCGAACCGATGTTGAGGTGTATCATTATAACAAAACTAATTAAATAAGTAATAGTTAGGTGAGTAGCAAATATCATGTAAGCTTCGCTTAGGATAGAAAATCTTTAATATATGAGATCATCAGGATGGCGCGGCCTTGGCCTCCAATCCTTATCAGACAACCGAGATCCCTTGGAACCTGGCGAACCCGAAGTCTGTGTTCTTTTGCTCTTCGAGGTCTTCTCTGCGTAGCGAAACCTCCCATGACTGCTCGGCATTGACTAAAGTGGTGGATTGCGCGCATGCCACTGTCATATGGGCTAGGGTGGCCCGTTCTCAACAGCCCCTACATTTGCCGCCGTTTAAGCCGGGCAGGAACCTACTCAGCCTGGTAGTGTTCGGAAAAGTTTCCACCTGCAACTGCCTCCCATGCTACTCCCTATTCATAGCTATGCTTCTTATGCGGTTCTGGAGGAGGATGAGAAAACATTTATTTACGATGATTTGATTTGAAAAGGGAGGTGCGTTTGTTGTGGAGCTGAATGGCAGACCGTATTCCGGGACGCCATTGGTCGCCGCCGCTGGCCGAGATCTCTGGACCAGGACACGCTGGGCCTCTAGGTCCGAGCTGGACAGGGCTGCGGTTCTAGATATTCTCTTCTACTAAGCATGTAGAACTGCGTGATATCGCGGAAAGACTATAGCCGGTCATTTCCTGAAATGTGTCCATCCTCGGAGGGAGTTGAAGATAGGCAGGAAACGTCAGCCATCATGAAAGCTCGTGAGCTGCCTCATTACCTTGAACGGTTGAGTGCGCAGGCGACCAAAGCAGGAGGATTGGACTCTCAATTTCCGCGTTCGACAGTATGCCGTTGCTGACACTCTGCCTACATATCGCTTCCTTAGAGTCGTTGATGACCACCTGTCTGTCTTTGTGTGAGGGCGAGGGCCGCCTCTTCCGCCGTCGTGACCGTACTCTTTTTAGTGTAGAGTTACTAACCTGGTACCTTCCTTTGCGACTACCGCCACCTTCGCTGTTCGTCCATTGTACTTCTCTGGAAAATTTTTTCGATCGTACACCGATGCCGCAACGGATGGCGCGAGCTACCGCCCGAATCAATGTTTCCATCCATCCATCCATCCATCCATCCATCCATCCATCCATCCATCCATCCATCCATCCATCCATCCATCCATCCATCCATCCATCCGTCCATCCGTCCATCCATCCGTCCATCCATCCGTCCATCCATCCGTCCATCCATCCGTCCATCCATCCGTCCGTCCATCCATCCGTCCGTCCGTCCGTCCGTCCGTCCGTCCGTCCGTCCGTCCGTCCATCCATCCATCCATCCACCCGTCCATCCACCCGTCCATCCACCCGTCCATCCACCCGTCCATCCACCCGTCCATCCACCCGTCCATCCACCCGTCCGTCCGTCCGTCCGTCCGTCCGTCCGTCCGTCCGTCCGTCCATCCATCCATCCATCCATCCATCCATCCATCCATCCATCCATCCACCCGTCCGTCCGTCCGTCCGTCCGTCCGTCCATCCGTCCATCCATCCATCCATCCATCCATCCATCCATCCATCCATCCATCCATCCATCCATCCATCCATCCATCCATCCATCCATCCATCCATCCATCCATCCATCCATCCATCGTGTCCAAAGCAATGAAACTAAATGGCAGCAGAGGGCCGAAAATGATATCGCGTTGAACCATTAAAGGCGAAGCTTAAGCGTCCTCCATTTTATTTTAGAACTCACCGACGGCACCGCAGGCAAAATTGTCTTTCAGTTAGCCTTTAAGGTAAACACGTAAACGAGGCAAAAGCTTCAACTTATCAGGCTGCGCGGTATTGCCATTTGTACTTTCACAAAGCAAAACAAAACAAAAAAATAAACAGAGCCCTTATTGTGAGTGATAGTCGGTTAAGTCGATATATTGTTGGATATAGTGCTCTAGTGATAGTCGGTTAAGTAGATATATTGTTGGAAATATTTGTAGAGGGCTAACATGGGGGGGGGGGGGGGGGGGGGGGTCAGCTGCGCTTGGTGTACTTGACTTCGATTTCGACCGATGTCGCCGTGTTAGCAGTGTCACATTACGTCCCCTGAAGCTGAACAGCTCGACAATGTACGGCGGATGTCGGGTATTGCTGCATTTAGCGAACGAACTGCAATATTTTTAAGGTGTAAAGCGCTATAGTCGTTTTGCTACTGTATCAAGTGTGTGCCGCAAAAAAAAAAACAAAAAAAACAAATACCATCGTTATGGGCTACCTAAGGGGCGCGAGCGTCGTTTAACACTGCAGACACGGATGAGCAAGCATCGCTACTGACACAGTTTTGAAGATAGGCCACCTATAGACCGCCAAGGGGGCTGTCAGAATGTGCATAATGTTTTCGATAATGTGCACGATCTTGGTGACAGTGTTTCCGCCGTACGAATAGCACTGGTTAGAATTTTAACACCACCGCTGAGCGAGACAAACATTTCCGGTACCCGCTAAAGGACTGGGTAAGTCACAGGAGCGTCACTAACGCGTTTTCAGATAGTCCAGCTAGACCGCATGCTATCGGCAGGCGCTCTTTTTGAGCTCAATGCGCGTTTTGTGGTCTACGTCCAGACCTTTACCACGTAGTATCGTCCGGCCAATAAAACCAAGTCGTACCCTATAAAAAACTCTGGGCGGATTTGGAGGCGGCTTTCTCCAGCTCCAGCCTCGCGTAGCAATGGGCAGCGGTTTCAGCCAAGGTTATCCCAGACTGAGGACCTTACCCCGCCGTCTCTAACGGGCTAAGGGCTCGACCAACCCAGCACCTAACCTCTAATTAGACACTTTATTGATTGTTTTATACAACAATTACCCTTTTTTCACTACTATCGACCTGCATCTGGAATGCACGTTATAAATTCAACTTGTTCCCCAAATACACACGACATTCAACATCACGCATTACTACTTCGAGAGTTGAGCCGATTATTTATGCGAATAACATAGTATTGTTACCCAGACATGACCTGGGAACAAAATAACTCGAAGATCTCTTACGCAGTACTAGCGTATATACAAAAATAATAAAGAACACGTGCACCAGAAACATCGAGCTGGAAAGTTTGAATGTTTTTGAATATAGATATTTAGATATTTCCGGTGCATGACTGTTCTTTTTGTCATGTTTTTCAGAGCTCATTTTGTAAAAACGAAATTAAAAGAGGGCGCATATGAAGAAAAAAATGAATGCGCGTATGATCAACCGAATACTTTTTATTGCTTTCTTTAGTAAAATTAGCTAAATGTTCATTGCACATAATTCTGACCTAACTAGTCTCAGTAGATCCAAGATATGCTATCAGTATGCATGTAGTTTCTTGCTAAATCTCTGCAAACATGTGTTCAAGCATTTTCGGAAAAAAATATTGCTGCGTGGATAGAGAAGCGCGCTTGCGTCATGTCACTGACGCAATCTCAAGACTATCATCTTCAGACGACAAGGTCAGAGCGTTGATTCAATCCCGGCAGTTTGTTTGCATTATACACTTTCGTTCAACATGACCAGACATAGGCAGGTATTTGCTTTGAATTGTGACCTCCTTGACCCTACTACTCCCCTTCCTATCAATGCGTCTTCGAGCACTGCTAAGTTACACAGAGCTGCCACTCGATATTCAGGTGTCCGGCATCATCGAACCGCTAGTGATTTTTTTTTTTTTTTTCAAACGTGCAGCGTGCTCAGCGTCACTCTATGGTCTTTCTTTTCGCTTCGAAATGATCGCCTGCAATTGCACGTCCTTAGAAATGCAGTTCCGGTCGGTGGCGGCTTGTCACCTCCGTGAGAGCCTGCATAATCATGGCGTTGTCGGCAGGGGCGGCCAGTGTTCTGCTGTACGTGTAGCAGGCAAAGGGATAGATTTCCGCAAAACGCTTCCTACCTTATTCTCGTTTTGCCACAGTGACGCGGTGGTTAAGATGCCGGACTAGTGTGCCGCAGTCCCCTAGATGTATAACGAGCACCGGCACCTTCGTTTCAATGGCGAAACGAAGATGCATCCGCGTGCTGTGCGATGTCATTGCATGTTAAAGATCCCAAGGTTGTCTAAAATACGGGGAACGATGGATGCGCCACGGACTTGCCACCAGTGACGTGTGTGACGGCTGTGGCGCGGTAGAATTACTCTCGAACATCTTCTACTGCACTGCGCCGCGCTAGCCGAACCACGACGTGAGTTGCTGGCGGCTTACAGAGCGCAGGGGGTAATCCCGGACAGCGTAGCTGTGCTCCTGTGGCCGCGGGGCAGTGCGCGCGTCCGCGAGCGAGCACACGTTAGCCTGTGTGAGTATATCGAACAGGCGGGCTTGATGACCCGCCTATTTCACCTCGCCAGATAGTGCACGCTGTGACTGAACGCTTCACGTGTGCTATTTCGCACAATAACGACCTATCGCCCACGACAGCCGTCAGTGTTTTGTACAGTGTGCAAGTGCGTGTGTGGTGAACAGTTCCCTGGACGCAGAGCTATTGCGGAGGCCCGCCCGATGTGCCGAGTGCTGAGTGACTTAAGACATTTGCGGGTGGGCCTCAAGCAAACTACTGTATACTGTACCATAGTGTATATATTTCTTTTATTTTTACCTACCCTTTTCTTTCTCTCTATCGCTCACCTCTTTGATTTCCTCTACTTTTTCCTCGCTATCCCTTTATTTCCGCCGCCCCAGTTCAGGTGCTTCAGATATCAGATAGCGGATACCGGGGCTGGCAAACATCTTTTCTTTCCTTTTGTATATACAATAAATAACCACTACCACCACCACCACCACCACCACCACCACCTCCACTACGGTTCCTTTCTGTCTCTT
Organism: Amblyomma maculatum; assembly: GCF_055883805.1. Lineage (NCBI taxonomy): Eukaryota > Metazoa > Arthropoda > Arachnida > Ixodida > Ixodidae > Amblyomma > Amblyomma maculatum. The sequence goes on from NC_139344.1 coordinate 23,240,233, forward strand.
TCCAATTTCACTCCAAACTTCCTGCTTTCGCTTACGGCGTTGGTCAGGGATCCACAGAAACAAGTGAGAGGTGCTGCACCTTTCCCTTCGAGTGACCCAAATATTTTTACTCTTTTCATCAGGCTGTCCATCCCTTCCCACTTTTCCTCCCTCCTAGTCGTTAATCACTCCTTAGGAAGATGCCTCCTGACCGCCACCCCTCCCGTAGAGAAGAGCGAGCTTCCGCGCTCTTGCGTCATTACGCACGGCAACCAGCCTATGCGGATGGTGACATGGACAAAGGAAGTCGCGACTAAGTACGGCATGTACGCCTCAACCGGCAACACGAAACCGGAAGGACGCCCGCAACGCTGGGATGTGATCTTTACTTTTGAATTTTTTTACCAAACACTTTTCGAGATCACTGCAGAATCTGCAGCGGCCAAATGCGTAAGCCTGAGCGTTGCTTGGTTAGCGGGATTCCGCGAGTAAGAGATACTGCGCCTTTCCTTTCCAGTAAACCAATTTTAGAACGCCGGTGAACTTTGCTGCATTAATAGAAAGGACAAGGGGTATTCCACTGAGACACGTGACCGGCAGCTGAGAAACGAAACTGGAAGTTGGCTGGCGGCCATCTTCAATCTCAGATACGCACTAATTGGCTCTAATTATTTACCTCAGTAACCCACATTAACCATTCCGTCGCTTGCACACCTTCTTTTGACGCTCTATCTGATGGTACCATTCTTTTTTTAATAAATGTACTAGTTCCTCTTTTACAGTTTCGACAATGCCACGCCAAACCCGCCTACGTAGCCATACAATTCGTTACATATAAGTAAATCTTCCTGGAGCACTGCAGCATCTGCCGTGGAGAAATGCGAGAGCCTGAGGGTAGCTGCGGTACATTGCCCCGCCGTCTGGTGCAGTGGTTAAGGTGCCCGACTACTGTTACGGAGTGCCCGTTACGGATTCCGTTCGCCGTCGACTGCGTTTCTATGGAGGCGAAACGAAGAGGCATCCGTGCGCTGTGCGATGCCAACGCAGGCTAAAGGTCTTAGGTGGTCGCAAAAACTCCGAAGCCCTCCACTATGACACCCCTCTCTCCCTTTCCGCTCTCCCTCCCACCTTACTCCCTTTCCTTACGGCGCTGTTCAGGTGTCCACAGAACGAGTGTGACAGATACTGTGCCATACTTTTCCTGTTAACCAATTATTATTAACGCTGCTGCACACAGTAAATCGCGAACCCCTTGTCGAACAGAACCAGCGCTTCGCTGAACGCTTTAAAGTGCACTGGCTTTCTACAATTTGTTTACAGGAAAGGGAAAGCGTCTTATCTGTCACAATCAAAACTTCCCTGGCACCTCTCGCCGACATGAGATTTTCACCAGGTGCCTAGAATATTGCCCTAATAATTGATTCATAGAAAGGGAAAGGCGCAGTTTCTCTCATACTTGTTTCTGTGGACACATGAATTCTTTTGTGGGATGCCATCGAACTACACGCCACGACCAGATTTTCGCGTAATGGGGCTAGTGAAGCTTTCGCTTTAAAGGTTTTTTTTCATCACCACCACCACCACTGGGCATCTCTGATTGGCGGAGTGGAAATTCAGAACGATATAGATGTGTACGGGGTCACGAGGGACGCTGGCCTAATTAGGAAGCATGAAATGCACAAGCAGCGCGTTTCAGTGTTCCCCGAGCGTGTGTACAACCGTCTGCTGAAGAGATAAATGCCATGAGCGTACGCCGCAACGCATTGACAGAAAAATCAAAATCACTCTCCGAGCTGCTTCTGCCAAAAGCGCCGGGCTGCGTTCTACGCGCGTGTGGCAAGGGAGGGAGCGGAAGCCTCACACAGCGAACTCACCTCGTTAAATCTCGTTCGGGGCCAGTATGTTCACGCTGCGGTGCCCAGATGAAGGGAAATCGCTGCTTGGATTTTGCCCACAGGTTTTATACCAACGTCCCCTCAATGACACCGGCAGCGAGAGCTAGAGGCATTTCATGCTTAAAAAGCGGGGAATATGCAAGTACTGTAATAATAACAACTATAATAATGATTGTTTTACAGAGAAAGAAAGGGGTTATATCGGTCACATTTCGTTTGTGGACACCTGAACCGCGCAGTATTGGAAGGGAGGGAGGGGGGGGGGGAAGAAAAAATGGGAAGAGCTAAAAGGATTTCATGTTTAAAAATGGTCGATGTGAAAATACTATAAAGCTGAGCATGGATTTCGTTGCAGCCTAGGAGATTTAGGCTGCACATCAGGAAAATTAACGTCAATGAATACAAACGCCAAGCATCAACATTAATTGGCAGCGCAGTCATTAAGACTTATAAACGATCCAGCTACTTTGAAAAGATGAATAGGAGCACGCACTATGGAAAATCCGCTGAGCTAAACTGACATGACCTCAGCTCAAGCATCTCATTACCTTCAGAGCGGAGCTTGGCTTGACTCGAAGTTCGCGCGAGTGAAGCATTATGTGAAAGATTCCTTGAATAATGAGTTATGTTGGACGGTTCTTTTAACGGATTGAGTTACTTCTATGGCGAGGCACTCATAATTTGCTCGCTGCTCAGCCAACAAAATTGTTCTACTGATAAATCGAAGCAGACAAGACTAATCACTCTGCGTTGCACGTTGCTGGTGAAATGCGCGAGGTGGAAATCCTCGGAAGAGATAAGATAGGGGCATTAGTCCCAGATTGACGGACTATCAACCGTTGAAACTAATCGGCGCTTGTCAAATGCGTTGGATACACTAATCACGGACTAAATTTTTTATCCATGGTGTGATAGTCATTATTTACATTTGTGCATTATAGGTAATGAAACCACTCTCTTCTAAACGGGTGTTTACTTTTTGCAAAATTTGAATTTTTGTGGGAGAGCCTAAAGAACTTTTTTTTTTTTTCATATTCACTCACATTTTGCCGGTCTCTCAAAGTAATAGATTTGGCAGCGCTTGAATGACAATGCTTGACAATGCTTGAAGAGAGCTTCTAAGCATCAAGTTCGCTCAAGAAGAAAGAGTCAGGATTGCCGCAAATAAGTGTTCCTCCGTAGGCGTTCAATGTGACAAGAGCTGTGGTGTAGACGTAAGATTTGAAAACAAGGTGTTCGTTATTCTCAGAACGGTCAGGTGTTCCTCGGAATCGGATTACTATCTCGCGGCACTACGTAGCTAGCCTGCATTACGATCCCATGAAAGACAACTTTCTCGAATGCAGAGGAGACGCAAATAATGAGAAACTGTCTTTTTACCAGCGAGAGAACTAACTCTATGTTAATTACTGCTGAAGGTGCTCATTGACAAAGACAATGTGACAGAGGTGCTGTCCGCGGCCGACATGCTCCTTATGGATGAGGCGCGCGACTTCTGTCTGGACCTGCTCCTGAGCTACATGGATGTCGACAACTGCCTGGCCGCCCTAGCGCAGGGCCATCACTGGCCGAGGTTCAAGGAGACCGTTTTCACCTTCGCGCAGGAACACTTCGAGACGGTAAGTGCCACCTTCTTTATTTGGTCTGCGATGAATTCATGTGGGTAATAGGGTGATGGTCCGTAATGAAGACGCTTTTTATCGCCATCAGGTTCCTCTGGAAATCTCTGATGTAGGTGCTTTCTGATGTTACATAACACTGTGGAGGATGTGCAGCTATGGTTTTCCAATTTGGATGTTTTCGATTTTCAACAATGCCTGAAAAATTGCAACTAGCGGTGCTGCGCTTCAGGTCATCACTGTTATGCGCCGATTTCATATAGGGCCGAAGGTCACATGAAATTGGTACGATTAAGGCAGCGAGCTTGCATTCATATCCTACGAATTTGCTGATTTAGGTTGTGTTCAGTAAGCACCCCAGAAGGCGCTGGACTTCTTCCGATTGCATTATCAATTTGTCTTAGTTGCCTCCCAGGTCGCAACAAAACGAAGACTAATCTGCATGAAGAGGGTAAACAGATTCCTATACTTGAGGATGTGCGCATTGCATCGCCTCAGAAGGATGCAAAGAAGTGTGATTGGCAAATGGCAATCTCACCGCACCATTATACATGGCGTATCGCCTCTACTCGGTCTATGATGCTATTGCAAAGGTAGCATCGTGAGTTATGAAGTATATTTCATTAAATGCATCCAACGCAGAGTGCGACCTTCCAAAAATTTCATTTGCCAAAAATAAAAACCGAGGTTCAAATTCTTTTAGTTCCAATAAATTTTTAATGTTTCGAATCCCCCGGTTCCCTTTCACCTCCCTTGAAACAAATAGGCTGCTGAAAAACATCTTCCGGTGCACGTTTTGCATGCTGTCTGCAACCTTTGAAAAGCTGTGACACTGGTGTACAAATACAATGTGCAGATTTTACCGAAATCATGCTCCACCTTGCAATAACATCTTTGTTTAAAGTGAATTCCGCATCTTTCATGCCGTAAATAGCGGGCCTTTAATGCCATACAGCGAAATCAGTTGATCGTAATTCGCGCCACAGTGACCACAGTAGTACATTTGTCAGCCGATTTTTTTGCAGACATATTATGCCATCAGTAGCAAGATCATTTCAGGGCGAAGGAGTTACGTGCTTCGTCGGAAGAGCGTACGGTCCATGGTACGGAATGAGCTTGTAAGATGTCACTGCGCCGGAGTGGGATGCCATGACGCATAGTCATGACAAATGAAAGGTATACCCTCCATTGGCATACCAGACATGGCTCAAAGTCATACCAAGACTCGTATATTGCAATATAGCATGAGGCGGCACTTAAAACTGTAAGTAAGGTGTGGTAAAAGGGGTAAAAAAACAATACTTAAAATGTTTAAATATGGTCATATTCACGACTCAGGACTGGCAATCATATTACACAGTATACCATGACTAACGTATGTTGTAGAGTTCGTACAAGTATCAGCATATTCGTATCTCATGACTCATAGCCATTATGCAATGAAGCAAAACACAGCACAGAACTTTACAAAGTAACGTAATGCTTTTGCAATATAACATGTAATCGCTGCTAAACGCCTGCCGAATGTTTTTTTTTTTTCCAGCTTGAAGCCTAATGTGTATCTTGGAAACATACATTGCTCCCCTTGTCCTTCCGATGTTTACCTAACTCACAGAATTACTAGGTTGCTATTTCCATTAAATCGTGAGACATTGTATGACATTTTCCCCGTCTCCGAAAAACATTGGCGCTAATATTTTTCGCACGCTGACTTTCAAAATATATTTATTTAATACACTATGGACCATTTAGGGACGAAACTATACTTTGTCGTCACAAAAAGAGAGTGCATTTGAAATAGCAGCTTAAAGCGATTATAATGATACTGAATAACACCACTCTCTAGCCACTACAATGTAACCCTAACAGACTGAATCAGAGAAAGAAACAGGAACACAAGGAGAGGAGTACACAAGAGAGTGCCTCTCTTCCTCTCTTCTTCTGTTTCTTTGTCTTTCGCTGGTTCAATGTGTTAGAATGGCACCAATTAGCTGACATGGTCACCATGTTAAAGGGTAACCCTATTAGCAAGGATTATTAGCTTTTTTTTAAGAATGTCTTAGTCTTGCTTGCTCAATATTTTTGCCTTGTTTACTGATGACGACTGAAATGGCGTTGCAGCCGAGCGGCGACCATCTCCAGTCCCATTCACTTCTGATCTGCCATCGAAGACCATCTATATCTGAAATAATACCATTTTGACAGCCCACCCATGCTACTACGATCCTTGCGTGTCTTTGGAGAAAATCGAGTACTTTTGCGCTTGAGTTCATGCGTGTGTCGCTAACTGAGGGAGCTGTATTATCCGCAGATGAAGTTTCTCGCATCTTTGGAATTATTGCTACTGCTTCTGTCCTGTGTGCACTGCAGACAGGTATGGCGAAGCAGCAGCGAGTTTCCAGAGGCTACAGCTCCACTGCTCGCCGAACTCTTTTCCTCGAGCGAGGTGAGCGTGCGCGAAGAGGTCAACTTGCTCTACGCCATCCGGCTTTGGTACAAGCGAAGCCGGGCGTCCGCAGCAGAGCGGGCAGCTGGCCTGCCCTTGTTGCTGCAGTGCGCACGCGTTGGCCTCTGCACCGAAACGTGAGTGGCGCATACCGTATGTACATAAGCACGCTACACGTGCCTCCGGGAGTAAACGAGACTTTGGGCTGTTCTGATAGCGTATATTCCCCCTCAGTTTGCATTGCAGCACTGAAGCAAAACCAATCAGCACAAGTGGGCGTTATAGACTGCACTGCCAATCTGCGATATATATCAATGGTTACTGAGCTCACCTAAATAAAGGGAGGGAGGGAGGGAGGGAGAGAGGGAGGGAGGGAGTTACGGGTCGACCCAGGGCACGGTGGCCGCGTTTGAAGGTGACGAAGCTCTATGTGCCCTTAAACAACTACGGCTTCTCTCGTAGCCTGAGCTATTTTGGGTTATTAAACCTGATAAAGAAAACAAACTGCTCTTCCGTCTCCTTTAGAATATTGTCACTTTGGCTACCGAGAGCTTAAATTCCTCGGTCATGTCGTAAGCGCTGCCGGCGTGAAGCCTGACCCTGACAAGTTTACTGCTGTTGCGGAATTTCCGATTCCACGTGACAAGAAAGCTGTTCGCAGATTTCTCGGCTTGTGCAGTTATTACCGCCGTTTTATCGATAACTTCGCTGATCTTGCTGAACCGCTGACTCGGCTCACCCGGGGAGATACCCTTTTTGTTTGGAGTCACGAGCAAGAAGCTGCTTTTACCGAGTTGCGTCTCCGTCTCCAATCGCCGCCTATTCTAGCCCATTTCGATGAGCACGGTGAGACAGAAATCCACACTGACGCCAGTAACATTGGCCTTGGGGCGGTTCTCGTGCAACGTCAAGAGGGTGTGGAACGAGTCGTCGCCTATGCCAGCCGTACTTCATCCCGCGCCGAGATGAACTATTCAACTACTGAGAAGGAATGCCTCGCCATTATTTGGGCTGCTGCAAAATTTCGCCCCTACCTTTATGGTCGCCCATTTAAAGTGGTCACTGACCACCATTCCTTGTGTTGGCTGGCCAACCTGCGTGACCCATGCGGCCGCCTGGCGCGATGGAGCCTTCGCCTACAGGAGTTTGACCTCACTATAGTCTATAAGTCCGGACATAAGCATGAAGATGCTGACGCACTCTCTCGTGCGCCCGTCGAGCTCGCTTCACCACACACGGGTGACTCTGGCAGTTTTCTCGGAGCTGTTGATGCTTCAGATATGTCTCATCAGCAGCGTGCTGATCCAGAGTTACGAGCCCTGATCGATTATTTAGAAGGTCAGCCAGCCACAATACCTAAGTGTTTTTCTCGGAGCCTCTCAACTTTCTGCCTGAGAAGTGGTGTGCTCTATAAGTACAGCTCTATATCCGAGTCGAAAACCTACCTCCTCGTGGTACCCGCAGCTATGCGAGAGGAAATCCTTTCCGCGTGCCACGATGAACCAACTTCTGGCCACTTGGGCTATACTCGCACACTTGCTAGAATACGAAAGACATTCTACTGGCCCAACCTTGCCACTGTTGTTAAGCGCTATGTTAAGAGCTGTCGGCAATGTCAGCGTCGGAAGGTTCCGCAATCAAAGCCTGCAGGCCTCCTCGTGCCCATAATACCACCACGCGCACCGTTTGATGAAGTCGGCTTGGACCTTCTCGATCCTTTCCCTCGATCCTCCGGGGGCAACCGCTGGATAATCATCACCACAGACTACCTGACTCGATATGCCGAGACCAAAGCGTTACCTAGTGGTACAGCATCTGAAGTTGCCTATTTCTTTGTACACCAGATCATGCTGCGGCACGGTGCTCCGACCTGTATTCTTACTGACAGAGGGACTGCCTTTACTTCACAAATGATGGCCGAAGTTTTTCATCTCAGCGGTACGGCGCATCGAAAAGCTACTGCTTACCATCCGCAGAGCAACGGGCTGACGGAAAGGCTTAATAAGACCATTTCGGACATGCTGGCGATGTATGTCGACGCCCACTACAAGACTTGGGATGCTATCCTACCATATGTGACATTCACGTACAATACGGCAGTCCAAGAGACGACACGCTTCACGCCGTTTCGCCTAGTTTACGGCAGGGAGGTTCGGACGATGCTGGGCGCAATGCTCCCTTGCGAAACAGATACCGAAATTTCTACCGACGCCGAACACTTTGCCCAAGATGCTGAGCAAGCACGCCAACTAGCACGCGTCCACATCGCCCAGCAACAGGACAAGGATTCACTCCGGTACAACCTCCGCCACAAACTAAAAACTTCCTACAACACCGGCGACCAGGTGTGGGTGTGGACTCCTGTTCGACGCCGTGGCCTATCAGAAAAGCTGATTTGCCGTTACTTCGGACCATATAAAATCTTGCGGCGCCTCAGCGACGTTAACTATGAGGTCCTCCCAGATGGCCCAGAACAGAGAGGCCGTCGGCTACCTCGTCCAGAGACAATTCATGTCCTACGCATGAAGCCGTATTTTACGCGGTAACTGAAAGACGGCTTCTGCAAACTTTTTTTTTTGTTTGCTTTTGTCCACCTGTGTTCACGTGTGCCGTGTGCGTCACGCTTAAGGAGGGAGGAATGCCAGGGGGCGCTTGGAGCGAAAGACGTTGAAGTGGCGCTCGGAGAAAAAGGACGAAGTGAATCGGCTCCGGACTCGCAGGACTTACCAAAAGCTTGGACCGTGTAATTCCACCTGCACCGGCTCTGATAACCTAGCCATAGTCGCCAATACCGTGACAATATTTGATTCGATGCATTTGCTTTTGTATCCACAAGAAAGACTGCTACCTGCACTGATATCAGTGGCTGTAAGATGTTGTCATAGCCCCAAGTCGACGGAATTGACAGTGGCTTGGATACTGGGCAGAAATCTACAGCTTGTAGGAAACATTTCTAGCCGGCAAACGACAGCAAGATTAGACACCAGCCGCTTAAAACGGGTCTTCTGGAATTTGTCACCGCCCGAGATCAGTTCATTTAAGGAAAAATCCTTCATAGGCTCCCCAATGTAAGTAAGAAATATCGTTCGCGAGATGTGCCCGTGAGATTCCGCGGGGTTCCACGGGATATCAGTGGGTTTCTGTTTAAAGTTAGGCAAATAAAAGAAAATTCACCCACCAGGGTTTCGATTTCATAGATTACCAGCCGAGTGCGTTGACTGACTAAGCGACGCCGGGCACGTGGCAAATATATATATATATATATTAGTTCTTGTCTCCTACCGGCTCAATGGCAACGTTAGGGCACAACGACGACGCCTTTAACACGGTCTTCGGGAGGTGCAGGCCATCAGCCGCCAGCTATGAAGACCAAGCGCCGCGAACGAGCGCCTGCCATAACCGCCGAGGGAAGCTGCTCACCTCGAATGCGCAACTGAAGAAGCACTGTGTGAATTTTCGGCGTTCTGGCAAATAACCGATTAAGTAGAATCAGCCCCAACGGCTTTCCTCTTATCGCGTTTAAGGGTCCTTAGTTCCACGGGAATTTTTATTAACGGTCAATAATTGCAGGGAGGCAAATCTTGCAACTTTAGGCGGCGATACAGTTTCTCTCTCGATTTGCAAACTTTCTATTGGGTCCAGGTGCTCTGGATGAGGCTGACATCAAAGCCGCCATTTCTTTCACACGCACATACGTGCTCCCTCAAGGCGTCCATCACTCGAATCTCCGTTCATGACTGGGTCAAAAAAAAAAGCAGTTGTCGCTCGAAAAAGAGCTAGCGTTGAGCTCTCTGAGAGGAGCTTGCAGTCTCTCGCGAAATTTATGACGTATATGTCACCCTAGCTCACCAGCCGGCCACTAAAAGTAAACATGCCTTAATTCAAAGAGGGTTTGTTACCTTTATGGATGTTGCGACGAAATCAGAAGGCGCCGTTTCATTCATAAGCACATATGTAATGCCTCAGGACGCCCATCACTGGAATATCTGTTCATGATTGTGTCAAGAAAAGAGTTTGTCACTGAAATTAAATCTAGCATTGAGCTCGCTGAAACGAGCTCGCAGTCTTTCGCAAAATTTCCGATGTACATGTCACCGTATCTCATCTGTCACCCACCAGAAGTAAACATGCTTTATTCAATCGGATTTAATGCCTTTATGGATTTTGTGGGCAAAATGGGAACATCAAATTCTAGAAATCTAAGTTCATCACCTGGTGGTGTGCAGGGGACTCGTTATGTTCCGGGAGCAGAACCCGACATTGGCGAAGACCAGTGCCTTCCGCCTGGCAGTGCCTAGGGACCAGCGCAGAGGCCCCGGCAAGTGTTCTCCCAGCCCTCTCCTGCTGCTGCACTGCTATGGCTTCGGTATAGAGGAGTGCAGAGCGCAGGCCTCTCTGGAATCTCAGCATGACGACCAGCGCAGGGCTCCCCAGAGCGGTGAGTTGAACCTGCAGCGACTGCATGCCACTAGCTTGATTGCATAATTTCTGCTGACATTGTTATCATTACGGAAACGTGGCTATCAGCAAAAATAATCAGCAGTGAAATATGGAGGCGAAACGAAGAGGCGTCGTGTGCTGTGCGATGTCAGCGCACGTTAAAGATCCCCAGGTGGTCGAAATTACTCCGTAGCCCTCCACTACGGCTCCTCTTTCTCTCTTTCCACTTTCATTCCCACCCTCCTCCCTTCCCTTACGGCGCGGTTCGGGTGTCCACAGAGCAAGTGTGACAGTTACTGCGCCTTTCCCTTCCTGTGAACCAATTTAACTTTAACTTTAAAACACTTATAGTTTATGCCGATATGACCGCGACATTCGATCAGGAGGGGAGTTCTTATCGGTGTCAAAGATGCTCTTGTTTCGCACATCATTCCGATTACATCATCATTAGAACTTGTGTGTGTACGTGTTGTCATTGCCAACCGCGAGATTATTTTCGGTGCCTATTATAGACCACCTGCTGCCCCTGTTTCGTTTTGCCATGAACTTTATGATGTGATTAATAACCTTATGGTTAGATACCCCACGTCACCCTTGTTTATACTAGGGCACTTCAAGTTTCCTAATGTTGTGTGGTCGAAGGATGACGTAGTTGTGAAACAGAGTTGTCCTCAATTTTTAGAATTTCTTAACCTGTGCCGCTATTTAACCTTATTCAACTTGTACTACACTACCCCACACGCACTACACTGACTTCTGCCAATATCCCGAATCTCATTCTTACCACTGCCCCCAACTTGGTTTCACCTCTAACGTTCCTGAAAGGCATAAACGACCGTGTAATGATCCATTTCACTCTTAATGCGCATGTTATTACTAAGAAAAGCTCAAAAATTGTACTAGATTATAACAGAGCTGATGCCTCGTCAATAACTGCCGAATTTGAGTCTTTCATTACAAACTACTTAATGAACTTTTCACAACGAACAATTCAGGAATACTGGTCTCTGTACAAAAACAAACTTCTGTCGATGATTGACCGCTACGTACCTAAAAGAAGAGTGCCTTCTAACCCCCGATCACCATGGTTTAATAATGTGCTAAAGCGCTTGCGCAATAACAAAAAAAAAAAAAACTAGTGTTTCGCCGCGCTAAAGCTAAAAATCATCCTGAGCATTGATTTCGTTATCACCACGTTGCCAGTGAATATTATTCGGCAGTAGCCAGTGCCAAAAACACATTCCTAAATACCACTCTGCCATCGTTTCTGGTTTCTAACCCACGGAAGTTTTGATCTATTGTTGCAGGTACTGAAAATAATGTTCTCCAAAAAATTCAATCAGACGTGCCAGATCCAACTCACGAGTGCTGCGAAATTCTGAATAATACCTTCTTTTAATTTTTTCAGCGATCAGTACAGCCAGATTAACCATTGTTATCGTCTCCAAGTTTTCCGCCTATGGACGCTATCTTGCTCGACATGGTTGGCATCGGCAAACTTATCAGAAATCAAAAACTTTCTTCATCCTGTGGTCCCGACTTCATTAATTCAAAAATGCTAAAGTGTACTGAAGTTTTTTCAAGTGTTATTTTATCAAAGATTTTTGACCAGACCTTACAGCTTTCTACCCTGCCCAAAGACTAGAAGGTGGGAAAGGAGGTTCCGGTTCATAAATCAGGTGACACTCATTCCTCCAATAATTATCGACCGATTTCATTGACATGCATTCTAAGTGAAATATTAGAGCACAAAAATTATTCACACCTCAATAATTCTCTCGATATGAATTCCTTCTTTAACAACGCACAACATGGATTTAAGAAATTCCTTTCCTGCGACACCCAACTCCTGTCTTTTACTAACGACTTGTTTATTAATGTAGATCAGCAACTTGATACTGACTGTGTATTTCTGGACTTCTCGTGAGCTTTTGATTCAGTTTCTCATTATTTACTTGCGGTATTTTCAAACTTTCTCTTCTTAATATTGACCCGAACGCATGGATTAAGAATTTTCTTTTTAACAGGACCCAGTATGTTACCGCTAATGATTATACCTCTAGACCTTGTTCAGTTACCTCCGGTGTACCGCAAGGATCAGTACTGGGGCCCCTGCTTTTTCTCATCTACATTAATGACCTTCCTGACTGCATCTCTAACTTAATCATTAGGCTGTCCGCGGACGACTGCGTCATCTACCACAAAATAACTAACCTTAATGATTCCAGTAAGCTTCAAGATGATCTGGTTAGTGTATCAAATTGGTGTAACAAATGGCAAATGCAGCTTAACACAAACAAATGCAAATGTATGCGTGTCTCGATCCCGCCGCTCTACCCCTTCTGATCCGCCCCCTATTCTATTAATGTACTGTCCTATCGGTTAACTCTTATAAGTATCTTGGTCTGTATATTACTAGCAAACTTTCATGGAACATGCGTGTTGAATATATCACTAACAATGTTAACCGAACATTAGGTTATCTAAGACGTAACTTTGCATCCGCTCCCACCCCACTAAAGCCATGTTCAAAACGCTCGTCCATCTAAAGTTAGAATATGCGTGTGCGATATGGGACCCTGCTATTATTTCACTTGAAAGCATTCAGAACCGTGCAGCACGCTTTATCCTCTCTAATTATTCACGTCATTCTAGCGTAACGTCCACGAAGAAAATATTAGATCTGCCTGACCTTTCACTACGCACTCTCGCGTTTGTCTTTTTCACAAAATATATTACCTCAATTCTTTCCTGAAAGAAAATCTTTTCACCAGACCCAGTTACATCTCATCGATCATCAGCACAAAGTTGAAGTACCATCTTGGCGCATTAATCTATACCATTCTCCATTCCTACCAAGACCCGCCTCCTCAGTCACCATTTGTGACAGCACCAATTTCAAGCCCGCTGTTCAAAGTGCCTTATATAGTTTTTTCACTTTTTTTTTCTCGTTCTGCAAATAATGTACTGTACCACTCCTTTCTGTTGTGCCGACAGGCCTTGAAAGTATGTACAATAAATAAATAAATTTGCATTTGCTGAAAATCTGCTACATTATGGTCTACCTTTCACTTGAAGTGAATTGATATGCTTCCTCCGTGGGCAGCGCCTGTCACCAACACCCGCGGGTCTTGTGACCGGCTTCTTTGATTTGCTCGTCAAGCACTTCCCTTGGGTTTTTGATATAGAGTGGTGTCTGTGGATCACAGTAAGCAGAGTAAAATGCGCATCGTCTTCTCCACTATATGCCGTGCCGCATTTTCCGTCCTCTCGTTAGCTGTACCCAGATTGCTTCACTCAAAGCACGAGGAGAGTATTTATGGCACTCTTGAAAAGGTTCTAAAGAAGGCTAACAGAAAAGTTTGTGCCTTAGGGTAAAAGCACAACGAAATTCTTTTTTCCTATACGTGCATCCACTCTATTGGCGTCGATTCAAAATATACGCTTCTCTGTCCTCTTTTTGAGCACTCTTGTAGTCTCAGGCGTTTTCGGACAACGTTTATCCACGACCTTTTCACTTTACTTACGGTCATAGAAGACACAATTTGCACCTGATGCACCTTTGATGAACTGAACATGAAGGCCCAATAAAAGCAATTCTTGGATCAGAAGTCAAATACGTGCGAATCATACCAGTCAGCGTTTTGACTTTGTAAGTACCTCGGGGGAGACATTTCCTATTACCATCCAACTTCTTGGTTACCCTGCACCTGCGCAAAATAATGTGCATTTACAAGCCAAAAAAACACGACGAAAGCTTACCGAACACTCGTGGAAACAGAATGAATGCTCAATGCGTTCCATGAATTAGTATCTAAATATGATTGGCCTCATTTGCAGTTATTATGGCATCCATATTATTAAAAGGCAACATTTAAACGCTACACGCTTTGAAAGCGCCCGGTGTTGTCCATATGCTTTGTCCTGTAACTAGTAAAGATGCACCTGCAGTTCCTGTACTTGAAATATCTGACCTGCTACAGGCTTCAACACTTGAGCGATCATATTTCATTACAAATTAAAAAAAAAAAAAAAAAACGAGCTGCATTTTCAGTGAGCATCCCTGTGTATGTATTCCTTCGCGTAGCTTGTGGATACAGACTACCTAGAAGGGCGAAATTACAAAAGAACAGCAGAAAAAACTGGTTCTTATTCCGTGGGCGCCTTGTCATGCATCTTTGCGCACTCATATCTTGGACAATATTCGACTAGAACTTCCGCAGCAACACTTGTTGCTCTGCAGGGCTTTGTTCTATATTTCTTTGCTTACAAGAGCAGCAACTGAATGAATTGCTTTATCGCCATTTATCGTTTATGACTATTATCAATTACCGGCTCTTATACTACAACCAGCCATTTACTAAATCTCCATACCGTCTAATCGTAGCAGTATATGGCGTGCTCATACGAACGATAACGCTGTTTTGTTTCGTGTTCTCCTTTCCGTCGCTGGTTACTTCACCCAAACCGCTTTGGGCTAAACTGCCGATTTTTTTTTTTTTCGACACGTGAACAAATCCTCCTTGTCGCGATTCACTCGCAGCAATTACAGCACTTTCCCGGTTTCCCTGTGTGCGCTGCGCCGGCGCGAATCCCGAGCGCTGGCTTCCCCGCGTGCCACACGAAATGCTTTTCATAGCGGGTGGCTCAGGCTCTGGACAGTTCCGTGATATCGAGGTATACGATGCCCGGGCGAACCGCTGGCTGCTGCACACCACGCAGACCATGTCCCCCAGGTAAGGAACATTATCAACATTTCAGGGCTATGTGGTTTACAGTTGGTCATAGTAGAACGATATGCCCACTCAAATTTCGAACAAAAAAAACAAACAAAGGTTTTCTCCGTTTTTATTCTTATGCTGACGTTGCTTCGATTAGTTGTAATACTACTCTAGATACCGTTTTACGGACATCTTCAAGCCGTGATACAGGATACTAATCATCCCTGCAGCTTCAAATTCAGTGTTGTAAACGTGCACAAAGGCAGCAACCGATTGCAATTTAAATTACTCCTCCTGAAATGTAACTAATTACCGTGGTCACTTACTCTCCAGGAGAAATAACTGAAAATTACAGAAATGTAGTGTAATCAATCAGTATTGAATTACATTTCTCCGAATTTTATTGCCATAAACGAAACTCGCTCTAATGGTAATCACTAGTAACCTCTTGCTTTATTATGCTTTTTAAATGTCCCGAATTTTTCACAGTTGTTTTCAATAGTTTTCACCACTGATATCGAAACGCTGCCTCGTGAGACATCAGACGCTTCACTGAACACTCTCCAATATAATTTAAAAAAAAAATAAAAAAAGCAATGTTCTTTATATCTCGGAAGCCGTGTACAGGCCGCAGCTCCTCAGTTGAATTGCTACTACACGAAAAAATATATCAAGACCTTCATATAAAGGCGAACTTCAGGCTAATCTTGATTTAAATTTACCGAGCACAGAATGAACTGGGTTTTCGTATTCCACTTACACCACTGAGCAAATGATGCTACCAGTATTGCCGGTAGCACCGGTCATCAGTTACAGAAAAAACTTAATTGAGTCACCCGGTGCGTTACTGCTCGAAAAAAGAATCGTAATTAACAAAATAATTCAAGAATGTTAATAACTACAATTAATGAATTACGCACATCTGTGACTGAAATACAAACGGGGCAACTAAACCTCAAACACGCACAACATAAGATAAGAACTTCGGAGGCGCAGACTTTGTGCCAGTCAAGCGAAAATCTGGTATCCAATATCCCGTAACTGAGGCGTTGTTTTACCCTCAGCAATTGTAGTTTTTTCGCACTTGCTTCTACGCTGATATTCACTGACCAGATATAATGGCGAAGTGGCCGACTGTTCATGCCACATCGCTATAGAGAGGCACACGAATCATTCCCGTGCAGGGCATTTCACGGAGTAGCTGCGGTGGGCAAGTTTGTCTACGTGGTGGGCGGCGTGCTGGGGGCCGCATACCTGCGCTCCTGCAAGCGCTTCGACACTGAGCGCTGTGTGTGGGAGCACTGCGCAGACATGAGCACGCATCGCGGCTTGGTCGCCGTTGCAGTCCTGAAGAGTTACATCTACGCCGTCGGGCGATGCAACGGTATGCTCTCACCCCGTCGAACCTTCTGCCTGAGGCTTAAAATGCAAGCAAGAACAGGGAACGCTCATGCCATTCATGCGTACAGTCTATCGCGGTTTGAAGTTAATTACATTTTCGCCAGCTAAAAGGAATGAAATAAGTTCTCCTCTAATAAGAAGCAGTTAGTCCTAAAAAACCGTGGCAATGCAGAACAGAAAAAAATGTATAACTTATATTACGTCTGTGTTATGGCCTCAGTAAACTAATCCCCGCTTGAATGAGATTGATCAAATGGATAGCTTGAAGTAATCGTGTTTTTCTTATCACACTAACGCAGCCGTGTCTTATCAAAACGAGACGACTGATCATCGTTTAATTATTTAAAATACTCTTTGATTATAATTGAGCTAGTCACCTGCCTGAGACGTTTTTCATGAATGTGCGATTGCGTTTCGGGCGCTGTGACGCAGACAACGGGTGTACGGCTACCGTTGAGCGCTACAACACCGCGTCGAATCAGTGGGCCAGGGTGTCCTCGATGAACAGGGCGCTCATGGACGCATCAGCTTGCGCCTTCAAAGGTGGGTGGACATGCGACAGACTCCGCTAGCTGCTGCATCTCATCCTCACAACAAGAAATAGTCGGTTTTTGTCTAACTCAATACTTTACTGATACAAAAAACGTGCTGGAGTTTCCTCTCCTTCACGTCTAGGTAAAGGTCTGGCTGTAATGAACATGTGGAAGGTATTAAACGGCATACATTACTGCTTCCGTCATAACTGTATTTTCACGATTAAGAGTTCTCATTGTTTCAGGTCATTGGATCGAGTAAAATGACTTGTGGCAGTACTTTCAGAGACAGCACCAAACAACTATCACAGCCTTTTGCTCTGCACTTCGCTAGGCCTACAGTGCCTGCTGTGATGATGTCCAGGTGCCACACTTCTTTTAAGACAGAATAGTCTGATACTGCTGACCATGTACATTCAGAGTCAAACCAAGCACCTGTAAAAAGTGTGGCCTTGAAATGTCTTCGCGATACCTACTTTGCCCCCGCTTACCTTCAGTGCGTTCGTTATATAACGCAAAAACATGAGCTGCAGAATTTCCCAAGTTTCCTTACTGCCATATTTGTCTTTTCTCAAACGCCTCTCCGACTACACTGAGGTGGATTCTCATTATTTATATCAATCCAAGCTCTAACTGAAGCGGTTAATTTCTAGGCAGGCACATAACAAAGCAGCAAACGTGTCCTAGCTTATCCGTGATAGTATAAATCTGTGGAAACGCAAATAGGAAAGCAAGTAGTGCATACGCAGAGGTTGGTGCCGGCTCGCTGGCGCAGGCCAGCTGTACGCGAGCGGTGGCTTCGATGGCCGAATGATTTTGAACAGCGTGGAGGTCTACACTCCTTCGACCGACTCGTGGTTCAAGGTGCAGCCGTGCATGCCCAGCCCTCGTTGTGGCCACCGGATGATGGACATGGCCGGCCGCATCTACATCGTCGGCGGACACGACGGCAGCGGCCGCCTTAATACGAGTGAGGATCATGAACCCGTATTTACCTTTTAGGAATTCCAAGTGTTACAAGAGTCCATGAAACGAGGAAAGCTGCAATGCATGCCCGTTTGTCCTAGCCGCATCCATCGGCCTATAACGGCGAATCTGACGTCGGCGTTGTTGCAAGTACAATGGATAGCAATTCACGACATTTATTTCTTAGACAAATCAATAGTTTGTATCCTAGTAAAATCTTCGATACGAATTTGTATACGATTATGCTGCATGCTAGCTTTCCTTCAAAGCGAACCAATGAAATATTATTCGTTTTGGTATTGACATCTTAATCTGGCATCAGATCACAACATACACATTGTGCTGCCTATATCTATACGTTTCATTGTTATTTTTTCTTTACCTTCAGTCGTCACTGTGTTTGTTTTGTAGAATGCCTGTATCATGCACTTCCGGTTGTATATTATAATGGGGAAAAAAAACAGGAGGCTTGTTTTTTCAGCTGGCTACGGAGCTTCCTAAGACAAAATGAACTGTTCCCTTGTGCTAGGACCGCAGCATCCTTTTTTAATGCTCGCGGTGAAGGAACGCAGCATAGACGCACGCATAATTAAAAAAAGCATACTTTAAATGAATTGTATATAGTTATACTGCTCCTGAACCTATAGTAACCATCTTTCGTAGTACTTCCACCCTCCTACATAAAGAATATGTCTATCCGTCTAAGGTCTCAGCTGGCCGGTGGCAAAAGGGTGAAAGGAAAGGCAGAAAATAGAATGCCAAGAGAGGGTGGTAGATGATAGGCGGCGGCCGGTGGAGTGGAGACGAGAGGTTGTGACATGTGAGTGCGTGATTTGCGATTGCTGGATGGGATTAGGACAGTCGAGCGGAGAACCGGGTTTTCTATGATGATTGGTGGACTGGATTATGCCATTCACTCAGTAATGTCTGGTCCCATCAGTCGTAGCGGCTGCTCCGTCCGTGGCTGACACTAATGCGAACAAATTCCCTCCTTGTCGTGATAGTTGCGTTGGCCATCTATAGTTTCTTTTAGAGTGCAGCTCTTTGGCGCCCGTTCCTGCATTTCGCGTCGCCGTTCTCCTTCTTAACCAGCCCCGCACCGTTCGCCACTTTGTGTACCCTCCCCCCTCTTCCCGCGTGGCGGTGACGGTGTTCTCCGGTTGCCGAAGCGCCGGCACGGCATCAGCGGATCACGGTGCGTGCATCCCAAGCCGAAACGCAGAGCCACGTTGATTGACTCCCTACAGGCGTCAGCGGCATTAGTCAGTCACTGCTATCTGTTCGCCGCGCAACACTGCTATGGGCCCACGCCCTGCCTCCCGCGACCATCCGATAACTTAATTGCTCTCTTCGATCCTGCTTCAATTCCACCCCTGTGCGGCGGCAATCAGAGCGCCGGTTCGTTGGCTGCGGATCTCGATATGTGCAATGCCCGAGCCGAAACGCATACTTCAATCTATCGAAAAGCTGAAACAGCTGATGAGCTGCTCTCGAATTACGCATTACAAAGCAAAATAATCGTCTGCAATTTTTGTACGGTGGGCTAAATCAAACTTGCTGAATCGACACAAAATCTTTGTTACTCACTGGTGTAGGTTATGACATGTACAGCATTAGGAATGAAAGAAGACTACATATACCTGCCCTATTGAATTTGCAATACCGGTTTTTCGTTTAGCAGTCGGTTAGCCCCGTCCGTCGGTGCAGTGTTCTAAAATTATGATGGTAGTTCGTCTATGCTTAGAGCGTAATCACAAACACGCTTTAAAAAGTACTCTTATAACCGGGGTTCCGGCGGAGGTATGCGCCCACTCCAGCAGCTGGAAATGGAGGCGTACTTAGCGGACGCCGGCGAGCGACCGCCACTACAGGAGCGAAGCGGTGGCGACGGCAGCGGAGTGACGCTTTGTTCCTGGCTGCGGCGGCCAACCCTTCCCGTCTTTCGGGCATTAACCTCCCTTGCCACCCATGGCGGCAACAGCGAGAAACTTGGACCCCGGCAAGCAACCCCCGTCAAGGGCAGCGAGGCAGTGGCGACGGCGGCGGAATGACCTTTGTTTCCTGTTGCAGCGACCACCCTTCCTGCGTCCCCTCCTTCGGGATAGAGACGAACTGCCTCGCGGGCCTTAATCCCCTTGGCGCCACGGCGGCGATAGCAGGGAACCTATTCTTCTACTGAACGGGCAAGAGGCGCGTCGCTGAGCAGCATTGACCCCGCTCGCCGAATTCCCGAGGCAAGCGGGTGACCTCCATGGAATTACGCGGGGGAAATGACCGCCGCGAGCGGGCGACTTCGCGGTATGTTTCACCTTGCTGCAGGAACTCCCTCGCCCGCACAAGATCTTCATCGACATGGGAAAATTTGCCCTCGCCACCGAAAGATGTGAGAGGAGGTCCGAGCCCCACCCTCGGCAGTGGGCGGCACATCGAGTGATTCCTTGTGCCCCAGTGATTGGACTGCACCGATTGAACTTTGTTTTCCCGGCTAGGGAAGTGGAGACAACCGACGGTATTTAAGCGGTGAAAATGGTCTCCACAGAGAGCTCGGTTTTCCTCTCTTGACCTGTAAATATCCCAACATGTAAAAAGTTGTATAAAAACGCTCTTCTTTGCCTCTCCTCCCTGGCTGCTCCTGCTCCTTCATCTCGGCTCCTCATGGTCCGACGGCGGTGAAGCATAGGCCCCGAACCCCGGCTACATCAACTGGATGGCAGCAATGGGATCGTCCACGCTTGGTCCTGGCATCGGCAATATGGTGAGCGCTTGACTTTCTTTGAAAATCCGCCGGGTTTGATAACTCAGGGATTTTATCAAAACCAGTAGATATTGTTTTTGTGTATCGTGCGTGGTGAAGCGGTTATCACGCTATAATTTGTTTGGGAAAGTCCTCGTTCGAAAGTGGCCATGGATCCGAGCAGACTAAAGAAAGCAGAGTTGATTTTGCTTTCTGAAGAGTTGGGCATTGAAGTCGGGGAAAGCCTTAAAGAGTCGCAACTTGTGAGGGCAATTCGGGAGTGTGGAGCTGAGGAGTATAAAATTTCCGATACCTGGGATTTCATACAGGAGAAGATCAGGGAGGCTGAGGAAGAGGCCCGCAGGAATAAAAGAGCGAAAGAAAGAGAACTAGAGCTGAATAGATTGGATTTACTAATCGCAGAAATAAATTGTACCGGAAGTAATGCGACTAGTAATCAGGCAAGCTCTGCCGACGCAAAAATCAAAATCAGAGACCAGCAACTGCAACGAAGATGATCGAGGCAAGAGAGCGTCCGATTCAGGTCGAAGTTGGGTAGGCATAGGCAAACGTAGTTTAATGCAAATGAGGAAGCCAAGATTGGCACGAGAAACGCGTCGGCTAATGCCCCACATGGAGAGAAATGTGCAACAGGTAGCACAAAGGAAGAGGCGACAAAGGAAAGAGATTTTAAAGGTAGGAAACCGGTCGTCTGTTACCGTTGCCAAGAACCTGGGCATATTGCGACCGGTTGCCGTAAACCAAGAGTAGCCTTTTCGTCTTGGTCTAATGGCGACAACTTGCAAGACATGCAGCCCTTTCAGCGGGAGCGAGCGGGAAGGAAAACCGCTTAAAGTTCCTCGTAACTTGGCTGCGAAAAAGGACGTTGTCCGCTCATTAGATGTTCGGCCTGCGGAGTTGCCAGGTGAGCGTGCCTTCGAAAGGCAATTGGATGAGGAGAGTAGTTTGCCCATTTCCCGCGACGAGATCGAGGAAACATTTGGAGTTCCTTAGACAGAGGAAGCCGTCTCGCAAAACCTGCCCAAGCATTATCCGTACGGCTTCTCTGATGACTCGGATATGTTGCTTAATGTAAATGGCCTTTGTTTTGAAGACGATGATGTTCGGGATCTCACCCGCTTGCGGCCTCAGGATAGCGCAGTACAAGCGAGGTGCGGGAATGAAGATGGTAGATAGGATGCTGATAGCGAAGGGGACTTTTATAGTCACGAGAAAGAGCGAGAGGTGTCCAAAAATGACCCTGCGAGGGAGGCTAGTAGCTTAACCTGTGAGGGCTCTGCGAGAATTAGTGACGCGCCAGTGGAGGTTACAGCAGGGCGAAATCACATAGAGAAGGCCACACAGGAGGTTTTCAGGGCAGACAGGAAAGCTCAGGTCACTTTCAAAGCCGAGTTGAAAACAAAGAGGCTACGTAAGCGAAAGGAATCGGCACCTCAGCGCTCCAGGTTGCTTACGCGTTGCGTGAGAACACAGGGAATTTGCAGATCAGCGTGTTCAGGACCCCTCAGCATTTCGAGTATGTCTTCCCCTAACATGAGACACGCAGGTAGCTGTCTTTTGTCGGATCACATGTATCGTTTGCTGAGAAGGGTGCGTTGCTTTCGCGCGACAGGAGCACAGGAAAAGCGCGCGACGCAGGTATCAAAGCCAGCTGCGGCACTGGCAGAGTCAGGCTGTAGAGGTTTTTGTAGAAATAAATGTTCAAAACAAAGGTCTACTTGTGTGTCCGGACACCACAGTAGTGTAATGGGAGGTGACACGAGGAGGCTGCGAAAAAGGGCGCTTAGCTGTTGCGTGAAAAGAAAGGAAGCTAAGCGCGCGCAGCGGAGGCAAAAGCTACCTGCGGCGCTATCAAAGTCGGGCCGTAGACGCTTTTCTAAACGTTCGAGACCCCTCAGCACTTCTAACATGTGTTTCTCTAACATGGGACACTTAGGACGTTGTCCTATGAGGGGAAAAATGTGTCGCTTCCTGCGAAGGGTGCGTAGCTGCCGTATGAAAGGCGCACAAGTAAATCGCGTGCCGCGTCGGCGAAAACCCTCTGCGGCACTATCAGCGTTAGGCCGTAGAGGCTTTCGCAGATCTAGATGCACAAGACCCCTAGATTCATCGAGCATGGCTACCTGTACCTCGGGACACTCAGGTCGTTGTCTCTTGGCGGGTTGCATGTGTCGCTTGGAACACAGGACAGGCAGAGCTCGCGTGAAAGAAGCACACGTAAAGTGCGCGCAGTGAAAGTAGTCAAATGCGGCAAGGTCGGAGTCCGGCCGCAAAGTCTTCAGCAGAAAAAGTACAAAGCCCCGCGGTATTTGGAAAATGTCTCCCTTTACATCGAAACACCCAGGTAACTGTTTCATGAGGGGTGATACGTGCGGTGAGCTGGGAAGGGACCGCATCTGTCGCGTGCAAGGAAAACAGGGTAAGCGCGCGCAGAGAAGGTCAAAGCCAGTTACGGCAGAGGCACACCGTCGAGGGTTTCATAAATCCAAATTTTCTAGGCCCTCCTGTCACTCGAGACAGTACTGTAGTGGCCCAGTGACAGGTGACAGGGGTAGCTTGCTACGAAAGAGACGTCGTGACCGCGTATAATGGCACTGCAGAGTGCGCGGCAGTAAGAGAGGGATGCAGCATGCAAGCGGGATCCCAGACAGGAGGATGAGCAAGCAACGCGTTCGCAGTCGCTCGTCCCTATCTCGCGTCCGGCTTTCCATGCGCGGGCTACTCTTCGGAAGCGTACAGCTCCGATGCGGAAAAAGTCACATTAGTGAGCTGTCGCCTTCCAGGTTTTCTCATATCTCGGCTTCTAGTTCTGCCGTAGGATCGCGGCCGCCAAGGGCGCGGCTGAAGCATTGATTTGAGAGGGGTGAATAGAATCGAAAAAAAAAAAAATCATCCCCGGCTAGTCAGGCTTGTTGAGGGTTCCTGACTACTCACCCTTCTGAGCTGCAGAGAAAAAAAAAAGCGAGTGAGCGCGGTGTGGGTCGTCCCCGCTTGATAGGTTGACACTGGAGGGGGAGCACCCCCCTGATGTTTGTGAGCTTGCAAGCAGCGCGTCTGAGAAGGAAGGCGCTTGTCTTGTTTCAGCTATTCGAAAATTGCAATGTTGTGTGCAGGGTCGTACCAGCTTCCTTTGTTCGTTTACCTGCTATCTTAACAGGTATGTTTCATTGGGGCCTAGCTTTGCAGGAGTTCACATCTGGCAGGCGTTAAATAAAAGGGCGTGATAATGCCAACCCTGATGTCCTCAGACAAAGTTTCCCTGTGCAATGCCCTCTTGTTTGGCATTACTCTTTTTGTATTACCCTTTGGTCACCTGTAGCTCCACCTTGAAGATATGTTCTCGCAGGAAGTGGCTTTCTACAGCAATTTTCATGTTATTTCATGTTCGGACATGAGTCAAAATTCCAGCATGAGTGTTCGCTTTTGAACAGAAATTCTGATCTGTTTTCTTGTTTTCTCGAACATGGTTTCTTTCAGTAGAGGACTCGAAATTATCAGGGCAAATTTTGGTTTGTTTATATTTTTTTGTAAAGACAATCTTGGCTAAAAAGCAACCTGGCAGTTTTCAAAGTTGGTTTTGCGCTTGCTATTTGCTGTGTTTTGGGCCTTGCGTGGCTGAGACTGCTAAAGCTGTCCAGCGAGCAAGCAGGAACCAGAGGGCCACGTTTGATACGTGGCGGGGCCGACCAGGCTGATCCTAATCCAGGTCTCTTCGCGGAGCCTGTGGGCTGCCCCACTGCGAGACCTCTTCGGGCGGCGGACGGGCTGTTGTGACCGGTGTTCCGGCTGAGGTAGGCGCACGCTCCAGCAGCTGGAAATGGAGGCGTACTTAGCGGACGCCGGCGAGCGACCGCCACCAAAGGAGCGAAGCGGCGGCGACGGCAGCGGAGTGACTCTTTGTTCCCGGCTGCGGCGGCCAACCCTTCCCGCCTTTCCGGCATTAATCCCCCTAGCCACCCATGGCAGCAACAGCGAGAAACCTGGACACCGGCAAGCAACAGCCGTCAAGGGCAGCGAGGCAGTGGCGACGGCGGCGGAGTGACCTTTGCTTCCTGCTGCAGCGACCACCCTTCCCGCCTCCCCTCCTTCGGGATAGAGACGAACTGCCTTGCGGGCCTTAATCCCCTTGGCGCCACGGCGGCGACAGCAGGGAACCTATTCTTCTGCTGAACGGGCAAGAGGCGCGTCGCCGAGCAGCATTGACCCCGCTCGCCGAATTCTCGAGGCAAGCGGGTGACCTCCTTGGAATTACGCGGGGGAAATGACCGCCGCGAGCAGACGACTTCGCGGGATGATTCACCTTGCTGCAGAAACTTCCTCGCCCGTACAAGATCTTCATCGACATGGGAAAATTTGCCCTCGCCACCGAAAGATGTGAGAGGAGGTCCGAGCCCCACCCTCGGCAGTGGGCGGCACATCGAGTGATTCCTTGTGCCCCAGTGATTGGACTGCACCGATTGAGCTTTGTTTCCCCAGCTAGGGAAGTGGGGATAACCGACGGTATTTAAGCGGTGAAAATTGTCTCCACAGAGAGCTGCGTTTTCCACTCTTGACCTGTAAATATCCCTACATTTAAAAAGTTCTATAAAACGCCTTTTCTTTGCCTCTCCTCCCTGGCTGCTCCTGCTCCTTCATCTCGGCTCCTCATGGTTCGACAGCGGTGAAGCCTAGGCCCCCGAACCCCGGCTACATCAGTACTTAAATTATGTAAGAGCGATTAGTACTAAGAAAAAATACGAGTTTTTGATTACTCGTGAGAAACATAAAGGCAACATTTTTAATCACAGCGTTACATTGCTACTGAAAAGAACATAACGTAAGAGGGACACAAAGAATACTAATAAGATTTGGCATGAGCAGACACTTATTTTATTCAGTACGTCCATATACTGCTAAGGAATAAAACATCAGTAGCAAATGCAAATAACGAATTACACATAACGTTTAAAGATGTAAGTCGTAGTGCGAGCTGAGGCTAGCAGACACGGCAATATGTCTGAGGTGAAGGGAGCGCGCCCAGAGCAGACTTAGAGCAGTACGGCCGTATAATTTCATGACTATGCCGGCGGCAGCGCATGAGAATCCGTTGACTGAAGTTCCCAGCAGTCATAGCAACTATTCGCTTTATATATCCTGTGCCAAAGTAAATACTGGATGCCTGCTTTTTGGTGTGCGTGCGTATGTGTGTGTTTGTGTGCGTGTGTTTGTGTTATTCGAGGTTTCCCTTATAGATGCAAGTGAGCAGACAACCAAACAGCGGGTGGGGCTTCTTGCCTTGCACTAAATTTCCTCTTTACCTACTACCATGTTTTTTGCAGTGATCGCCACCGGCATGGACGGAACGCGATCCTCTTGGCAGCACATGGCGCCCATGCGCATGAGCCGCAGTTCGTTTGCTGTAGCGCAGCTCTTCGGCGAACTCTACGTCATCGGTGGAATGCATGGTGCACACCTCTGACACTACGAATAATTTAGTTTCGTTCAGTGAGTGGCTAAATAGTTCTCAGCTGCTGTTTGACCATTTCCAGTGCTGCCCCCTTTCAGTGCAGTCGACTGGCAAACGAGGCTTCTGCAGAGAGCTATAGCCCAGGACAAAAAGGTCCAGTGTTCTCAGGGAATAAAGCATCTCAGTTAGTCAATAAACTAATTAATCATATAATCAACCAGTACGTTTTCAGTGATTGCCTAAGCAAATGAGTCAGTCGGCTGTTAAGGCGTTTTGATCGTGGACTCTTAGGCACCAGGTTCTAGGTTCCATATTTACGCGTCTTGCTGAATTTCCCCCCTGTAGAAATTCAGACGTGCTCGCTGCTTCGCTAAAGGATTTCGACGCCACATGGCTACTACCAGAGCATTCCGGATGCATTTGAGAGGTTTGAACCATCTAGCAAAAAGCATTGGGGACGAGGCTAACGAGAACCATAATGACTGTTAGTAAATTAAGATATTGTATTCAATGGCCCCATATGTTGCGAAAAAGGCCCATGCCGCAGATTTGTCGGCAGGTCGTGCACAGAAACAGGCGCGAAGCTCACAAGGCTCAGGTAAATAAGCCGCAATGTATTTTTGAGAACTTGTCCGCCGTAGAGCATAAATGTTAAACAGCTGGATGTGGCCAGAACTAACAAGTACTACCTGCTGCCTGCCATCGTTTTTGTATGCCGCAACAAAAATCATGTGACGCACTGAGCGTGGTTTGGTTTTCATCATGGGGTTTGAAGTCCCAAAGCGACTCTGGCTATGAGAGACGACATAGGGGAGCGTGTCGGAACTTTGGACCACTTGAGGTACTTTAACGTGCACTGACATCGCACAGTACAGGTCTCGTTCTCTTTTGCGATCGCCATTGCCGGAATTTGATCCCGCGCCTCTGTGCTCGGTAGTCGTGCACCCTAACCAGTGAGCCAGCGTGGCAGTGCCGTCGCACTGAGGGGTAAATATTTACAAAGGTGAAAGGGTCGCCCGCCTAAATGTGGTCCTCTCTCTCCTCTTTCGCTTAACGCAGAGGGAACCGCTACCCCCACGGTTGAGCGTTACTCTCCTTCGACAAATCTTTGGCGCTTCGCTGTTGCACTCAACAAGCCGGCCTGTTTCATGGCTGCCTGCTGCGTGAGCGGCCTCCCAATCGCCAGGCGCCTGGCCACTCGAGGCCAGGTGTTTAGGCAAAACTACAAGACTTCATCTCAAAAATATATATTATTGTAGACAAAAAGACAGCAGCTTGTGTGACACGTGCACTTTAGTTTTTAGCGTAAACTCAAACATAACTTCCAAGCGTACGCGCCCTTTTTGGAGCTTTTTGTATCGCAAAAAAAAAAAAAAAAAAAAACTATATTCTTTCTGTTTTTGTAGGAAGACTTTAAAGGCAAATTCAGTACATTTGAATAAAAATTTCAATAGAAGTAACATTGATCTTGAGATTTTAGTTCGAGAAATAAAATTTCGAGGCAGTTTGACCCCGCCAACCGAAATAGTATTGTGCCAAACCGCACTAGATAGCCACTTTGAGGCCCGCATAAACGGGGTGTTTTTCAACGGCGCAATGTCGGCACTTTCAGAGAGAGGGTATTGCGATAGCGGCCTGATCTGGCACACAAATGGAAGTTGATGAAGACGACGTGGAATACACAGGGCAAGAGAGAGGAATCAAACACGCTCAGTTATCGGCTGCAGTTCTCAGGCGAAGCTTATCTGTTCCCGCTGGCGCGATATCGTCACCCAATCGCACCCGCTATTATTTTACTAAAGCGAAAAAACCTCCAAGTCCGCGAATATCAGTCTGGTGTTGTCAACACTTTGTGGTGATCATAAAGATAACATCGCAACAGCCGTTGTCTCGGCATCAAAGGGGCGAGTGGGACGACGGCATGTACAACAGATACCAGCCACCGCGGAGGAAACAGATTTATTGCGGCAGCACATTTTCTGTGTAGCATTGCGCGATATCTTGTATTGACTAAATTGTTCAACCGACAAATATAACAGTGCAGGACAATAATACGACCCTATCTAAATACCGGTGGTTACGCCGGAATACGTGAATTTTTTTGTTTCATAGAAGAGTCCAGGAAGAACCTTATATAAAACCTAATAGATCTTTGTTTTTCAGGCGCCATCAGAGACTCGACATGACGAACGACAAGAAGAGCGTGTTCACTACCAACACTGCGCTTCTATGCTCGCATCGAGCGCCTTTGCCCTGGCCTGGTTTTTTTTTTTTTTTTCTTTTTTTTCTGAAGTGCGGCCTCTGTGGACTCATGGACCAACTGCAAAAAACTGCGCATCGTGTGCGAGCTGCACTGCATCGACGACGCCGAGAACTTGCTGTTGCTTGCCGCACTGGCCTTGCGGTGCGACTAAGCGAATTAATTATGTTACGAAAGTAACATAATCTATATCATAAGCAGGCTATTCTTGTAGGAGGTTCGATTAGTTTCATATCGTTGTTTCTTGGCTGTTACTGGTTCTGGCGTTAGCTGCAATCGCTACTTTCTCAGTATTGGACTCCCATAATAAGATCTTTTTGGTGATATGAAAAATTCAACGCATTGCCTGGGCGCACGAGGCCGTAGCCAGAAGAGAAATGCAGATATGTGGCAATCGCGAACTGGCGAAATAGTTGTCAGGTCAAGCTGTGCTCCAGCTGTCATGTCAGCTGCTGCAAATGTACTGGGAGAGCATGGTCTTCCATCCCGGATAATGCTTCATGGTGCTGTCCATGAAGCCACGTTGGTCATTTGTGTTTAATGTGCAGGCGGCTGTACATTTATAGCTTTTCATGTGACTAAATTAGAGGCTGCAGACACCCTTAATACAAAAGTACCTTTGTGCTGTGCATTGTCAGTGCACAATGAAGAAACCCAGGTAGTCAAAATTATATGGAGCCCTCCGATACAGCATCTCTCATAGCCCAAGTGCACCTTTTAAACATTAAACCTCACAAAACAGCGTAACAACATAATGGACATGGAAGCCTGCTAATCTGCCTGGCAGGGCAATTCAGATGAGGACGTGAAATGTCAAAGAAAAACATTTGCACGAAACTCTCACATAAATACACCACACAGGTTTTTCACAGGGTACACAAGTCTGTGTTCCTGAGAAATCTTAATATGATCTTCATTAATAAAGGCAAAATTATGGAAGTCCAAGACAAGCTACAAAAGCATAGAGCATGCAGCAGGTGGCGGTTGAAGCATTCAATCTCTGGGCATATTAGTATATGTTTTGTGCAGTGTTAGAGGAACTAGAGGGTATGAAATGGGATGTCATAGGGCTTAGTGAGGTTAGGAGGCCGAATGAGGCATATACTGTACTGAAGGATGGGCACGTACTATGTTATCGAGGTTTACCAGAGGTTTCCTTGTCAATAAATATATAGCGAGTAATATACATTAATTCTATAGTATTAATTAGAGGGGTGGCAGGCATCGTAATTAGGCTTAATAAGCGGTATAAACTGAAGGTTGTACAGGCCTATGCACCTACATGTAGCTATGATGACCAGGTAGTTGAAAGCTTCTACGAAGATGTAGAATCGGCAACGCGAAAAGTAAAGACTCAGTACATTGTGCTAATGGGCGACTTCAATGCCAAGGTAGGGAAAAAGCAGGCAGGAGACCAGGCAGTAGGTGACTATGGCATTGGTACTATAGGAATAGCAGGGGGGAGTTACTAGTTGAGCTTGCAGAGCGCAATAACTTAAGAATCATGAATACCTTCTTCCGCAAACGGAAGAACCGGAAATGGACATGGAAAAGTCCTAGCGGGGAGACTAAAAATGAAATTGACTTCATAATGTGTTCAACCCCCGCCATTATGCAAGATGTAGAGGTAATCGGGAAAGTCCGATGCAGTGACCACAGGATGGTGAGGTCCCGAATTAGCCTAAATCTGAAGAAGGAACGCAACAGATTAGTAAGAAAGAAACCCATCAACGAATTAGCGGTGAGGCAGAAGAGTTCAGGATCTCGCTACAGAATAGAAATTCAGCTCTAACCGAGGATGCCCACATTACCCTAGAAGCAATGAACAATAATTTCAAAGATATCATTACTGAGTGCGCAGTAGAAGTAGGCGGTAGGATAGTTAGAGAGGATACCGGTAAGCTGTCTAAGGAGACGAAAGATTTAAGAAACGCCAGAGTACGAAAGCTTCCAATCCGAGAGACCAGATTGAATTGGCCGAGATATCATAAGGAAGTGTAACATGGAGAAAATTGAGCATGCTGTACGGAACGGCGGAAGCTTTAAAGCGGTAAAGAAGAAATTGGGCATAGGCAAAAACCAGGCGTATGCGATAAGGGACAAGGCGGGCAACGTCATCACGAATATGGACAAGATAGTCAAAGTAGCCGAGGAGTTCTATACAGATCTCTATAGTAGCCAAAGCAGTCAGGACCGTAATGAGATTGGCGGTAGGGAAAAAGTCAGACGTTCCACCAGTGACGAAAGACGAGGTCAAAAAAGCATTAGAAGCTATGAAAAGGGGGAAATCAGCTGGAGAGGATCAGATAACTACATATTTATAAAAGACGGGGTGGGGGGGGGGGGGGGGGATATCGTGCTAGAAAAACTGGCCACCCTGTATACGCAGTGCCTGGTGTCATCGACGGTACCGAAACCATGGAAGAATGCAAACATTATCCTCATTCTTAAGAAAGGGGACTCTAAGGACCTTAAAAATTACAGACCAATCAGCTTACTGTCTGTATACTTATAAAGTATTTACTAAGGTAATCGCTGATAGAATCAGGACAACCTTAGACTGCAATCAAGCAAAGGATCAAGCAGGTTTCCGGAAACGGTACTCTACTATCGATCATATCCATACCATCAATCAGATGATAGAAAAATGCTCGGAATATAACCAGCCCTTATACATAGCATTCATTGATTACGAAAAAGCATTTGACTCAGTTGAAACCTCGGCGGTGATTCAGGCATTGCGAAATCAGGGGATAGAGGAGCCGTACGTGAAAGTGCTGGAAGATATATATAGTGGCTGCTAAGCAACCATAGTTCTGCATAAAGAAAGTAATAAAATTCCCATAAAGAAATGTGTTAGGCAAGGAGACACAATCTCCCCAGTACTATTCACAGCTTGCTTAGGGAAGTATATTCAGAGACTTGGAATTGGAGCAGTTAGGGATAAGGGTAGATGGATAATACCTCAGTAATCTGCGATTTGCTGATGACATTGCCTTGCTAAGCAACTCGGGGGATGAACTGCAAATAATGATTGATAACCTAGACAGGAAAAGTAGAAAGGCAGGCTTGAAAATCAATATGCAGAAGAATAAGGTGATGTTCAACAGCCTCGCAAAGGAACAGCAGTTTACATTAGGTAGCGAAGTACTGGAAGCGGTAGGCGAATATGTCTACTTAGGACAGGTAGTAACCGCAGATCCGGACCATGAAAAGGAAATAACAAGAAGAATAAGATTGGGATGGAGCGCATTTGGCAAGCACTCGCAGATTATGACTAGCAGCTTACCGGTATCGCTCAAGAGGAAAGTATACAACAGTTGCATCTTATCTGTACTCACCTATGGGGCTGAAACGTGGAGGCTAACCAAGAGGGTCCTACTTAAGTTGAGGACAACTCAGAGGGCTAGGGAACGAGAAATGGTAGGGGTAACGCTAAGAGATTGGAAGCGTGCTGAGTGGGTCAGAGAAATAGCTCATGTTACCGACATTCTAGTGGAAATTAAGAAGAAATGGGCATGGGCAGGACATGTAGTGCGAAGAGAGGATAACCGACGGTCGCTTAGGGTAACAAACTGGATTCCAAGGGATGGAAAGCGTAGCAGGGGGCGGCAGAAAGTTACGTGGGCGGATGAGGTTAAGAAGTTCGCAGGGGTCAAGTGGATGCAGCTAGCACAGAACCGGGTCAAGAGGGAGAAATATGGGAGAGGCCTTCGCCCTGCAGTGGGTATAGTCAGGATGATGATGATGATGATGGCGGTTTGTTTTCCTTTAATCGCGATCATCATTAGATAAGAGGCAAAGTGACGGAGATACGTGCGAACAAGGTTTTTAACTTGACTGATGTTTAATGCGCAATTATCAGGGTCTTGTCAATTTTATCACTGAAGTCCACAGCGCTCGAAATCAATTTTCTGCAATCGTTCGAATGCGAATTATGCGCAGCACGCACAAAATACGTTGTTTCAGGCATAAAGGTTTTCACATCCTGAAGCCCAGGTAAACAAAATAGTGATACTAACCTCTTGGGTGATTAAAAGCCTCTGAGCTCCAGTGGTTTGCATGACCTTGTAGCGCCCCTCGCGCCGCTCTCTTATCGCAAGCCACGGCACGGCGCTGGAAAAAGGAGAGGTTGGCACTATAGGCGCCATCAGCGCGAGCAGCGAAAAAAAAAAAAAAAAAACAGTTCGTACCCGAACGCTGCGGAGCTCGTTATATTCCTTGTCTTAGCTCCGACAAACTCTATAGAGTAAAATTATAGTCATCGTATTCCCACACAATATCATTTCCTTAAATCCCCCCATTCACTCTCTGGTTTACGAAATATTATTCCATATTTTTCAACCCAGTACGCCTAACTAGGAGTGAGAAAACGCTCTTCACTTGCGATGCAACACCTCCTACTCCTAATATGAAATAGTTGTTGCCAATGACATCTCTGCCAAACGTCGTAAGGAAGCAGGTCAAGCTCGAGTCTGCAAGGAGGAGTTCATCGTCGACTGTCCTTGTGTGCACATACGTAATAACGTATGTTAGACAGGCGTATGTAACGTGGCCCTGCCGAAGACAAGTCACTAGTCGAAACGTTGGCTCGGCTTGCCAACTGAGGCTGCCCCCTTCTACCCTTGTTCAGTGGTTCTTACACACCTTGTATAGCCCATCTTGTTTCTCTCGTTCTACCTCTAGATGCGTAATAACGAGGTGTCATTTACAAATCCGCAGTGAGATGCCTTGTAAGTAATAGAGCCTACAGGGTGTCCCCCCTAACTTTAGCCAATGGTTCAAAATAAAACATTTGAGGTAGGCCAGGGATACCAGTTGCATAGATCTGCCAGCCGTTCTGCGCACCACAGGTAATTTTTCGTTGAGATAATCTTTCTAAATTGCTAGATATTGATTTTCGAAAATAAATGTGATTCGCAAAGTTGGAGAGCACCTTCAGAAACCCCCATTCCCTTTGTTTGCGGTAAAGAAAGCCTCACGTGTATCTTTTTTCCGAGCTGCAAGGAAAGCCCTGGTAGAAAGAGTAAATGGTAGCGGAACTCTCATAGAAGCCAGCGTGTCGACTTTGAACGAGGCTTTAGTTTCTTCGCACCCCTTGCGAACTGTGCAGCAAAGCAAACACGTGACGTTGTGACGTCACAAAAGCTCGTCGCAATAACGTACAAATGGCGGGGAATTTGTTTTTGGTTCCTGCTTTTGGGCGTAAAACACGGCCAACGACGATGGAGGTAGAACGATGCTCGAATAAGGCGGCAAAGTGGACACCGTAACAAGTGTTCAGCCAACTTTACTTGACATGGATTTCGACTGTCAAGTTTTGCGTTAACTGAAATGTTACGGCATCCCCAACAACCTCATCATACCATCGTTCTGGAACCATCGTTCTGGAACCAGCATAGTCTTTCCTCGCGCGTCATGTAAACGCAATCTGGGGCTTATTTCTCGCACGTTTCTGGACATAAAGGACCTTCCAGTGAATTCTGAAAGTACATGGATAAGACCCCCCCCCCCCCCCCCCCCCCCCCATGGCTTGAGGGATTTCACTAAAGGCATAAAGAGTGAAGCTGTGCTGTATGGAAAGCCAGGCTTTATTAATTCACGATTACATACATAGAGGCGTCGCGACAAAAAGCAAATTTTCAACTGTAGAAGGCGACCTCACTTCACTCGTCTGTCATGGTCTTCATATAATCCTCCCAGTAACAAAATGACCAGAGCGTAGGTCTCCAAATAGGATGCGGTTAGATTGTAAAAAGGCATGAGATTTTGCGATCAAGCAAAATACGTATCACTGTCAAAGAACAAAAACAAAACGAACGCGGATGTAACGCTACCGTATGAACAACTATATAAGAGCTTGGGTGAGAAATTCAAACGGCGATTGTTACTATTTAGAAGTTAATGCGTCTGAAAAGTGAAAATAGCTGCGATACAGCTTCGCACACTACAACTAAAATCTCACCCTGTTCGCGATTCCATTGTTTTACTCGCGCTTCATTTGTCGCTGTGTCAACGTGTAAATGTGAGGCTACAAATTTACGCCTCCAGCATTTAACATATCTATGAGAACGATCCCACTGACAGAACGAACCCCCCCCCCCCCCCCCCCCCCTGCGATACCAGCTAGAGCACATTCAGCGAACGTTGGTGCCGTAATGCAACGGAGTAAGCAAAATACACAACGAAGAGAGCAGACCAAAGAAGAAATTAGCGCTAAACTTTGGACGGGCTAATAGGGGTGAGCATTAACGCTAATGTCTTCTTAAATATGCAGAACCAACTATCCCGACAACATGCACTCCTAAGCGGACCAAAGGCTTTGCGCAATGTGACACGCGTTTTGAGGGCGATAAAATCTCACCTTCACCGTGCGATCAAAAGAGATGCAGAAAGACGGCGTTAATGCAGACGTGTATCCGTACAACACTTCTGCCAAGTGCTTAGGAGGCCGAGCTGACCGAGCGGTGATTGTCGCATAGTCACAGAATGCGCACCTCTCCCTGTTCGCAAACAATGTGACGTTAGGGGGCTTCGATGGGGGCACCGAAGGAAACTCGGCTTCGTGGGCAAAAGCGCGCGCTCCTTTCAGTCGGGTCTCCCTGCTGCAAGGAGCGGCGGGAAGCTGTCCGCTGCTGTGCAAATTTTGCTTCAAATCTTGCGATAGCCATATTGGCATCCGGCACAATATGCGGCACTCCTTAGTACACGCCCCTATTAGAAATTTTTGCCTTGAAAACGATGGCAGTCTCGGCAAGCATGCATGCAATTATTTTTGTTCAATGAACTGGCACGGCCGCTAGCGGACGACCTGAAGTCCTACCAAACGCTTGAAACTCATGGGACGTAAGCATGCTGGAAAACGGGTCAATATTACAAGCATCATTTTCTTTTCTTTTTTTTTTTTTTTTAATCTTGACAAAATCGACTGTGAGCCCCACGAAGCATAGACAGTTATGAGCGAAAACAGCAGCGCACGCGCGAGCTTCGTGCTTGGCTGGATGATTTCCATCCCAAGTACAGACATCTTTAGTTTTTGTCGTGCTATGCCAGACAAAGTAAAAAAAAAAAAAATCATTTCCGCCTAGTCGTGCAGTACTGTCATCAAAACTGTGTTAAAAGGAAACTAGATAACACGCGAATGAGCCCCGTGGTATGGAAAGTAACAAAACGCAATTTGTACCTCAAAATAATGCTCATGCCAGGCGCACAAATATTCATAAGGGCGCTTAAATGATTTCAGTAAAAATACTTCTCGCTTGGGACACGATAGCTTTGGAACGAGCTATACAACGATTCCGTCAAGGGGTTCTGTTGCACTTCTGCGATTATGCCGCTGGCATGACCTTGGGAGCCGTTTGGTGAGAGCTAGCTCCTTCAACATGGCATACTGAAATTCAATGCCGAGTAATAATCACTAAAATCGCGGCAATTGACCGTATGCCGCCCGGGCCTTTGAGAGCGCGATTGGCCAGTATTCAGCAAAGTTCGTTCGGAAGGGCAATAAAGTAAACTATAAGTGCTTGTTCTTTTTTCCAGAACTACGCGAACGTACTTGTATACCAGAAAAATGTGCTTACGGACGAAAACAATGTCGAAGCCTGCCGGCGCACGATGTTTGTCGCTTGGCTCTTTGCACAGCTGAAATACACGCTTAGGCCGCGTGTGGAACGGAAGAAACATGTAGTCGGTCATCTGCGATCGAATATCGCATCACACCACGCTGGATCTTCACGGCGTTGCGAAAAACAGCAAGTTGTCACCATACAAGTCCAAATTCTCCGTACCATATATGCCACCAGCAGCGGAATATTTTGCCCACCACGGGGCGGCCGCCCACTTCGCCCCAGCTCCAATAAGTCATTTCTGACGTAAGCCGGGAGAGGTCTATTAGTTTCTCAATTAGCACACAGTCTTCGCTTTGTTGGGAAGCTCTACCACGAGCGAGACCGCGACGAGCCGAACGAAACACTCACCGTTGTACACAGGTAACCCACTTTGCATGCAGACGCTTGCAAAAGAGGCACGCAACGTTGGCCATTGAAAAAGGGCCGATGTCGCACCAACCCCGCGGATAAAAAAGCTTCGGTCTGCGCAATGTCTGGGCGTCGGGCAACTACGCAGACGATACTAAATGACCAAGAGAGATCGCTAAAAACAAGTTAAAATGTAAATATGACAAGTTTTTTCTTACGCAAGAAACCAAAACTGCGTTCATTTCTGGGGTGCGAATATTATATTTACTTTCTAGTTCTTTGGATTATTCTTATATTTTGTGCTTTAATATTTTGCCGCACAGTTCTCAAGGGCCCTTTGCATCGTCCCTCATCATCATCGAGTTGAAGCCGCTGGCAATAGGCAGCTGCACGCGTTTTCTTCCAAGTAGTGCGACCTGTTGCACTGAGCTTGGCAAGCCCTAGAAATACAAAAACTATCACGTGACTAGCGCATTTGCACGCTCCATGGCAAGCGGAAAAAATGAAAGCGAGGAACCCTACGCGCGCCTTAATTGCTGTGATCCCAATCGTGGTTTGAGTGAACGAAATCAGTTGCGGCGTAGCTTCCTGGCCCCATTGAAGCGGAAGGCGGATATGTCAGCGGTGATTTACTTACCCGCATCAGCCAGTCGGCGCAAGTGAAGGTGCAACCATCGCCTACTTATCAGCCTACCGCAGGTACTGGGCCGTTGAGTCACAGTCGCGGGTAATTTCGTTCACTGAAACCACGATTGAGAGCACCACAATCGCACCGCACGAATGCGCTAGTCACGTGATAGTTAATATATTTCGCGGGATGTCTTGACAGCTCGGAAAAAAGATACATGTGAGGCTTTTTTTTTTTTTTTTGTATAGGAAAATAAAAGAAGTTGGAGTTTCTGAAGGTGCTCTCCAACTTTGCATATCACATTCATTTTCTAAAGTCAATATTTTGTGACACTGAAAAATTATCTTATTTGCTAATTAACTGCTAAACAAAAAATAAATGCACTGCATAAGACGGCTAGCCGATCTATGACACTGGTTACCCTGGCCTGCTTCGAACGTTTTTTTCTTTTAACCCTTGGCTAAAGTTAGCCTGGACACCCTGCATAGTAATTCCACCAAAATGAACCGCAACTATACGACGGCATCCGGACGTTAGTACGGAATTTGATTACAGTGATTGAAATTTTTAATAGGTAACTATAGTTATTCGAAAAGCTGACGAAATTTAAGCCCTCCATTTATATCCGCCGCTTCCCTCGAGCTCTGTGTTGAAGATGCTAATCCGTACTGCTCCGGTTTCTTTTTCAAGCCAATAAGAAATTTTTAGACCAATGTGCGTACGAAAAGAGGATCTGCTTCGCGTAAACTCGGATACAAAGTATTTGCTGAATACTCCAGATTTCTGGTCATCCTCTGTGATAAGGATCGGTGACATCAACAGCTGGCTGTTCTCTGCAATGGAGCATATATGAAGAACGAAAATGTTCTTGAGTTTGCGGGCCGCCAAATGAAGGGCACTGGACCCTCCGCTAAAAGTTGCTATCCAGGTTCAGTCTACTTCACTACAAGAAGAGGCTGCACAAAAGGCACATGAGACCAATCAAGAGAGTTGTGCTCAGACCGTTACGCGCACTTTTGCGGTTTGAGTCATAAAAAGTGTTTCTTGCTTCGTACTACGGCCTAACAACTAATTTGAGCGCTGTTATGCTGCAATGCATTGTTGGGACCACTGCGAGCTTGTGTAGCTGTGCGCAGTTTGAGCGAGTTCTGGGACTGAAAGTGCAGCCGCCTCTATCTGTTGTACATACATTGCTGTCCTGCTTGTCGTTACTGTTAAAGCTGCGTTCCTTCTGTCGTCCAACCCGGCCGCGGCGGTTTCTTTTCGGTGGAGATGCGTAAGCCGCGCCATAAGCCTCGTGAATTTTAAGAGTTTTTGACGTCCATTCCTTTTACGCTTCAAAAGTTTTCGAAAAACGGCATGCTAGTTGAATTGAAGTACACAAGAAGCAGTAATAAAATGTCAGGGAGTCAGGAACGACAAAACAAGTGTATACGCGGACACAGTAATTTATTTGCATTATCTGAACCGCACTCACTATAAAGGCGAGCTCAATGTGAAATATAACCGGGACAAATACTTACTACTTCAGGAATATATTTTCTCTTTTTGATCGAAACGCGGGATCTCATCATTGCGGTGGAATCAATACAGGCTTTTCGCAGCCAAGAAAATGGATAATATCTGGTACAATCTTTCTCGCAAGTAAACTCAAGATGAATATATAAGAACAAACAAATCCTCAAGCTGGGATAGTTGGTTCATAGTTTAACAGGATAGTTTTAGCGCTAAAGGACTACACAAAGAGCAGAGAAGCACGAGACGGCGCCAACATTAAGAACAAAAGCTGAAAGCACCATTTTAAACATAAAAGCAGTTTAAACGCGCAGGCGTTATTTCTCCACTCCTATTTGCGCGTTATTTTTTCCTCATAGCTCGGTCATAATTTGCAATTCGAGAAAAGGAAATTCGCATTCGACCTGGAATATTCAATTTTGCGCTGTAAGCTGCCGCTATTCTGTCGCAGTTCCTTGTCGGACGTTATTCGACCACAGCATATCGGAAGAATAATGAAGCCGCATAAGGAAAGATTTCTAGAGACACGAGCCCTGAGACGCGCTGCATATAATCCATAGTAGAAAACGCAAGTTTTTTTTTATATATTTTTGAAATTGCAGTTTTTTTTTTTCTTGAACTTGTCCTTTTCGACTAGTCTATTTGGTCTGGATATAAATGAGCTGCGTAAAGAACCGGTGCAATATATGCGTCATTGGAGCAACTGCCGTATTCTAAACCCGCCCAGGAAAATCAAAACTGCCTTTCAGGTGGCTGCTGTTTTATCTTGAAAAAGCGTAACAATTTGCATAAAACTTTCTGACCATAGGGCAATACGCTCTCATGATCCAGTCTACCGGGCTCTATATTAAAAATTAAAAAAATAACAACTTGTATTGCGATTATTATATTGGGGCTTTCGCGAGTGCATGGTGCACCGCTATAACAGCCATGGATTAGCAATGGCATTTCTATGTACAAGCTGATATCGTAGTCTTTCGCGAAATGACTGACGCGTACACACACTGGTGCATAGCAATATTTACCGGTCAGGTGATATGGGAGGCAGTGCTCTGGACAATTTTTCTTGTGTGACCACGAGATACAAATAGGCTTCTTTCATGCGGAACTTTGCACCCAAGC
Organism: Amblyomma maculatum; assembly: GCF_055883805.1. Lineage (NCBI taxonomy): Eukaryota > Metazoa > Arthropoda > Arachnida > Ixodida > Ixodidae > Amblyomma > Amblyomma maculatum. The sequence goes on from NC_139344.1 coordinate 23,279,935, forward strand.
AATGCTCTCGATTGGAGCTGAGGATGGCGGCTAAGTAGCTGCCATTATTTACTCGTCCCCGAGAAAAAAAATGTCCAAAAGTCTGCAAGATTTTTATGCCTGCGAGTTTCCTATAGTTGCTCTATATAAAGATATTGGAGCACGCTATACTTGAAAGGCATGTAGAATCGGTACCAAGTCCTTTTTGCCCTGTACCCAGTTCCTAATAAGAGGAAATGAGAATTCGGTATATTGTACACTACTTGATATCTAAAGAAAAAAAGAACAGCAAAAGGTGCTTAGCATAATAATGATGCGTCAATGCTGACGTCATCATCTCACTTCAGCGATATTTCGCAATTGCTGCCAGCTTATTCACCACTACTATGCGGACAGTCAAAGCTGCAGGGTCATCCACTTCTAGCTATAACACGGTCACTGCTTTCAAAGCAACATTGCGTTCGACGCATATGGATGCAAAGCGATGCAAGCACAGAGGGACCCGGATGTGCTGCTTCACATGGCCAGCCACTTAGCTTTATTGCATGACCGGGTCGGAGGCAATGACGCCTTGACTCTGTTACAGCGAGAAGTGGACGAGGCTTTACACACATCAGGAGTTACTTTCTTACTGCTAACCGAAAGTGAACTGGTTCTTTGTGGAGAACTCAAGCCGGACTTCCAGTACCATTGCAGCAACATTGAAGAAATGTACGTCCCTGTAGGTGCCACACTTCAAAAATAAACAGGCCAGGGCAAAGACGCTCGATGCGAGTGTTGGTAGTGAACACGTCGCTCGCCGTGCGAGTGACGCAGTCATGATAGTCAACCGTTGTGTCAGATATAAGAGTTATGCGATAGTCAGGCATGAAGGCCACACGACCAGGTAACACATTAGCGCGGCGCAGGATGGCCTGAATGGATCAGGAGCCCGCTTCGCCGTCACGATTCTGGGCGATGCCATTAGCGCACTTTCGGGCCTTGCTCCTATCGCACCGCGGCCCTAGAATCACGCGCGTGACCATCACTCTACAGACCATCTCAGATATCCACAATTCACATGGTAGGATGTAAATTTTATGATCAAAATGAGTGCAAGCTTATTTGCTCATCTCTCGTTCTTCACGTAGAGATACCGATGGCTCCTGAAAAAAAAAATAAATAACAATCGTTGAGATTTATACAATTAATGTTCTTCCTGGACTCTTGTGTAAAATATTCACCAAATCATGCCAACAATAATTCACTTATTTTGGCGTAACCACCGGTGTTTCAATAGTGTCGCAGTATTATCCTGCACTATTATATTTCTTGGTTAACAATACAAAACAAAAAAATTTGTTGCGGCAAAAATTGTTCCCTCGACGGTGGCTGGTAGGTTGAGCATGCCGTCGTCCCACTCACCCCTTTGATGCAGAGACAACGGCTGTTGCTACGCCATCTTCATAGGCCCCATCGAGTGTTGCCAAAAAGAGACTGACATTCGCGGAATTGGAGGCTTTCGATTTGGAAAATTAGTAACAGGTGCGATTGGGTGACGATATCGCGCCAGCGGTAGCAGATGAGCTTCGCTGCATACCAATGCGCGAGAACTGCAGCCAATCACTCAACGTGTTCGATTCCACACTCTTGCCCTGCGTATCCCACGTCGTTTTCATCAATTTTAATTTGTGTGCCAGATCAGGCCGCTATCGCAATACCCTCTCTCTGAAAGTGCCGACATTGCGCCGTTGAAAAACACCCCGTTTATGCGGGCCTTAAAGTGGCTATCCAGTGCGGTTTGGCACAATACTACTTCGGTTGGCGGGGTCAAACTGCCTCGAAATTTTATTTCTCGAACTAAAATCTCAAGATCAATGTTACTTCTGTCGAAATTTTAATTCAAGTGTACTGAATTGGACTATAACTTCTTCCTAAAAAGACAGAAAGAATTAAGTTTTTTTTTTTTTCGATACACAGAACTCCAAGATGGGAGTGCACGCTTGGAATTTATGTTTGAATTTGCCCTCACGTTAAAGTGCAAATGTCATGCAAGCTGCGGCCTCTTCATCTATGATAATTATTTGTTTGATGAAACCTTTAGTTTTGTCTAAACATCTTACCTCGAGTGGTCAGGCGCCTGGTGAATGGGAGGCCCCTCACGTAGCAGCCGCCCATGGCACAGATCGATCTGTTCAGTGGAACAGCGAAGCGCCAAGTGTCCGTCGAAGACAAATAGCGCTCAACCTCGGTTGTAACGATCCTTCCTGCGCTAAGCGAAAGAGGAGAGAAAGAGACGACATTTCAGCGGGCGATCCTTTCACCGTTGTAGTTATTTACCCTTCAGGGCGACGGCACTGCCACGCTAGCTCACTGAGGCGACGGCACTGCCACGCTAGCTCACTGGTTAGGGTGCACGTCTACCAAGCACAAGAACGCGGGATCAAATTCTGACAATGGCGATCGCAAAAGGGATCGAGACTTGTACTGTGCGATGTCAGTGCACGAATGTCAAAACCTCGAGTGGTCGAAATTTCCGGCGTATTCTATGGCGTCTCTAATAGAAAAAGTCGCTTTGGGACTTCAAACCCCATAATCAAAACGAAGCCATGCCCATTGCGTCACTTGATTTTTGTTGCTGCATACAAAAACGACGGCAGGCAGCCGGTAGTAATTGTTAGTTCTGGCCACGCCCAGCTGTTTAAAATTCATGTCTACTTCGCAGGCTCGTTCTCAATGACACATTGCCCCAAAGCCGTTCATGTGAGCAGAAAGTTGAATTTGTTTAAATACGTAAAGCTACTAATCAAGAATCCAAATCGAAGACAGTATTAGAGCCGGGAATATAGGTAAAAAAATTAATCAGAGCATTTAACCCTTTTCGACTCAAAAAAGTTCATCCGTCTAACCTCTTCCGGCTTACTTACCTTCGCTCTGAGAACATATCGCGTCTGCTTCTGTGCACATTCAGCCAATGAATCTGCGGCATGGGCCTTTTTCAGCAGATTCAAAGCCATTAAAAATAATATTTCTTTTTACTAACGGCCATTATGGTTCCGGTTAGCCTAATGCTTTCTGCTAGATAATTCAAACCTCCCAGATATAGACGGAATACTATTGGTGCAGCCAGATGGCGTCGAAACTTTCGCGAAGCAGCGAGAACTTCTCAATTTATTCATAAAGGAAATTTAGCCACTCGCGTAAATTTGGAACCTAAAACCTGTTGCCTCGGAGTCCACGATCTAAACGTCATAGCAGCCCGACGAATTAATTTACTTATTCATTCACTGAACACCTTACTGGTTATCTGATTAATTAGCTTATTGATTAACTGAATGACTTGATTGCATGAAAACACTGGACCTTTTCATCTGAGGTATAGCCCTCCTCAGAAGCCTCATTTCCCAATCAACAGCAGCACACGGAAATGGTCAAAAACTACTGAGAACTGTTCCGCCGCTCGCTGAACGAAACTATATAATTCGTAGTGTCAGAGGTGTGCAACATGGATTCCACCGAGAGGTCGTCGTATAGCTGCGCTACAGCAAACGAACTGCGGTCCACCCGCATGGGTGCCATGCCTGCCATGAGGATGGGGCTCCGTCCATGCTGATGGCGATCACTGCGAAAAGTATGTTAGTAGGTAAGGAGGAAATTTAGTGCATAGCATGAAGCACATCCTCATCGTGTTGACCGCAGGGACATGAACGCTGTGAAGAAGTCAAGTTAAAATCCTCAACTGGCTGCTGTAAATAGACAGCGTGGAGCTGTGACGTAGAGGTAGAACATCCGCCTTGCATGAAGAGGTGCGTGGTTTGAATACCGGTGCCACGCAATTCTCCACCGGATGAAAAGAAAAAAATACGTGTGTCGATGGCATTGCATAAAAAGGCTCTGGGTGCGACCTATACCGGTGAACACCTCCGGCAACGCACTCTCTCACCAGAACAGCAGTTGGCCACCCTGGTGCAGTAGCTGGCCACAACCTGGCATGATTAGTCCTAGAAAACAGCGGCCATGGCGGCGGTGAGCCCTGTGGCGCAACGGAGGGTACTAAGAATTTCTGGCAACGCTGGACAGGCCGCCATTGGAAACTGACCCTGGCAACGTTTAACGCTAGAACCCTAGCTAGTGAAGCTAGTTTAGCAGTGCTGTTAGAGGAACTATAGGGCATGAAACGGGATGTCGTAGGGCTTAGTTAGGCTAGGAGGCCGAATGAGGCATATACTGTGCTGAAGGATGGGCATGTACTGTGTTATTGAGGTTTACCAGAGAGGCGACAACTAGGAGTAGGTTTCCTTGTCAGTAAGTATATAGCAGGGAATAGAGATGAATTCTGTAGCATTAAGGAGAGGGCGGCAGGCGTCGCAATTAGGCTTAATAATGCGGTATAAATTGAACTTGTACAGGCCTACGCACCTACATATAGTCATGATGACCAGGTAGTTGAAATCTTCTAGGAAGATGTATTTTCGGCAATGCGGAAGGGAAAGACGCAGCAAGCTACTAATGGGCGACTTCAGCTTCGATGTAGGGAAAAAGGCAGGAGACCAGGCAGTGGGTGACTATGGCATTGATTCTAGGAATAGCAGGAGGGAGTTGCTAGTTAAGATTGCAGAGCGCAATGACTTAGGAATCATGAATACCTTTTTAGGCAAACGGAAGAACCGGAAATGGACATGGAAAAGCCCTAATGGCATGACTAAGAACACAATTGGCTTCTTACTGTGCTCTAACCCCGGGATTAAACAAGATGTAGAGGTATTGAACATTGATATCTTGGGTATCAGCGAGCTCAAGTGGACCGGAATGGGAGAATTTAACTCCGGCGACCATTATGTCTTTTATTGTGGGCACGAATCCAAGAGAAGGAATGGGGTCGCTCTCATAGTAAACAGAAGAATGGGCAAAGCAGTGCTAGGGTACAACCCCAAAAACGACCGAATGATCTCACTTCGGATCCAAGGTCACCCTTTGAACATAACAGTTATCCAAGTCTATGCACCGACCACTACTGCTGAAGAAGCTGACGTTGAGAGATTTTATGCGGACCTACAATGCCTTTTAGATCGCACCCCATCATCAGATGTCGTGTTTCTCATAGGAGACTGGAATGCTAAGGTAGGGAGTGAAGAAATATCCGGAATTACAGGCAAGTTCGGTCTTGGTGAGCCAAATGAAGCTGGGCAGAGGCTAGTAGAGTGTTGTCAAGAAAACAAACTGACCATAGCGAATACTCATTTTCAACAGCACAAGAGGCGCCTGTACACATGGACTTCACCGGACGGTCTGTACAGGAATCAGATCGATTATATTATTTGCCGGCAGAGATGGAGAAGCGCTATACAAGCAGTAAAAACAAGGCCTGGGGCCGATTGTGGCACCGATCATCAGCTTCTTGTTGCCAAAATTAAGCTTCGATTGAGGAAAACGCCGAAAACTAGAAGGCCTTTCAGGTATGATCTGGATCAAATTCCATTAGAATATGCTGTGGAAGTGAGGAATCGATTTCAAGAATTAGATCTAGAAGACAAAGAGCCCGAAGAGATGTGGACTGATGTTCGTGATATAATACAAGAAGTTGCTACTAAGGTAGTTCCAAAGCAAAAGAAATGCAAGAAAGCAAACTGGTTATCTGAAGAGGCTTTGCAAATAGCTGAGGAAAGGAGGATGGCAAAAGTTATGGGGGAAAGAGAAAGATACAAGGTTCTCAATGCGGATTTTCAGAAAATAGCAAGGAGAGATAAGAATGCCTTCCTGAACATACAGTGCCAAGCAGTTGAGGACAACAGCCAATTAAGGAACACAAGAGCTCTGTATAAGACAATCAAAGATATCAAAGGAAGCTTCTGTGCTAAGCTAGGCGTGATAAAGGACCAACGAGGCAAGGACCTCACTGAAGCCTCAGAGATAAAGAAGAGGTGGCAGGACTACACAGAAGAACTGTACAAGAAGGACCGGAATGTGCAAACCCAACATAAGACGGTTGTGATCACTGGTCTCGAGCTGGGAATCCTGAAGACTGAAGTTGAATGGGCCTTAGCCAGCCTTGCTAAGAACAAAGCTAGCGGAATTGATGGCATTCCAGCTGAGTTGCTTCAAAACCTCAACCATGACGCTGTTAACATTCTGCATACATTATGTCAGAAGATTTGGACAACCCTGCAGTGGCCACAGGATTGGAGGAGGTCAGTTTACATCCCCATTCCCAAGAAAGGCAGTGCCAAAGATTGTTCCAACTACCGCATGATCGCGCTTATTTCACATGCTAGCAAGGTGATGTTGAAAATCCTCCAAGGTAGGCTGCAGCAGTATGTGGATCGGGAGCTTCCGGACGTGCAAGCTGGGTTTCGCAAGGGCAGAGGAACTAGAGACCAAATTGCCAACCTTCGCTGGATCATGGAAAAAGCAAGAGAGTTCCAGAAACCCATCTACCTCTGCTTTATTGATTATGCGAAAGCGTTTGACTGCGTAGATCACAGCAGATTGTGGCAAGCTCTCCAAGAGATGGGAGTTCCAATTCACCTCATCTGTCTCCTCAGGAACCTGTATGAAGGGCAAGAGGCCACAGTCAGAACTGGGCATGGTCTTACTGATTGGTTTCCGATTGAGAAAGGAGTGAGGCAAGGCTGCATACTGTCGCCCTGTCTATTTAATCTATATGCAGAGTGCATCATGAGGAAGGCCGGTCTGGACGAGTCTTCAGCTGGAGTGAAGATTGCTGGAAAAAGTATCAACAACCTTAGATATGCGGATGATACCACTTTAATGGCAGAAAGTGAAGTGGAACTCAAGAGACTTCTGATGCGCGTACAAGAGAGTGAAAAGTTTGGGCTTAAACTGAACATTAAAAAGACAAAGATCATGGCGTCTTGCCCTATCAAGTCCTGGAGCATCAAGGGACAAGAAGTGGAAGCTGTGACAGGTTTTCTGTTCTTGGGCTCCAAGATTACCTCGGAAGGAGACTGCAGCCATGAAATTAGAAGACGCCTGCTTCTGGGAAAGAGAGCAATGGTTAGCCTTGACCGCCTAGTAAAGAGCAGAGACATTAGTCTGCCAACCAAGATCCGTATAACCCGTGCTATGGTCTTTCCAGTTGTGATGTATGGATGCGAGAGTTGGACTGTGAAAAAGGCTGACCGCCGAAGAATTGACGCGTTTGAATTGTGGTGCTGGCGAAGACTCTTGAGAGTTCCTTGGACTGCCAGAAGATCAAATCAGTCGATATTGTCGACCATAAACCCTGACTGCTCATTGGAGGGTCAAATTCTAAAGTTAAAGCTCAGCTACTTTGGTCATCTGATGAGAAGAGAGGAGTCGCTGGAGAAAGATTTGATGTTGGGAAAGGTTGAGGGTTGCCGGAGAAGGGGTAGGCAGCGAACGCGATGGTTAGATGGCATGCTCGAGGCACTGCAGATGAAGTTATGTGATGTTAGGAAGATAGTGAGAGACCGGAAAGCGTGGCGTGACATGGTCCATAGGGTCACGAAGAGTCGGACACGACTGAACGCCTGAACTGAACTGAGAGGTAATAGGGAACGTGCCATGAAGTGTCCACAGCAGTCGCGCTAGAAGTCGCGTAGCCCGTTGTCTTGGTGTTTCTACAGCACATTTTTTCGCTTCAGCATCCGTTTCACAGAGATGCTCTGTGCCTTGAGCAGTTTCCTGAGCACGCGCGGCGCATTTCCTCATTATTTGTGCTTCTAGATCCTTGAACGTTTAGCTGCAATATCAGAATCAGTAGACTCACAGTCCCGCTGCCTTCCAAACCGTTCTGCTTCAGCCCGTCGAGCACGGCGAACTGGCGTCGCATTGCCAGATTTTCCGGCTTTATCTATTGCAACGCGAAGCCAACGCGCAGCGCAGCCGCGTCCTCAGCTTTCCTTACACCATCCTTAGAAATTAACGAATACAGGCACAATGCACCCCTGTACAATGAACTGCTCTGCGGCCGAAAGGTCTGGAGTGGGATTATATGTTTAGAGAAGGAGAGAAGAGAGAGGGAAACACGATTAATGGCGAGCGCCAGTTAAGGCGCGGAGGTGAGCACAAGCTGCTTCATGACGCGGCGAGTGGCTCGGAGCCGTGACCGTGTCCGGTGTCCGTGAAGGCTGATGAGTGTCTGATGTAAGGGAGAGATGCCGACGTTGAAGACGCGCGAGCAACACACGACTGCTCACTCCGGTGTAACACACGCTTGTGCAACGCTGCCAAGTGACGGCCGCCATGCCCTCAACAGGCACGTCTTTCTCTCACTGTCTTACTCTCTCACTGGGTGCATCTATGCGGCCGCTTCGCCCACTCAGAGTTAAATAGCGTGATGCGAGTGTCGCCCATTTACCTTCCTCTTCAAATTAACGGAGAGACGGGTGGAAAGAGAGAGAGCGGCTTCTGCTGAGCCGCGCGACCCGCGTAGCCGTTCAAGAAATTAGAGAGTGAACAGCTTCGGACAGACATCGGCGAAATCTCTGATTGCGGCTAGAAATGCTACGCACTAAAAACGTCACACTTTTTTGTTCGCATAGCGGCGGCAGCGCAGTAGCATACCATAGCCACGCCTCATTTCTGCCGCGGGAGGAGAAAGCCCAACTTAACAGCCGGGCAGACAGTTGTTGTAGCCACCGTCGGTGACGCATGCCTCGGTTGATGCAGTGGTGGTGTTGTGCTTTATCAGTAGCGCAGTCCAGCGTGTGGCCATGTTGCGCAGGGGCGGGTGATAACCAGGCGGAGGCTGCGCGGAAATATGTGCAGAGTGTGTCGCGCCATACTACCCCCCCCCCCCCCCCCCCCCCCCCCGCGGTGTGGAGAACCCTCAGGGCTTGTGAAACTTGATTCAGCGTACCCGACGTCCATGGTGTGTAGTGAAGGAAGCGGGCTGCGATTTCGGGGGTCGTGGATGGACGCCTGCGGGTGCACTGTGCTGACTACCCATCACTGCCGGAAGGCAGTGATGGGGAGTCAGAGCCTGGCGACGAAATCGGTGGGATCTGTCACCAGATGTGGGATGTCTTTTTTGCCGAAGGACGAATCTCAACATAAAAAGGTAACACTTGTTTATTCGAATAGGGGTGGCAACGGACGAGCATACCAAAGCCACATTCGTTTCTGCAGCGGAAGGAAAAAGCCCAACTTTCCAGCCGGGCAGCCAGTTTTTGTAGGCGCCGTCGATGACCCAGGCCTTGAGTGACGTATCGGTGGCGTTGTGTTTAAAGGGTAACGCAGTCCAGCGTGTAGCAGTGTTACCCTGGGGCGGATGACAACCAAACGGAGGGTGCGCGGACATACACGCAGAGTGTGTCGCCACAAAAGTAACAAAATTCATATAACAAAAGGTGTTAGGCAAAGAGACATGATCTCCCCAGTACTATTTACAGCTTTTGCTTAGAGGAAGTATTCAGAGACATCCAATGGGAGAAGTTAGGGATAAGGCAAGATGAAGAATACCTCAGTAATCTGCGATTTGCTGATGACATTGCCTTGCTAAGTAACTCAGGGGATCAACTGCAAACATTGATAGATGACCTAGACAGGAAAAGTAGAAAGGTAGGCTTGAAAATCAACATGCAGAAGACTATGATAATGTTCAACAGCCTCGGGAAGGAACAGAAATTTACGTTAAGTAGCGAAGGCGAATATGTCTGCTTAGGACAGGCAGTAACCGCAGATCCGGACAATGAAAGGGAAATAACAAGGAGATTAAGTCAGGGATGGAGCGCATTTGGCAAACACTCGCAGATTATGACTAGCAGCTTACCGGTATCGCTCAAGGGGAAAATATACAACTGTTGTACTCACCAATGGGGCTGAAACGTGGAGGCTAACCAAGAGGGTTCTACTTAAGTTGAGGACATTACCCCAAGGGCTATAGAACGAAAAATGGTAGGCGTTACATTAAGAGACAGGAAGCGTGCAGAGTGGGTCAGAGAAATAACTCAGGTTACTGAAATTCTAGTGAAATTAAGAAGAAGAAATGGACATGGGCAGGACATGTAGTGCGAAGAGAGGATAACCGATGGTCGCTGAGGGTAACAAACTGGATTCCAAGGGAAGGAAAGCGTAGCAGGGGCGGCAGAAAATTAGGTGGGCGGATGAGGTTAAGAAGTTCGCAGGGGTCAAGTGGATGCAGTTAGCACATCACCTGATTAATTGGAGAATTATTGGAGAGGCCTAATGCGTTCGCATTAGTGTCAGCCTCTGACGGAGCTGTTGCTGCTGCTGATGGGACCGGACATTTCTTAGTGGCATAATCCAGTCCATCAATCATCGCGGGAAACACAGTTCTCCGCTCGACTGTCCTAATCCCATCCAGCGATCAGCAATCACACACTCATATGTCACAATTTCTCTGTATTCCCCTCCACTGGCCGCCACCCGTGACCTACCACCCTCCCTTGGCATTTTCTTTCCAGTCTTCCCTTACTCCATTTTGCCTCCGGCCAGCTGAGACTTTAGACGGATCGACATACCCTTTATGTAAGAGGGCGGCAGTCCTAGCGCTTCTAAAGAAGCTTACTATAGGTTCTGAAGCTGTAGAAAGCTAGATAATTCACTTGAAGCATGTTTCTTTTTCAACTATGCGTACGTCTATGCAGCGTTCCTTCACCACGATGCTCACGTATTAAAAACGAATGCTGCAGCCCTATAAGAAGTGAACAGTTATTTGTTTTATAGATTCTTGAAAGCTGAGCACCTCGTTGAAAAATAGACCTTCTGTCCCACCCTTATATTATACAACCGGCAGTGATACAGCTAACTATACAGAAGAAACCGAATGACCCAACTGAGGTCAAAGAAAAAATAACAATAAAACGTATAGATATATAGAGCACAGTGTATATGTTGTGATGTGATCCCAGACTATAAAAAAAAGCAAGCGAATAGTATTTTACTCATTCATTTTAAAAGAAAACTGACTTAATTGTAACCTAATCATATACAATTTCGTATTGCATATATTAATCGGAAACAAACTATTGATGCCGTATGTCTAAGAATGTGAAGGTGGTGAAATACTGTTCATTTTACTTGAAGCAACGCTGTCGAACTAATATGTGCTAGCAGAGGGTAAAAACAGACAGATTCGCCGTTATAGACCGATGGAGGAATTGCGGCTGGGATAGATGGGCTTGTAGTGCAGTTTTCCTCCTTTCATCGACTCTTCGAACACATGAGGATTCCTAAGAAGTAAATACGTGTTCATGATTCTCACTGGTCTTAAGGCGGCAGCCGCCGTAGAATCCACCGATGATGTAGACGCGGCAGGCCATGTTCATCATCCGGCGGCCGCAACAAGTGGAGTGCACATGCTCCACCGTGAACCACGAGTCGGTCGAAGGCGTGTAGACCTCCACGCTGCTGAGTTGCACAGCCGTTGAATCGACTGTTAATGTAGATACGGCCGGCTATCTACATCATCCGATGGCCACAACGACGTCCGGACAAGCGCTGCACAGTAAACCATGACTCGGTCGAAGGGGTGTAGACCTCCACGCTCCTCTGAATTACACAGGCGTAGAATCGATCCACCGATAATGTTGATACGCCGGTCATCAGCGTCTACCGGTGGCCACAACAAGAGCCGGGCATGCACTGCACCGTGTACCAAGTGTCGGTTTAAGGCGCGTAGACCTCCACGCTGCTCTGAATTACACAGCAATCGAATCCACCGATAATGTAGATGTGGCCAGCCATATCCATCACTGGGTGGCCACAACGAGGGCCGAGCTTGAGTTGCACCGTGAACCGAGTCGGTCTCAGGCATATAGATATCCACGTTGCTCTGAAATACACAGCCATTGAATCCACTGATAATGTAGATGTGGCCGGCCATCTGCATCATCCGGTGATCACAACGGGGGCCGGGAATACGCTGCATCGTGAACCACGAGTCGGTCGATGGCGTGTAGAGCTCCATGCTGCTCTGAATTACACAACCGTCGAATCCACTGATAATGTAGATGCGGCCGGCCATATCCATCATTCGGTGGCCACAATGAGGGCCGGGCATGAGCTGCACCGTGAACCAAAAGTCAGTCGAAGGCTTGTAGACGTCCACGCGGCGATGAATTTCACAGCCATCTTATCCACCGATGATGTAGATGCGGCCGGCTATCTCCATCATCCGGTGGCCACAACGACGGCAGAGCATGTGGTGCACCGCGAACCACGAGTCGGTCGATGGCGTGTAGACCTGATTACTGGGAGGCTTAGCGCGGAACAGACGAGGACAAGAGAGGCACACAGGACGAGCGCTAACTTACAACTGAAATTGGAAGGGGATAATGTACGAACTCGAGGAAAAATATGTGCGCATGCTCTATAAAGCGCTGAATTTGCATGACTGGAAAGATAATTCAAGATAATCTAGGGGAACCCAAAGGCAGATAAAACAGAACAAATAGAGAAGAAATACTGGAAGCATACAAAACACACTTACACAGCATTTAAAAACGATGCCTCCTTTTTCAACAGAACAACCGACGTTTCACTTACGCACTTATCGGTTCCTAATCTATGGATGAATGACGCCTCAAGAAGCTTTCTTGCTAATTGCACCTTAGACCGACCAAGAACTTTTGTTTTCCCGAAAAGTGGATGGCGTTTGCAGCTTAAGCAATGTCTAGACAGGTTGTTGTATTGCGACGATTTAAACGATGCAGCATGTTCCCTTGAGTACTCATTACGACATCAGCCAGACTGGCCTATATAGACGTGGCCACGGCTTACAGGGACGTCATACACAACACCTACTTTACAGGCAACGAACTTAGTTACACGTTTTACACTACATGCCGGTTTCGTGTGGCTTTAGCTCAGTAGAGCGCAAAGACTAGACAGTTTTCGAGGTGCCGTGAAAGCAACGTCTACATCAAACTTTCCCGCTATTCCCTTTAGGTTGTGCGTTACGCGTTGAGAGTAAGGCACCACCACGTATTTCTTTTTCTGTCTAATATCAGCGGCAGGGCTGAGTACAGGTTCACTCCGCGCTAAGCCTCCCAGTAATCATGTCTTACCAACTAGCCCAAAACTCTACTTTGCGTGTAGACCTCCACGCCGTTATGAATTACACAGCCGTCGAACCCGCCGATGATGTAGATGCTGCCTGCTATCTCTATCATCCCAGCCGGTGGCCACGACGGGGGCCGGGCATGCGCTACACCGCGAACCACGAGTCGCTCGAAGGCGTGTAGACCTCCACGCTGCTATAAATTACATTGCCGTCGAATCCACCGATGGTCTAATTGCGGCCGTCCTCTCCATAACCAGGCGGCCACAACGAGGGCCGGGCATGCGCTGCACAGTGAACCACGAGTCGGTCGAAGGTATATAACCTCCACACTGCTCAGAATTACACAACCCTCGAAGCCACCGCTCGCGTACAGCTTTCTTGCGCCAACGTAGCGGCCCAAACATCAGCGTATGCATTGCTTCGGTTGATATTTGGTTTTCCACTAGTTATACTATTCTGGGTGAGCGAAGAGACATGATTACTGCTTTGATATGTGCTTGCCTTGAATTTATCAGCTTCACTTAAAGCTTGGACGGTTGTAAGGAAACTTGGTAAATCCTGCAGCTCATATTAGAGCGCAGCTCTTTGGCGCCCGATCCTGGGTTTCGCGTCGTCATCGCCGCTGTCCCTTGTAACCAGGTGCACTTTCACTCCCACTTTATTTCTTTCCCTTACGACGCGAACAGGTGTCCACAGAAACAAGTTTGAGAGATACTGCGCCTTTCCATTCCTGTGCTCGATTCAGGTGTTCATAGAAACAAATGTGACAGATGCTGCGCCTTTCTATTCCTGTGAGCCATTTATGAAAGGCACGCTTCAGAGCTCAAGTGAAAGACGTGACCACACATGGCACACACTGCAAAGACAATAAAGTAGAAGACGTGACCACACATGGTACAGGCTGCAAAGATAATAATTCATGAATAATGGGAGCGCCCGCTCCGAACTGCAGAGTAACATGTGCAGTAGCCGAGAATTCACAATCAAAGAGAAAAGCATCATATTTTGATGTAGTTTGCGTATATACAGACATTTGCTAACTTAGGCTACAGCGTTTTCAAGTCAGTTTAAGATATTTACGAAGGTTTTTTTCTTCTCGTCTGCAGATTGTGGCATTAGTTTCGTCTCCGCACAACGTTCCTATGGGCCCACGCGCTACCTCCCGCAACCTCCCAATAACTTATGTGCTCTCTTCATTTCTCCTCTCTCAAAGCTTCCTTCATGACAGTCAAGACCTGTTGGTGGAGTGTTTCTTGACGGCATATGTGTGAAAAACAATATAGTTGTCATTGTAATGCATGTCTTGTTCGAAATCTTTGCCTCAATCTATCGAAAAAGGTAAAACAGCTGATGAGCTGTGTTCCAATTTCGCATTAAGAAGTAAGGTAATCTTCGGCAACATTTTCTGCTTTATATAACGAACGCAGTGAAGGTAAGCGGGGGACAAAGTGGTAGCTATCGCCAAACGATTTCACTGGCACAATTTTTACAGGTGCTTGGTCTGACTCTGAATGTGCATGGCCACCGATATCAAACTATTTTATCTTAAGATAAGTGCGGCACCTGGGTTTTCAATTTAATCACAGCAGGCACTATAGGCCTAGCAAAGTGCAGAGCAAACAGCTGTGATAGTTGTTTTGGGCTGTCTCTAAAAGTACTGCCACAAGCCATTTTACTCGATCCAACGACCTAAAAAAAAAGAGAACCCTCAGTCGTGAAAATACCGATTTGACAAAAGCAGTAATGAATTTCGTGTTATACCTTTCGCATGCTCATTAGAGACAGACCTTTACTTAGACGGGATGGAGAGGAAACGCCTGCACTGATTTTGTATCTGTTAAGTATGCAGTCAGACCAATACCGACTATTCCCACTTGTCAGAATGACATTCAGAAGCGAGCGAAGTCTCTCGCGTGTCCACCCACCTTTGAAAGTGCAAGGTGAAGCGTCGCTGCGTAGCCTTTTCATCGAGGACACCCAGGTCCGTGGATTGGATGCGGGGTTGTAGTGCTCCACGATGGCGGTACGCCCGTAGGCTGCGTCTGCGCGCGAAACGCAATCGGGCATTCATGAAAAATGTCCCAGGCAGGCGATTAGCTCAATATTGGAAGAAATAGTGCTTTAAAGACTTCAGCGATGATGAGTCATCTCAATTTCAATAAGACACGGCTCCGTTACTGCAACACAATGAAAACTATTATTTCACGCTTTCAATTTAACCAAACTCATTGAATCGTGGATTATTTTAATGAGAAAGCCGCAACAGATATGCGATATTAGTTATAAATTTTTTCTTTTCTGCATTGGCACGGTTTTTAGGACTAACTGCCTCTTGTTCGAGACAAACTTGTTCATTTTAGCTGGCGAAAAAGTAATTCACTACAAAAAGCGATAGACTGTACGCACGAATGTAATGAGCGTTGCCTGTTCTCACGACGCTTGCGCTTTTATGCCTCAGGCAAAACGGTTCGACAGGGTGAGAGCCTACCGTTGCATCCCCCGACGGCGTAGATGTAGTTGTTCAGGGCTGCAACGGCGACGAAGCCGCGATCCATACTCATGTCTGAACTGTCCTCCCACACATAGCGCTCAGTGTCGAAGCGCTCGCAGGAGCGCAAGTACGTGGCCGTCAGCACGCCGCCCACCACGTAGACAAACTTGCCCACCACAACTACGCCGTGGAATGCCCTGCATGGGAATGATTCGTGTGCCTCTCTATGACAACCGGCCACTTCGCCATTAAATCTCATCAACGGATATCAGCTCAAAGCAAGTGCGAACAATATATTATTGCAGATGGTAAAACGTCTCATTTAGGGCATATTGGATACCAGGTTTTTTGAATGGTACGGATTCCGCAGCTTAGAGGTTCATATATTTTGTTGTGCGTGTTTGAGGTTTAGTTGTGCCGTTTGCATTTCAGTCAAAGGTGTGCGTAATTGAATAATTGTAGTTATTAATATTTTTGAATAATTTTGTAAATTACGATTCCTTTTTCGAACAATGACGTTTCGGGTAACTTAATTACGTTTCTTCAGTGGCTGATGACTGGTACTATCTGTATTACTGGTATTGCCAGTAGCATAATATTGTCAGTGGTGTAAGTAGAATACGAAGAGGCAGTCCATTCTGTGCTTGGTAAATTAAAATCGCTGGTAATGATTAGCCTAAAGTTTGGCTTTATACGAAGATCTTGATATATTTTTTGGTGTAGTAGCAATTCCACTGAGGAGTTGTGGCCTGTATACGACTTCAGAAATATAACGAACATTAGTTTAGATTTTAATTACATTGAGAGAGTGTTCAGTGTAGCGGCTGATGTCTTTACGAAGCAGCGTTGCGAACTCAGCGGTGACAATTATAGAAAACAACTGTGAAAAATTAGAAGCATTAAAAAAATGTCAAGCAAGCCGGTACTAGATAATTGAAATCAGAGTGACTTTCTGTTGTGGCAGCAAAATTCGGAGAAACGTAATGTAACACTGATCGATTACATCAAGGCCCGCCTTACCTCATTCGGCGCCCTGTGCCAGCTGCTGCCAGACCCCCTCCCCACTCCCCCCCCCTTACCCTCATTCGGCTGTCAAATTAGTCTTTTCTTTGTATTTATCTTTTGTCGATTCATTTTTTTTTCCTGAGGGGCTCCTGCTATTAAAACACAGTTGTTTTGAGAGTTCATTAACATGACTTGTATGTTTCGATGGCTGAAGTCTGAAGGGAGACTACGAATAAATAGCGCAAGCCAGTAATCGTCACCATTAACCCGTCCTTAATTATACCTAGGTGCCAGAGGGTCACAAACAGCTAACAATAGAAGGGGACGGTACGGTCTAAAAACACGTTCACAAAGAGGCTTATCAGTAAAAAAATAAATTCAATTGCATTCCCACCCAACCTCAGTTATTCTTCAAGAAGGTTGCGCGCATAAACAAAGCATAAATATTGGATGTTTTGTTGATTTGAACGTTTATAAGTTACCAGCCCTTAAATATGAATTTTTTGCGATCTTTTCTGTTTCTCTTAAAAACTTTCAAGACACACCTGTAATTTTAGCATTTCTGCCTTCCTTTTCTTTGACAAATCGTCTTGCTTAGAACGGTGCTTAACAGAAGACATAAGCAACCATTAGTTATCATAGGAAATACATTTTTATGAGTCTGCAACGGGGGAGACAGGAAATTTCAAAATAAAAACAAACAGCGCTGTAACGTAAAACCGGACTGAACAAATCCAACATTTTTCCGAAGTAGCCACACCATTGCACAAAATTTTCCCTACAGTCGCATCCATGCACATAGAAACAGCAGTATACCGACAAAATTGTTCCTTGAACAAAAATAAGAATAATTGAACTTTATCCGCAATTTTCTACTAGCATTCATGATTAGAATCATTTCTGTCGTTCAAAACTAGTGTTTCAAGCGACCGAGTCATTAAAGGCTCAGGTCCAAAAGTACTGCGCCCCTCAAAAAGGAGATCATCAAGACACCTATAGTCGGCGTTCAGATCCGTTTTCGAGCTCAAAATCGTGTGTAATTTTTCTTATTTATTTTTTTCAAAGCTGCGCGCTGTAACGATGTTTCCTACGTAGAACATGGAGAAAGGTAAAGAATGGTCATCATTCAATGGACGCGTTGAAAGGAGTGTTAAAGTGCCAAAAAAAAAAACGCAACTGAGACGGGCACTACACATACCGCGCAGTCATAGACCACACAGAAACTTAAGAAGAGAAGTACTGTCCTGTACGTGTACTTCTTTTCTTCTGTTTCTGTGTCTTTCGGTTCAGTATGTTAGGGTTACACTAGAGAGTGCTGTTATTCACTATCATTATAATGACTTTAGGCTACTATTTCAAATGCAATCTTTTTTTTAAGATGAAAGAGGATAATTTCCTCACTTAATGGTCCATCGTGGATTCAATAAAGATTATTTGAAAGTCTCCCTGCGATAAATTTTAGCGCCAGTATTTTTGAGAGACTCGGAAAATGTTATACAATGTCTCACAATTTAATGGAAATAACAACCTCTAATTCTGTGACTTTGGTAGACATCGTAAGGAGAAGGGTGCAGTGTATGCTTCGAAGATACACATTACGCTTCAAACTGGGGAAAAAAAACTCGGCAGGCGTTTAGAAGCAATTACCTGTGATATTTTATAACCATTAGGAATTAGAGACCAAATTGCCAACCTTCGCTGGATCATGGAAAAAGCTAGAGAGTTCCAGAGACCCATCTACTTCTGCTTTATTGATTACGCTAAAGCGTTTGCCTGCGTAGATCACAGCACACTGTGGCAAGCTCTCCAAGAAATGGAAGTTCCAATTCACCTCATCTGTCTCCTCAGGAACCTGTATGAAGGGCAAGAGGCCACAGTCAGAACTGGGCATGGTGTTACTGATTGGTTTCCGATTGAGAAAGGAGCGAGACAAGGCTGCATACTGTCGCCCTGCCTATTTAAACTATATGCAGAGTGCATCATGAGGAAGGCCGGTCTGGACGAGTCTTCAGCTGGAGTGAAGATTGCTGGAAAACGTATCAACAACCACAGATATGCGGACGATACCACTTTAATGGCAGAAAGTGAAGTGGAACTTTAGAGACTTCTGATGCGCGTACAAGAAGAAAGTGAGAAGTTTGGGCTTAAACTGAACATTAAAAAGACAAAGATCATGGCGTCTTGCCCTATCAAGTGCTGGAGCATCAAGGGACAAGAAGTGGAAGCCGTGACAAATTTCCTCTTCTTGGACTCCAAGATTACCTCGGAAGGAGACTGCAGCCATGAAATTAGGAGACGCCTGCTTCTGGGAAAGAGAGCAATGGTTAGCCTTGACCGCCTAGTAAAGAGCAGAGACATTACACTGCCAACCAAGATCCATAAAAGTCCTGCTATGGTATTTCCAGTTGTGATGTATGGATGCGAGAGTTGGACTGTGAAAAAGGCTGACCGCCGAAGAATTGACGCGTTTGAATTGTGGTGCTGGCGGAGACTCTTGAGAGTTCCTTGGACTGCCAGAAGATCAAATCAGTCGATATTGTCGACCATAAACCCTGACTGCTCATTGGAGGGTCAAATTCTAAAGTTAAAGCTCAGCTACTTTGATCATCTGATGACAACAGAGGAGTCGCTGGAGAAAGATTTGATGTTGGGAAAGGTTGAGGGTCGGCGGAAAAGGGGTAGGCAGTGAACGCGGTGGTTAGATGGCATCCTCGAGGCGCTGCAGATGAAGTTATGTGATGTTAGGAAGATAGTGAGAGACCGGAAAGCGCAGCATGACATGGTCCATAGGGTCATGAAAAGTCGGACACGACTGAACGACTGAACTGATGTTACTTTATGAAACGCTGTGCTGTGTTCTGCTTTACTGCATAATCACTACCAGTCAAGAGATAAGAATATGCGTGATATTCGTACGCGCACTTCAACTTACGTTAGAGTCATGCTACTGTGTAGTATTACCTGCAGTGTGAGTCGTGATTATGACCACATTTAATTACTTTAAGTATTGTTTTTTTTTTTTTACAGACGCCATATCTTACAGTACGTTTCTTTGTAAATGGTGAGTCATGCTATATTGCAATATACGAGTCTTGGTATGACTCTGAGCCATGTCTTAAATGCCAATAGAAGGTATACCTTTCATCTGTCATGACTATGCGTCATGGCATCCCACTCCGGCGCAATGACATCTTACAAGCTCATTCCGTACCATGGAGCGTACGCTCTTCCGACGAAGCACATAACTCCTTCGCCCTGAAATGATCTTGCTACTGATGGCATAATATGTCTGCAAAAAAATCGGCTGACAAATGTACTACTGTGGTCACTGTGGCGTGAATTACGATCAACTGATTTCGCTGTATGCATTAAAAGCCCGCTATTTACGGCATGAAAGATGCGGAACTCACTTTAAACAAAGATGTTACTGCAAGGTGGAGCATAATTTCGGTAAAATCTGCACATTGTATTTGTACACCAGTGTCATAGCTCTTCAAAGGTTGCAGACAGCATGCAAAACATGCACCGGAAAATGTTTTTCAGCAGCCTCTTTGCTTCAAGGGAGGTGAAAGGGAACCGGGGGGGTTCGAAACATGAAACATTTATTGGAACTAAAAGAA
Organism: Amblyomma maculatum; assembly: GCF_055883805.1. Classification (NCBI taxonomy): domain Eukaryota; kingdom Metazoa; phylum Arthropoda; class Arachnida; order Ixodida; family Ixodidae; genus Amblyomma; species Amblyomma maculatum. The sequence goes on from NC_139344.1 coordinate 23,300,018, forward strand.
TTTGAACCTCGGTTTTCATTTTTAGCAAATGAAATTTTTGAAAGGACGCACTTTGCGTTGGATGCATTTAATGAAATATATTTCATAATTCACGATGCTACCTTTACAATAGCATCATAGACCGAGGATATGAATGCACTCGCTGCCTAACTCAACCAAGTTCATGTCACCTTCGCCACTATGAAATCGGCGCATAGCAATGATCACCTGAACCGCAGAACCTCTATTTGCAATTTTTCAAGCATAGTTTCGAAATAGAATCGCGTATACCAATAAAATGCAGAACGATAGCTGAACATCCTCCACAGCGTTATCTGCCATCCGTAACCACATACGCTAGAGAGTTCTAGAGGAACATTGATGGTGATAAACGTCTTCCTTACGAACCGCCGTATTACTCACATGAATCCATCACAGACTAAATATAGAAGGCGGCTCTCACCACATCGAATTGTTCCCGCACGAAGGTGAAAACGGTGTCCCGGAACCTCGGCCAGTGATGGCCCTGCGTTAGTGCGGCCATGCCGAGGCAGTTGTACACTTCCATGTTGTTCAAAAGGCAGTCCAAGCAGAGGTCGCGTGCCTCATCCATAAGCAGCCTGTCGGTGGCGGCCAGCACCTCGGTCACATTGTCATTGTCAATGCGCACCTTCAGCAGTAATTAACATAGAGTTAGTTATCTCGCGGGTAAAAAGAAAGTTCCGCATGATTTCCGTTTCCTGTACATTCAAGATAGTTGTCTTTAATGCGATCGTAATGCAGGCTGGCTACATAGTGCCTCGAGCCAGAAATCCTATTACGGGGAACACCTGATCGTTGCGAAAATGACAAACACTTTGTTTTAAAATCTCACGTCTAAACCACAGCTCTTCTCGCACGGAATGCCTCGGAAGAAGACTTATTTTCGGCAAACCGTACCCTTTCTCCTTGAGCGAACTTGATGCTTAGAAGCTGTTTTCAAGCATTGCCATAGATTATGGGACCACACAAATTCAAATCTATTACTGTGAGAGAGGGGGAAAATGAGGGTAAGCTTTGAAAGAGTTAAAAAAAAAAACGAGTTGTTTAAGTTTTTCTACGAAAATCAGAAATTTGCGAAATATAAACACAAGTTTAGAATAACGTGGACTCATTACCTAAAATGCACAAATGTCAATAATGACTATCAGATTATGGATAAACAAGTTTAGTCCATGACTAGTGTATCCAACGCATGTGAAACGCGCCAGTGAGTCGCCAGTGAGTCGCAATGCCACTATCTTATCTGTTCCGAGGAAATGTCACTTACGCATCTCACCAGCAACGTACAACGTAGTGTGATGACTTGCCTATTTCAATTTATCAGTAGAACAGTTTTGTTGGCTGAGCATCGAGTGACTTATGAGTGCTTCGCCATAGATGTTAGTCCATCTGGTAATAGAACTGCCCAACACAACTCATTCTTCAAGGAATCTTTCACATAATGCTTCACTTGCGCGAACTTCGAGTCAAGCCAAGCTCCGCTCTGAAGGTAATGAGAAGCTTGAGCTGAGGTTATATCAGTTTAGCTCAGCGGTTCTGCACGGTGTAGAAAAGACGCAACCACTTGATTTTCTGTAGTGCGTGCTCCTATTCGTCTTTTCAAAGTAACTGGATCGTTTATGAGTCTTAATGACTGCGCTGCCAAATAATGTTGATGCTTGGCATTTGTATTCATTGACATTAATTTTCCTGCATGAGATCAGTGCGCGAGATCTGTCATATTTCGCGAGATTCCCAGAGATGTGTTCTTGTCTAGCGTTCCTACCGTCTGCAATTCCACATATGAACGCCACGCGTCAATAGCGATGGTGTACCGTCCGAGCTCACACTTGTCGGTGAGAGTGCAACAGATACTGCGCCTTTCTTTTCCTGTAAACCAATTATATGTAGCACTGCTACAAACGCCGATAAGAAGGCACGCGATGAGAGGCAAATGTCAGGAGAGGAAGGGTAGGCGTTCACTATTCTGCTCTTAAGAAACATCTAAAAGACGCTCTAATATTAATGTTTGTTTTTTTTTTCACTTTTCATCCGCGAAAAAAGAAAACATTTTTTCCCAATAAAATTTTCACGTTATTTTTTCGCCCTACACATTTCTAACATTTCAGAGAGTGGTGTTGGAAAGCGCTAGCATTACGCCGACTGTATAGGTTTTTAAGGCCTTGCGAGACCTAAAATCTCATTCTCAACCCTGGTTCCGCTTCGTCACCGCATTCCATGGCCCTGAAACAAGTGCAAACGTACCTCGTCTGTATAGACGTACTTGAGGAGGACGCTCAGCGCGGTTCCCGAGACACCCTTGAGCAGCAGCTTCTTGCGGGAATCGTAATCCCCGCCAAACTCCGTTCGAAAGAAAGGGCTTTCCACGTACAGGATGGACCGGTCGGTCCTGAACACGGAATCGTCAGCTGTGAGAATCAAGCAGTCGCAGAAGCCGTCACCGGCGGGAAGAACCGGACCCAGGAAGGCAGACATTGCTCCTGATCGAAGTGATGACGTGTGCTGAAAAAGCTAGGTTCAGTCTTCTTTTTCTTTCCTCAATAGTCCGCGAGCGTCACGTTCAACCGTTAACGTCGTCTTCCGCTAGCCTACCTTTTTGGTGCTTACGGAATCGCTGTGTCTTTTTTTTTTTTTTTTTTTTTTTTAAGTCGATATTTATTGCCTCAGGGCATCAGTAGGTTATGAGATGAAGGATGAATAAATGATTAAATGAATGGAAAAAGGTTGGCTGATTTTATGAAGTCCAGAAGTGAGCGATGATGAGGTCCCTGCGTCCAAGTGACGTATGAGGCAGGATTGGTTGCTGAAAGGCCAGCTATTCTCAGGTGCCGGAATCGTGTTGGCTTGAGTGCTGGGCAGTCCCACAGCAAGTGGTGGATGTCGGCCTCGACATCTTCGTTGTTACAGATCGGGCATCCTGGGCGAGGATGCCCAGGATGCCCGAAAAAAAAAAAAAATCGCTGTGTCTAGCCGGTGAAGGCCAGCGATTCGGTAGGCTGGCGCCAAGAACCGGGAGCGACACAAGGAGACGAATACAAGACTCTGTGAGAATCTGTATAACGACTGTAAAGGACATCTGCAGCCCATCTGCCCAGCACAGAGGGGATGTGTTATAGCTCGCGTGAGGATACCTGTGGCGTTGCATCGAGCGTTCCGTTGAACGGGCTCTGCAACGCATCGACGCCAGTGTCTCAAATCCAGAACGGCGTTCTTGCTGACCGGTGACGTCATCGCTCGGTAGACTATAAAAAGGGCTTGCCGAAAATAAACAGGGTTTTCCTGGATTTGGGGCTGAGACGTTCTCTCGTCTCTCTCACATCTGCCTTGTCTGTGAATCGTAATGGTGTCAGAAGTCTCCGACTTAGTGTCAGTAAAGTAACCTCACGCCATTGTTCATCGCTGTGGATTTGTCTGAAAAACATGAGACATCAGCATGCCAGGTGACGGGTTAAAACTGTCTTCCTCCGGAATATTCTCCATTGAGCCGCCATCACACTTCAACTCTTAAAGAATGTCTGAGTGGCCAGCGTGGTCGCGAAAATTCGATGACTACCGATTCGCTTCGGCATTGAACGAACGCTATGGGGAAGCTCAAGTCCGGATTGTCCTTTACACCATGGGAAGACAAGCGAGGACGATACTTCAAACATTCGGCTTGTCGGAAGCCGACGCCAAAAGTACCAGCTCATCAAGAGGATGTCTGAAAAGCATTTCGTGGCTGCTTCCAATGTCATATATTTTACCGAAGAACCAAGAATCCTAGTGAGTCCGTCGACAACTTATTCACAGCCCAGCACGCACTTGCAGACGGGTGATGCTATATTCACACCAAATTTGTCTAGGGGCGGCCGCTTTTCACGTGATCAATGACGTCATGGCGTCGGCAAAAAATACATACAATAAAAAAGCGCGCTCCGCGCGTTCTTTTCGGCCGTCGATCCGCGCGCGCGCTTCTAGATCTCTATCCATTCCACTGTTTCCTCGAGACTATGAGTGACGCTCCTGAACGTCAGGAGCTCATTTTGCGACGCTACCTCAGCGACATTCATAAGAAAGGAGGCTACTGACATTGATACTTGAAATGCGAAGAAGATTGTAAAAAGTTGGAGGGATCTCGGCTGACAACGTAAAGTAGCTGTGCGGACTTCACGAGAGTTCGATGCGTCACCCAAAGGTAAGTTCCTTTCACAGTGTCGGCGTTTGTAGCCAGTAATATATGTATGTGTATACGCATGCAAGCATCACTTGATTTTTCTTGTGCCATTTAGCTGCAGCACGACAGCATTAAGGCAAACTGTGCAATGCTGTAATGTGAACTGTATACTGTACATAAGAGCAATAATTTCGCTTTTCGTTTCTAGCAAGGGTTGCGCAAAATTTATTTGCGTGTGCGCGAAAGAGAGAGAGTGTGTGTGCGTGCGTGCGTGCGAGTGTGTGTGTGTGTGTGTGCGCGTGCGCGCGCGGGGGTCATTTATACGAACCTAATAAATGCGTGCCTCTACATGTTCTCCATGATTCATCATATGACCGAAAAATTCTTATGGACGTGCCTTTCCGTGTAGAGAAAGAAGTAAAAATCCGCATCCTCGGCGAATACTGGAAGAGTGACAACGCGGTATGCGCAAGAATTTGAAATTGATGATGGTTATACCTAACTTATTTTCCCTTTTTTTTTTTCATTCAACTAGCGTTAGGAATTTAGCCTTTCACCTGTAACCGCCTGTAACTACATATACAAATCTGCATGCACATGCATATAGATTCAAGAATGATACCAGGGGCCCTATATATATATGAAGGAAAGAAGCCAACAGTCAGCGAGGCCAAGGAAAACGTTGGGGATGGCACTTTATGTCTTTTTTTTTATGTTTACTTGGATAATCACAGAAATTAGTAATGTAATCTGTTTAGGGGACAGATAATTAGACACAAAGTAGAAGAAAAAACGTGCCGATGGTGGGAACCGAACCCACGACCTCCGAATAACGCGTCCGGTGCTCTTCCAACTGAGCTACATCGGCCGCTGTCCCCCTTGCTACTTTCTTGGGTATTTATGTTGTCTGTATACGAACCTTGAGAGTGTTCACCAGCGCCACCCTCAGCCATAGCGGCGGACGTGGGACGCCCTTTTTTACCGCCAGCGTCACGTAGAACGTGATCAAGAGTGAGGGTGAAAGCTGTGCTAGAACCCTCTTACGCTACCTATGGCTTCAAGACTGCCAGAACCGAGACCCCCGTAAGCTACAAGCAGATCAATCAAGGGGAAATGAGGCTGCTCGTTATAATCAATGAAGGAAAGAAGCCAACAATATGTGTGTGTGTGTGTGTGTGTGTGTGTGTGTGTGTGTGTGTGTGTGTGTGTGTGTGTGTGTGTGTGTGTGTGTGTGTGTGTGTGTGTGTGTGTGTGTGTGTGTGTGTGTGTGTGTGTGTGTGTGTGTGTGTGTGTGTGTGTGTGTGTGTGTGTGTGTGTGTGTGTGTGTGTGTGTGTGTGTGTGTGTGTGTGTGTGTGTGTGTGTGTGTGTGTGTGTGTGTGTGTGTGTGTGTGTGTGTGTGTGTGTGTGTGTGTGTGTGTGTGTGTGTGTGTGTGTGTGTGTGTGTGTGTGTGTGTGTGTGTGTGTGTGTGTGTGTGTGTGTGTGTGTGTGTGTGTGTGTGTGTGTGTGTGTGTGTGTGTGTGTGTGTGTGTGTGTGTGTGTGTGTGTGTGTGTGTGTGTGTGTGTGTGTGTGTGTGTGTGTGTGTGTGTGTGTGTGTGTGTGTGTGTGTGTGTGTGTGTGTGTGTGTGTGTGTGTGTGTGTGTGTGTGTGTGTGTGTGTGTGTGTGTGTGTGTGTGTGTGTGTGTGTGTGTGTGTGTGTGTGTGTGTGTGTGTGTGTGTGTGTGTGTGTGTGTGTGTGTGTGTGTGTGTGTGTGTGTGTGTGTGTGTGTGTGTGTGTGTGTGTGTGTGTGTGTGTGTGTGTGTGTGTGTGTGTGTGTGTGTGTGTGTGTGTGTGTGTGTGTGTGTGTGTGTGTGTGTGTGTGTGTGTGTGTGTGTGTGTGTGTGTGTGTGTGTGTGTGTGTGTGTGTGTGTGTGTGTGTGTGTGTGTGTGTGTGTGTGTGTGTGTGTGTGTGTGTGTGTGTGTGTGTGTGTGTGTGTGTGTGTGTGTCAAGCGCGCGGGGAGAAAATATTAAAAATGGTGTTGACGGCAGCCTAATGATGTTAATTGAATTCACTGTTACAATATATGTGTTGTAAACGCGGTGTTATGCATATATTCATCGGCGGCAAAAATTCGCAGGACACGAGAAAATATTTTGTTTTGTGTACAGTGCCGCATATATGTCACAGCATATCTGCGGGTCCAACTTTTATCTGTTTGACACCAGTTATATACATTCGTCCTCGATTTCATGACGCGCCCTGAAAAGTTCCGTCCCCGTTAGTACAACGAACAGAGCTTGATTCGAGGGCATCGACCGCGTCAACATTCCATGACCATAAACAGTTAAGAAAGAGTCAACAGAAACCTCTGGGGCTGCTGCGCCTGAGCCAGCAGTTACTACTGGGCCTTGACAAATGCATAGAAAATTTGTGGAAGTTTGGGAAAAGTGCAGTTCTATTCTTTATCATTGTCATGACGAGCAAGTTCTCTCCGAAATTAATTATTTTTTTACTACGCTGTCAGAAGGCTAGCCAGTTCTGTACCAGAGAGGTCTGGCTTGCATGTACAAAGTTCACCAGTAAAGGAATGTTCATCTCTGAAGCCTCTCCCTAAACGAAGACACCTGCACGACAAATGACACCATTACAACCATTGGCTTAGAAAGGCACAGTTATGCCCTATCTCTCATTTCACCAAATAATTCAGCAGTTTTGTTTTGTTTTTTTACTGAAGGATATAGGACGATGCCCCAGTAACCTTTGATTCATTGATAATGGTCCCTTGCAAAGTAACTCAGGGGACAAATTTAAACAGGCAAGGCAGAACAATAGGACTAAAATTTTATATGGAGAAAATGAAAGTAACACTTAACAGGCTAGGATAGCAAATTAGAGTTTACAATAGGTAGCAAGGACCTGGAAGTGGTTAGGAAATATGTCTTATAAGCACAGGTATAACAACCGCCTGTCTCTTCGATGGCAGTCAAATAACTAGAAAAATAAAATTGACTTGGAGTACATTTGGCAGGTACTAGCTCTTATATCATGAACGGCAGCTGCTCAGTAGTATACCTCAAAAAGTAAATAGTATATGTGACAGCTGTATCTTTTCGGCACTGCCTATTGGATAGCAATGAGAAGGCTAATAAAAAGGCTTCAACATACCTTTTAGACAATGCAGACAGTTTTGATATAGAAAACGATAGGTTTAACACTAAGAGACCGTAAGTGAGCAGAGAGAGTGGTCAGGAATGAACGTGAGTTAATAATATTCTAGTTGAAACCAAGAAGAAATGGACATGGCAGGGCATTTAATATTCAGGCAAGCTAGCCGATGGTTGCTATGGGTTAACTGACTGCATTTCAAGAGAAGGCAAATGTCACAGAGGGAGGCAGAAAGGTGGGCGGATGAGATCAGGAAGTTTGTGAGGACTAGGCGGGTGCAGCTGGCACAAGACACGATTAATTAGCTGATGTATATGGCAGAGGCATTTGCCCTGCCGTGGGTGCGGTCAACCTGATGGCAATGGTGTGCATTGAAAAGCACCCATTATACTTCCAAAAAAAAAAAGAGTGTTTACCATGTTATGCCATTATTGCTATGCATACAACGCACTGTATGCCATGTGCGGATTATCCTTTATTTAACTGCAGTTTTTACAGGCAGTGCAGACTATATCTCTAGAAATTAGAGTATGTTCCTCATATATTTTTTATTGCATACATAGTTCATCTCTGTTTGTCTTTTAATTCCTGCACATGGCTTCATTTTTTTGTTCTTCTTTGTAATGAAATTGCGTTCATTCCAATGTAAATAATGTACATAATAAATAAACTTGAATTTTCAATGACTTCGAAGTTTTCCCTGCATATCATGCCTTCTTTGAGAAAATGAATGTATCGATTGCTTTTACTTGCATAGAAAAGTTAGTGCATGGTGTGAAAGCTGCAGGTACTGTATGTTCTGCTAAATTTACGAAGAGCATGGGGTTATGCCTTCAGTTTTGAGATTTTTTTTTAACTATATCAAGCGGAAATCTTCACCATTTAGGGTATAGTTTATGGAAAAATCCTCAGTTGGTTCCAGCTGAGGATTCCAGATGAGGTCCAGAATAGCGCCACAAGCTTAACTAGCTGGTCAAGATTTTTGTCCAGTTAAAAAAAAAATTGAATTGTTTAAATTAGAACGGTATGATCGAATGAGAGCAGGCATAATAAAAATGCAGCTTTGATGAATTCTGCTGTGTGAGACATGGTAAACATTACTGTTATAATTAGCTTATTTTCTTTATTTCTTTTTCTTAACAGTTTAATTATATTGTTAATTAAGTGGAAGCAAAACATTTTTCTCGCCCCAGGATATGGTATTGAAGACTGCATGAAACACCTGAGCTGCAGCTAGAAGAAAATATGATGAGCACAGCATAAGAACGGACAAGGGGTGTTAGGTATAGGACCGTATATATATTTATAAAATGAAATAAATTAAGATCCCGAGAGTAAAATGGATATATATATATATATATATATATATATATATATATATATATATATATATATATATATATATATATATATATATATATATGTGCCAGCTGGTGAATTCAATGGCGATCCCAACATAAAGGTTCTGCGCATGATCGAGGTAAGTGCCGACGAAACGCCACTTGAATTAAATGGTAGCTAAACTTATGCCATTTTATTAGCTGCATAGAATTAAGTTGCGCAATATGCGGGTATAGATCGATAAGCCTATAATTTTGATGATCGACGTAGCTCCGCAAATTCGCGGTTCGAATGATCACAATTAAAGGTATCATTCAAGGACAATATCTCTAAGCTCACATCGAGTGCACATAGTAAGTTTGTATAATCATCACTCACATTTCTGTTGCCGCAGCTATATTATAGTGTGAAACTGAACGAGATTCGCGCGGTCTTTCGGCGAAGATTTGCAAAAAAAAAAAAAAAAAGTGAATAAATAGCTGGAAAGACTGCTTATGCTAGCATAAGGAATTTCAAGTTCCCGCTGCTGGCTTACCACAACAACTGCAGGGTACACAAGCAACCGTTGTGGCTCAAAAGTTGAAGAAGGCGACTTACCTCGGCCACGCTTCACACGTAGCCGCCGCGCCGGAGCAAAACGTTTTTTTTTATATGTGTTTTTTGCCGACGATATGACGTTATTGGTCACGTGAAAAGCGGAGGCCCCGTTCAAATAAAGCAACAACAAAATGCATTGTAACTGCAATTAGGGTACATGGTAGCACTAAAGGTTTATCGCTTTTCCGCAGGCACTATATTGTTAAATCTTTATTCGCACTTGCCCACACATTGCACCTAAATTCTTATTTCATTCGCTAGCCTGTATCGCAGCTATGCAGTTCCAGTCACGAGTTTTTCTTTCTTTTTCTCTTTTTACCCCACCGGGGTGGCGCAGTGGTTACGGCGCTCGACTACTGTTCCCAAGGACGCGGGATCGAATCCCGGCCTCGGCGGCCGCTTTTCGATGGAGGCGAAAAGCAAGGCGCTCGTGTGCTGTGCGATGTCAGCGCACGTTAAAGAACCCCAGGTGGTCGAAATTTCCGGAGTCCTCCACTACGGCGTCTCTCATAGCCTGAGTTGCTTTGGGACGTTATGTTGTTGTTGTTGTTCTCCTCTAATGTGATGGCACATACCCACACAGGGGGATCTGCCAAGGATTGGGGTGCAGAGATATTAGAATTTGAGATATATAACTACATCGCAAAAATAAAAAAAATAAATGCTAGGGAATAGAGAAGGAAATGTAAATATGATAAACCAAAATATAAAAGATTAAATACTAACGCACGCAGTAGGAGAATAGTAAGATTTATATGTACAGATTAAAACTTCAAAGCATATTAGCAAGGTAGACGTTTTGTTTCTATTAAGAAGTTTTGAATGGCGTTAAAAATATGCCTGTGGCTGTACCCAAGCATGGTGGCACCGAACGATAATAAAATTTGGCTGCTCACATTAAGACCCAGCTGTTGTAACGGCTTCTCTAAATACCGTTTTCTCATCATGGTAAAACGGCGGCAAAATATCAAGAAATGATCTATTGTTTCCGGTTCCCCGCAGAATGCGCAGACAGGAGAAAGCGCCAAACCAGACCTGTGCATATAGAAATTTAGGGGCGGAATACGACAGCGTAGCCTGGTTAGAGAGACCTCAGTCTGCCTTGACTGACATGATTTCCTATTCCAGGAATACTTCAGATGCAGGTAGTCATCCGATGATAAAATAGATCCAGACTGCATGCTTAATAAGGCACGCCGCCGAAATCGTGCTGCTGTTATGTACGCTGTTGCCGGGAGGATGGGCAATACAGGGCCGTTCAGAGAATCTTTAGCTAGTCTGTCAGCAACCTCATTGGCTGTCACATTGCTGTGTCCTGGTACCCACACTATATGTATGAGGCTCAAATGTGAGGGGAGCAATGAAAGAAAGGTGTTTAAAATTGGCGAATCCATATTCGAAGAAAGCGACAAGCACAAGGAATAAGAGTCTGTAATTACAGCCACTGTTGAGTATGTTGGGTCTAGTTTGCGCAGAGCAAGCACCACCGCCAGCAACTCCGCCTGGAAAATTGGAGTAAAATCCGGAAGACGGACTGAAAAAGCCGTTAAACCCACAAACCAACCAACCTTTTTTTCTTTTTCGTTACTTCCACGCCTTTCTGTGTCATATATTTTAGGATATTCACCAACCATTAAGACATCTGGAAAGTACACGCTTCCTCTCAGGATGGAATTAAACAGAGGAGAAGGGGCCTATTTGTATAGAAAATTATCCCTGTTCACTTTCAACGCGGCGCACAAAACGTATCAGCATCTGCGCGTGACATTCCGCTAAAGAAAACAGACGACGGCGAAGAGTCGCGCGCTCTCGTTGGAACACGTCGACCACACAGCGGCCTCTCAAAGACATTGCCGTTCTTCCACTGGAACCTGCACTGGACGCAGAAGTCACTGCTCAAGAAGGCACGCAAGCATACCCGGAGAGTGCTACATGGCGTTCACCTCTTTTCAGGAATTCATCACCAGGGTGAGAGGAGAGGCTGTCGACGGGCGACCCGGCGCGGGTACTCTCTTGATCAACGGCTTCCAATTCCTGTCGGCGATCCTGCGAGGCGCCTCCGGGCTGATGCTGCGCGCGGCAAGGAGCTTGGGCATCACAGCGGCGCTGTCGTGGCTTGTGTTCTACGCGTTGACCAGGGTACTCACATGGCTCCGAGCCAGAGCGCCTGTAGCAGTGCCATATCTCCTCCACGTCAAGCCTCCGGGCCGCGAGCAAGGGAGCCCGCCTGGGTCTAGCCTGGGCCCAAACCACTTCCTCCGCAACGCAGGCAGTCTTCCATTCCACCTGAACATCTCGCCAGTGATGCCGTGGGAAGCCATACAGGGAAGAACTCCTGTTATGACAGGTCGAGAGCTGTACGGAAGAAGCTCCAGGCTTGTGGACTATGGCATCCCTGCAGGTGGTAGCCGTTCATCACGAAGAAAGGCGGCTTCAGCAAAGGCGCAACTGGAAGGCTTGGGCCGGCAACCATGGGAACTGCTGTCCGGAGCTGACGGAAGACTGTTCCTGGGAACGTTTCTTCATGAAAGCCAAGAGTTGAGCCAGAATGCTTCTGCGCACGCTGCTAGAATACCAACAAGGGAACCGCAGGCTGGTTTCAGCTGTGTGCCGGCAACAGTAACAGTGGTGTTGTCCCCAAGCAATATCTCCGCGGAGCTCGAAAACGACGAGGTCGGCCCGAGATCTGAGTGTACCTTGTCGCAGGAAAACAATAACAACACAGGCAGAATAGCCCGACCAAGAGGTGCCCGGCGCCGAAAGCAGCACTGACTTTTCCCCTGCCACGGGCTGCGCGCATCACTTGTGGGTCACGCTGCACAACTCTTCCCAGCATTAACACTGGTGTTGCGGCTGCTGTAAACACCTGGAGTGAAAGAATAAAATTTTTTACCTTCCAACATTCTGTTCGCGGCTGACTGCTCCTCAATGTAATTACACACTGGCTGTCGCCTGTAAGTTTCGGAAGTGATTTTTCTTGTCTCACCGACTAAGAAATTCCAATCTAGATTGGGTGCAGGGCTGTTTGTGTTGTCTGAAGAGTACTGATGCAAGACTACACTACAACAGGAAAGGGCTATGGGCAAAAAGCTGCCATGCAAGCCCAGGGAGACGTGGGAGATTCTGCCTTAAGATTTCTTTTTTGTCCTTGAAAATTGTACAGTGCACACTTTAAATTAGATCCTTAGAGATACAAAACATCCCAAACTGAAAAAATTCTGAGAAAATGCCGGCTCACTCTTCAAAGCGGCGGCTAGCGATGGTGATTGGTTCGCCCCGCCGCGAGTTCAAGTACCGCTCTGGAATATAAGCACAATAATTGTGATAAGTTTATTTTCGGCACCGCTCCCTCTGTAGCTTGCGACGCCAACGACGCAGACGGACCAGATTTTATGACTTGGTAGTTTTATTGTACCCCTGTTGAAGAAGAGAGAAAAAATATTCCGGAGGCTTCACCCTACGTAAACCTGGTGACAATGAGCAAAAGTAACCGCTGCAGTGACTCATGGTTAGTTTTTTTTTTTTTTTTTTTTCGAAGAGTTTGCCACAAGGCATAAGTTGAGAAAGGGGGAATGGGATGCAGGAGATAGAAAGTTAAAAGAAGGAGTGCAGTCCAGTTGTGCTTATGAATTCGAGAAGGTTGGCAGTATAGCGATTGTCCATTGTCCATTTCTCATAATCACTATCGCGATTCCACCGCAGGCCCACCTTCATGAGTATCCGTTGCCTGATGTGCGTTGTTGATGGACACGTCCACAACAAGTGGCGCACATCGCAGACGTCAGGTGGAGTGTCACAGTGAGGGCACCTGTCAGTCACTGGTAGGTCTTTTTCCCGCCATCGATGTCGAACAGATGGGGTCAGAGCCGCCCCTGCCCGGATCCGGCGCACTGTCACCTCCTCCTGCCGAGTAAGACTACGGGGGAGAGGGTGCGAACACGGAGGAATGAGAGCGCGTGTTCGGTGGCGCAGAACTTGCGAATCGGAAACGTGGGACAGGAACGGATCTGGGGGAAGAGGGGAAGGTGGTGGATCGTCTGATGTGTTTATATGCGTCATAGCATCTGCTTGTATGTTATGTGGATCGCGAGCATGGCCGCGAATGCAGTGTATGCGAATAGGACATGGGTACTTTGAACATAGCAAATGTATGGACTGTGTTATTTGGAATGTGCGTCGAACGGCCTTAAGCTGTTTAAGGGCAGTGAGAGAGTCTGTGTAAAGATGAACTGCATTGAATGTAGGAACTGGTGGGAGGGAATGTATAGCATTGTAAATTGCTTGAAGTTCCAGTGCCAGAGGGGTGCACGTATCCGCGGTATATGTCACGTGAGTGTTGAGATGCGGATGAGAGGGACTATACACGGCAGTAACTCCTCGCTCTGCAGTATGTGATGCATCGGTATATAATATGCACCCTTCAGGCAGATGTGCGGATGATACCGACGGGGAAGCAGTGGGACGATTGTCCGTGAGCTGGCAGTACGACCATGGAGGTAGTGTCTTTAAATGATGTAGTTGTAAAGACTGTTTGCGAGCTCTGTTTGCCATCCGCTGATCAACGAGTTCAGTGAGCGTATTTAGCTGGGCATACTCCTGAAGTACTGGTATGGGTGTTAGGCGGGGGAGGTACGTTATTGCACGCATAGCCTCACGATTGATGGTCTCAAGGGAGTCCCACTGTCTGCGGGTGAGACGTTGAAACTGTGCCTGGTATATTATACGTGGTTGGAGGACAGAGCGAACAAGCTGGCGGGCCGTGTGAGCACGACCATCGACTACTGCGCCAGTCCTCCCAGGCTCGAACAGGACCGAGAAAGTAGCGTTTGGATGGACGGGGTGTGCTGTGCGATGTCAGTGCATGTTAAAGATCCGCAGGTTGTGCAGTTCTGCATTATTCTGCAGTCACCCCAATACGGCACCTCTTTTTCGTTTTCTTCTTTCAATCCCACCTTCCTCTCTCTAAGCCGTGGGTCAGGTGTCCACGGAGAAGTACGGCATTACAGCGCCTTTCCTATGAACCAATTTTTCATATTACATACATCTTCGGGCAGTGCTAGGCATGACCTTGGTCTGTTTTCAACGTGACAGAGCCTGATTCAGGTGAAACTATGCATTGTACAAGAATAAAGAGCTTTCGCGCAAAAAAAAAAAAAAAAAAAAAAGACAGCCTTGAACGTAATTCAAACCAGCTCCTGAAAAAAGCTTTGTTTTCCAATGCCCGCCTCCGCAAAACCTTGTCGTCTTCTTAACAACTGGCATGTACGGTCCCACATTAGGGGATCGGCCAAGAATACGGAGGCATACACCGACAAATCAAATGGACTTTCTAGTGAAAATAAAATGATAAGTAAAACGAACAGAAAGCATGCGTGTAACTGCAGCCTCTCGTACTAAGCGTTGAAGCGCGTCGTCTTCAACATATCTAATGTGTTCGTTCTGCGCTCCCGATTGCTAATTTTAAGGTGAAAGCTTTTATTGGCTCATGCGGTCGTGTACAAAATGTGTCCCACTTTTGCGGCGGCTCTGATTGGCCGAGGCGGGATGGCATCATAGAGGTCTCGACCGATCACAGAGCACCACCACAGTATGCGCGAATGAGTGCCTTATATACCCATATGGCAATCAATGATCAGTTACTAATTAATTAGTAATCAAGTCAATGTTTACTAATTAGTTACTATTTCAGTAATGCCTTATTGCACTAATTGATGTCTAATTAATTGCTTGTTGAGTAAATAATTATTTGCCTATGTAATCACTATTCACTTAATTAAATAACCAATGGCTAAATCAATATTTACTAATTAGTGCAGTTGCGTAGCAGAATGCGGCTCTCAGGCTTTCACCTTTCACTTCTTTAGTCGCTAAAGTCCCTCGTCATTTTGCAGGTTGCCGTGGAGACCATGGAATCAAGGCAGTTGCATAGAAAGGTAGAAAGAGGCGCTAAATTCCCCCTCGAAAGCTGGCAGCAGATGAAAGAGAGAAGAGAGCCGAATGCGAGGGGGCGAGCTCTATGAGGGACACCGCTGAGAGAAGCACAGCATTCTCCCAGCACGAAGATTATGATAGGTTGATGGGTTATGATGCGTAACCTTGGGACGCGGCCCTATCGTGTGCCAAGGCTTCTTCCTATCTGGCAACGGCAAGAAGAGAACTCGGCAGCATATATAGAAACAAATGCTGCAGTGAAGAAAATCGCGTAATATGATAAGATTGAGGAGACCCCAGAAGCCGCGAAAGTAAACGAGGAGACAACATGCTCTGTTTAACTTTGTCTAAGAACCAATACGGTTGAACACAGCGACATCCAGCAGTGAACAAAGGTGGCCTTTACCTAGAGTGCACAACGCCTTTCCAGCAATGCATTTCATTCTTACGCCTACTCTCGAATGCCTACAAAATTATTATTATTATTATTATTATTATTATTATTATTATTATTATTATTATTATTATTATTATTATTATTATTATTATTATTATTATTATTATTATTATTATTATTATTATTATTATTATTATTATTATTATTATTATTATTATTATTATTATTTGGCGTTCGACAAATTTTATTCCAAACGGCGCGTATGGGGGCAGCACATGGAGTGTCAATGCACTTAATCGTGAAATCTTGCTCAATCTGTGCGCCAGATTTTATTACATGCGCCCTAAGAAAATTTTGCCAACTATCATTAAAATAGAGCCATTAAACCCTTCGAGCTCGTGCGCGCGTACTTGTGGATTTGTCAGGGCTCTCACGCTGATTTGCTTGTACCGTTCTTCGCAGTGAACCATTGCGCTCGGGCGGCGCCGGTTCGGGTAAACCAAACACTAAACGACAGTTGACAAACACAAATAGGCGTATTCATACGACAACGGTAACGTCGTGTCTTGCTCGTGCTCTTTGCAATAGACGAATCAGTTGAAAACACGGAACTGCTTGGCGAGCGCTTATGGCCTACGATGGTGATGTTTGAATACTTCCACGTCATAGCCCCTGCATAATCTAAGCTGGGAAGAAAAAACAAACGATGTAATCAATTATTTGACGTACAATGGGACCTATATTTCGTAGCTGTATCATACCTAAGACCTAGAGGACAGCAATCGCCAAAAAAGAAGCAGAACATGAAAATTGGTTTGCTGCTTAAAAAACGAAGCGTCAGAACGCACCCACACTCTTTCTAGACCTCCCGCGTGGCAGGATCTGATCTTCACATACTAACATGCGTCAGTATTGAGCTATGGCGAATGAATTCAGCCAAGTGTTCTCAATAGAATTGAGATATGAGTGTAGAGGAGAAGCGGTCGTCAAATTTGGTTGTCATCTATGTGAAAAAAAAAAAAATATCGGTGCTAATAACGGATGGGCTTTTCCCAGACAAAGGACTCATGCAATCTGGCGGAGAGGTCAAACCCCGTAAACCATTAATACCCAACCCTCAAGCAATTGCGTTATCAATGACGTTTATAGGGAGCATGACAGAATATACTGCTTGGACGCATTTGTTTCTGGCACAACTTTCCCACCTTTTCCAGGCGCAGCAGAAACAATTTTTTTTATATTTTCCTATGTATTAGAAAAATTTCCTTTCTAAAAAAGTAGAACCCTGAAAAGCAATGGCGCCTTTCTCACCTTCCCCAGTACAAAGTAGCAGGCCATATTTTATTCATTCCGGCCAACCTCCCTGTCTTTTCTTTCAATAAATACATATATCTATTCTGCCATAAGCTATCAATGCCTGGCTTTTCTTCTTCTTTTTTTTCTTTAAGAGCCGCTTCGCGTGCTATATACTCTGCTACGAAAGAAGACGACGACGGACCCCACGTGGCTCTTCTCGAGCACGCAGTCATCAGAAAAACCACGTCACCTCCCAACAGCAGTGGTCTTTTGTTCCGCTAGAACCTGCACTTTCCGAGAAGGCCCGCACTCCTTACGAAGGATCCTTTCATGGCGTTCGCCTCTTCTAGAGAACTCCTCGGCAGGGTGAGCGTCCGGAGCACCCTCGCATGCGGCGGCAGTGGACTCGGCGCCGTCTTCCGTCTGGCCTACGGATTCCAATTGGTCTCAAGGCTCGTACGGAGCGCCTCTGGATTAGCGCGTCGCATGGGAGGCCTCTTCACGTTCACGGCTATTTCCCCGCACCTCGTGTTCAATGCATTCATCCAGTTCGTCGCATATCTGCGGACCAGAGCTTGTGCTCGACTGGCGCGTTTCAGAAACTTCGAGCCTTCCAGTAGCTGCGAAGACATACACACTGTACCCATCTTGTGTGTTGTGGATCATCTTGGCAACCTGACCAGTGCTACCTTTCCCCGCGAGGTTTCTCCAGCAATGCCATTCCAATCGGAAACCGTGGAAGGAAGAACAGGCGTGATGACTTCACGAGCACTGCGCCTACGAAATTTCCGTCATCAGAACTACGCCTTCCCTGGTGCTGGGAATCGTTCTTCGCGGCGGAGGTCGGCGAACGTCAATACGCAACCCAGAAGCTCCGTCCGGCAGCCACAACAAGTGTCTTCTGGAGCTTATGCGACGCTACTCGGAAGCCTTCTCCGGGAATACGAGGAGATAAGCAAGTACTCCGCTCTCTGGTTATCCAGTATGCCGACTGCGGAAGCCAGTGCATGACACAGGTCTCTGCTGACATCAAGAGGAGTGCTACGTACACTCAGGGACTAGGCTGGTATTTTAATATGGCACAAGTGGCTCCGAGGTTGGTTGCGATCTCTGCAACGCGTTGGTGGCTTCGGAAAACAGCAGTACGAGCCGGCAAGCCGGTCGAGGAGCTCTCGAGAGTGCATGCTGACAGAAATATGTAACAGCGGAAAACAGAGATTCACCCACGCTTTGGCTTCCAACTTGGCGGTGATGATACCTCGTGTCCATGAAGATGCACCCCTGCTATTTACCCTTGCTATGCTAACGGTGCTAAATGCATGCAAACTGACATCTAGTGTTCCCTCTGCGCTGTCTTTCACACATGATGTGCAGCCCAAAAACTGTGGCATTCAAAAGCAGAATAAAATACCTTTCCACTGTGCCAAATGCTACTGTTTCAAGCCCTATTTCCTCAATTTATTCCTCCACTGTAGTGAGGGGCACGTGCACACGCACATTCAAAACATGGGCACGAGTCGGGTTTGGGGGTTCCGCCGCTGCTCACGCGCCTGTGGTATCAAATTCTGACCGAGATGGTTGCGTTTTGATGGAGATGAAGTACGAACGAAGCCAGCGTACAGCACGATATGTCAGCGATGGTCCGAAGTCCCATGTGGTCGACATTAATGTGGTTCGAACCGCCAACGGGGGCACAAATTTCTCGCTGTGTTTTTTTTTTTTTTTTCATTCTAATTTGAAAATTCCTACCCTTGCGGTGCAATGGAAGATGTCCGCATAAACTTACAGTTCCTCTGTATTTTCTTTCATCCAAAAGCATTAACATTCTTTTTTTTTTTTTTTTTTTTTTTTTTTTTTTTACGAGTCGGCATTCCGCGATAAAGTAAAAGGCGGAGGCTCAGCCTTGCATTATAGTCTGGTTATAACAAGCGAAAACAAGCGCCGCCCGAGTACCCTAGCCAGCCCGAATCCCCAAAACCGGGTTCGAATCGGACCAGTTCGAAGCCGCTCCGATGGGTTTTTTTTTAATCGAAAATGTTCTGCCGTGGCATCTGCGGCACTGGATGCTTTCTTTAGGCTCATAATTTACTCATCTCACTCTCACTAGCTGGTAATTGGGTCTTAACCTGATGACAAACACGCAGCCTACTGTGAGATTAGACTTTTGCAGTCTTTCTTTGTTTAAGTGCATCACTTGACAGCTGTGGAGCAACAAATGTGCACGGTTAAACCTGCGTGAATTATTACCATATCGTGTTATCGCTTCTGCGAACTTCTTTTCCAGCGATCTGTATTTTAGTCATAGCAGAATAGAACTTAAAAAAAAAAAGAAAAAAAAAAGCAGCAGTTAACTATGGCCACTGGTATGCGGCGTGTGTATTACTCCACTGAACAGCAAACTGAGTAAGACTTTAATATTTGGCAATATCAAACAATCCAGTGGCATCGAAAATCTTGCGTTTCCGCCGGCCGCTGCTCAGGTGCTGGCAAGTGCCGCGGCTAGCAAAATCTTTTTCTTTAGTAGGTGTTCGAATTCACAAGATAAGAACAACCGAAGACATATAATTAACAGAAGGTAAAAATATTAACAGCGTGGGTATACGTGTATGTCGCTTTAAGCTGTTCCTTTTGCTACTTTTTCAAGTGGGCGAGGACGAGCGGCCTCCGGATTTCAAGAACCAACCGAAATTGTTTCACCTTGGACAACTTTTGCGCTAGATCTGAGCGCTTTGTTGGTAGAGAAGGGATGAGAAAAACCGAATACCCGTACAACAAGAAGTCGTTTGTCAACAAGAGGAGAATATTATTTGTGTCAAATATTTATGAAATGCCATGTGGCAAAAACAAAAAAAAAATATTTAGGCGCAGTCTAATGAAATGTATGAACGATAAGAGAGCATGCATGTCCCGCTTGAAGAAAACGACACCTAATAAACTAGTTGAAATTTAATATTTTTGTGACACAGCGCTACAAGATTTGTCTTATGAAAACAGGCATCCCGAAAGCTTTTGCTGTCGATAATAAATGTGAATGTGATCATGGGAACAACCGCCATTTATTAAAACAAGCAAATTTTGCGACAAATGGCCTATACAATAATTGTTTATAAAAACAACGTTCGCTGATGTCATTATGGATCATTATTTTATAAGGTTACTACAATCACATGGTGAATGTTCGTTTTGCTGTTTCATCTGGCCGTACGTCAGCATGAGAGCAGCATCAGACGAAATCAGTTAATGCCAATCACAGAAATTGGAGGTCGCTCCGTCGATGACAGTCATCGCCAGTCGCCGCAAACACAGAAAAAACTGGTAGCTGCGCCAGTGTTGAAATCCGATCCGTATATAGCCAGTGCCAAGGAAGCTGTGCGGCTCGGCTTTGTTATCTAACAACAATCATCTAGGGCAGAATAAATGAATTGCAAATGGATTACGGATCTTTATGGAATAGAACACCAGCAGAGTTGTGAGAACTCGACGCAATAGACACAAGAGCAGCAAACAATGTATATGCACTATCCGTGGACCCAATAATTGTAGAGGGATTAGCATTGCTCGTAAAAATGTCACGAATCTGTTAAATTCGCTTCCTTTCACTACTCAAACTGTTACGGCAGCCCGATTCAAATTTTCTTAAAAGTAGATCAAAAGCTGCACCGCATTGCTTGCTTCGCGGCCCCCGCGGCCAAAGGTGCTAGCCGTTGCCTTTCTGTATCACATAAAATTTACACACTAATTGTAATCAGGCTTTTAATCCCCGGCCGACGCAGTGAGGCGCATATTTTCCGCTCACTTCTAACATAATGGTTTAATTTCTGCTGAACAGCTTTTTCCTTCAGTCTGGTACTGTATCAGAAGGGGAAAATTTGTCAAAAATGCCGATGTGCGCTGTTTGTCTTCTGTTCCGCGGATGCGGCCGCACATACTAGCATGGCGGCTTATTTTAGATTTAGGTGCTAGATGGCGCCACCTATATAATATGGCAGTGCCAGTGATAAAACGGTTTATACACAATGATTATTCTATAAATTACATGTGATGTCGAAAAGGTTGTCGCCGACGCAGGTCACGAACATGCACACAGTGAGTGACATGCTGTCTCCATATCAGCCTAGTATACAAAAGCGAAGAGGGGAGAAAGTGCTCGAACGCCTCCCCCCCCCCCCCCCCTCTCCTCCTTAGCGCCGAATGCCGCAAGAAAGTATATAGCTTGCGCCCGTCCCGGAAAAACAACGATTACGGGCATGCAACGCATAATTTCTGATTATATAGAGTTTCATAATACTGGGAACCACAAGGTTTTCGGAACACTTCGACAGCGCTGCAGTGAAAGATGGATTATATTCCAGCCGCTAGCGTGGATAACGCCTCAGCCCTCGCAGATCTTGCGTTGCGAGCGCAAAAATTATTCACTGGCAAGAATTAATGCCATCTTTACGATTTTTTACCTGCACTGACAATTAGCCAAAGTGCTGTCTTGACAGAAACATGAACATTACGAAAGGCAGAAACAACCTCACAAACGCCTAACCCCACCTAACCACTTCCTCGGCAATAGACAGACAATCTTATGGCGCAGACTGCAAACACACACTCTCCCCCTATCCCTTACCCTCTCCCACAACCATCCCTCCTTCCCCGCTCCTGGCCGTACACTGTGCCCAGAACCGTTTGCCTCTTCTCTCCCCATCTCCCTATGCCCGTTGGACACTTGTCTGCGGGGCATAAAGTACTTCAAGACCTGGGAGGACTGGGCAATCCTGCTGCACTCCGAGGACCCGGCTGTGCAGACCATCGCCACCGACCATGCTGTCAGTGTTATGGGCCTTGGAGACAAACACTTGAGTTGCAGCAGAGTCGTGCGGGGAGCCGGGGACCTGAGCGCCTGGAATTCGTATACATCTTATTAAAAAAATTCCCTCTGTATCACCAAAATTTCTGCACTTGGGCCACTCCACCATATTTTGTGGCGGTCCGGAAACAGGAATATTTTTCTCGACTTCAACGTATATTTCTTCAGCGACAAAGGAAACTGATAAAGTTATTGGTAATGATGAACATACGATGCATGTACTGCCTCACCATTGAGGATGAATTGATAGTATTTGTTGATCCAAAGTCAGCAATGAATTATTGCATGAAAAGTCAAATGTTGTGTTACTGAGTCAATGTTGTGTTACAGAAACAACGCTTACGTGGACATCGCTGCGACACTATTGCAGGATCACAGTCTTTGCTATGTACCGTGGCGCTTCGTGGATGCGCTTTTGAGTATCGGATGATATCGGCGCATTGCTATCGCATTCCTTCCATCCCTCGGGGTTTTGTTCGGGTGTCCACTCAGAAGTGTGACAGGTGCTGTGCCCTTCCTTTCCTAGAAACCTACATCAATAACAGTCAAACAAGATGGCGTTTACGGGTTCCCAAGAAATTTCTTCTAATCGTTCACACCCCTTCACTTAACACGCGACATGCTTCTATTTCTTTCCTTTTCTTTTTAGCCCCCACTACCCCCTACCGGATCTCTTTGCTCCTCTCCCAGAGATGGGCGCACAGGTGTGTGATGTGTCCACCAATTAGTGAGATTGCTACTGCCGTTGTTATTTCCTCAAAGATAATTTTCTTTTATTTCCAGCGTCTATGAGTGATCACGAGACGGGCTGGCTCTGCTGTTCTTAAACACGATGACATGACGGATCATAGAGTTTCTTGGTTATGAACCTTGATACCTTGGAGGAAACCCTTTTGGGATGGTGAGCACACACTCAGTCAACCCTACCATTCACACAGAATAACATGGACACCTGGACGAGAAGGACTCTCATTCCCATAATGGCAGGACAACGACAGAGCATAGAGTGTGGCACTAGAACTGCAAATACGTTCTCTCGAAACGTTGCAATCTGCAGCTCTGCATCTAATCCCTTCCCGCTGATGACACTCCAACAAATATAGCACTACAAAAAACCAACGTCCCTGTAAAATTATTCACCTCTGGCGCACCCGCCAAGCCCCCCCCCCCCCCCCCCCCCCCCCCCCAGAAAACAAAGTAGCGACACATACGTCGCAATTACACAGCTACCGACTGGCCCTTGGACGAAGCTGGTATCGATGACATTGACTAGGACTCCTCCCTAAAGAGCGCTAAAGCCCTAGTCTCTTTGCTCCCAATATCTACAGCCCTTCGAAAGGAAAACCATGCAGCCTCCCTGTGGGCAGCTCTTCAGCAAGCTCTCCGCATTAGTACTCTCCACCTCTTTTGCGACTTCAGCGCCCGTCATCGGAATTGGGGATACTGAGGAAACTGCTCCAAAGGTACCAGTCTCCAGAAATCTCTTCTTATGAAGGTGTCACTCTCATTAATGATACACAACAGTGCACTCGCATTGATAGCAGTGTCCGGTGCTATATTGCCGCTAACCATTCAAATCTGAATTTGTTCTTTTTTCGACAGCCACCGGCATGCGGGTTTATCACTGTCCTTCTGGCACGCGGATCCATTCTGTGTTCTTTGTTTTACACGTTCTTTGTCGCGAGACGCAGCTTTATTAGTTTCTGTATCGCGTAAGATGCTCCGAGATGTTTCTTGAAAATTCAGGCCACTCGCGTATATTTCTAAGATGTTCGAGTTTGTGCTAGTCACCGTTTGCGGTTTTATATCGATCTTTCTTTGCAGCCCTTAAATCGAATGCTGACGCGTGAAACCGGCATTCTTTGTTCGACGATCGACGAGCACGTTTTTGTTGCTATCACCGCCGTCGAACTGCCTTCAGCGACGCCTACGTCGGTGGCCCACGGATCCAACTCGTCCTCGGAGGTCTCGCTGCCAGCTACAGAGTCCAGGCGCCACGCTTCCAGCCATGGTGTCCGGGGCTAGGGCTGCCATGGATCTGCCACCTTCAGTCCAGCTACCTACGAAAGCGCAATACTTTCAGTTCACCCTACCGGAGCCAGCTCCGGCGGACGACCTAACTGACACCTTCGAGGCGGTCGTCGGTGCCGGGGGTCTGCGGTACCTGCAGCAAGTCGGCGGAACAAAGTTCCTAGCTGCCGTCTCGTCGATGGCTCAAGCAACTAAAATGGCAGCGGCGGGCACGATCCTCCTCGCTCGAAAGCAATTAAGTACCACTGGCGTAAATGGCTGCTCCTGTGGTTTACGTGACAGTGTTCCGTCTACTTCCGACAGTGAGGGACGACTCCCTCGCCGCCGCTCTATGTCCGTACGTCAAGGTCCGCGCTGTTACCGAGCCTGTCTTCAAGAGAAAGAGTCAGAGTCATGTGCGTAACGGAGTGAAGCTGGTAAAGCTCGACATGCTGCGGGCACCACCCAACTTCATCACTGTCGCTGGGCACCATGCGATGCTGGAGTATCGCGGGACGAAGCGAGTGTGCTCCAAGTGCGGCGCAGAGGGCCATTTTGGTGCTTCCTGTACCGCGGCACGTTGTGGCCGTTGCTCCACGTACGGCCACGAGACGGAGGCGCGCCAAGCAGCGTGTAAACGGTGCGGCGCCAACCACATGACCAAGGACTACGTGATGCCGAGCTCGTATGCGGCCGCTGCTACGCCTGATACCTTGTCGCACCAATGTGGCAACGCCGCCGTGACAGCCCTCAATGAGCCCTCAGTAGTGTCCAGCAAACCCCCCACTACAAACTCTCAGGGCGAACCTGACAGACCGTCCACCGCCACCCAATCTCCGGAATCCGACGTCACAGGCTCGGAAGTTACGTCCGAAGACGAGTCGTCCCGTGTTTATTTCTCGTCAGTAACCGACTCGGACGCGTTGCACCTTCCCGCTACACCGACGTACGAGGGTGCGACTCTGGACGCACCCACTACGAAAGATCGCGCTCTGCTCGAGGCCGATTCGGAATCGGCGGGTTCCCCCTCACCTGGAGCTACCGTCCATGCACAGTCCGAAGACTACAGTCATGAATCCGAGCTTCCCAAAACGCCTAGTCTCCTGCCCGGGTCGTTGCGCACGTTGGGCGCAAGTGTTCTTAAGACCCAACAAATTAGTGTGCGGAAAACGTTGGTTTTGGATGGTGCTGACGAAGAAAAGCGCCAGCACTCGGCATCGGGCGGTGGAACAAGCGCGGCGGACGATATGTGTTTTTGTTCGGGACAACGAGAGCTTCCGAGTCTTCCTATCCACCTTTGACCAACACCCCCTTCTGTCAGGTGCACGTCTCAACCCCAGCAAAAGCCATATGCGCTACGTTTTGGGTCTTTCAGAGATCCACTGCCTGTGGCGGTGAACTTTGTGGCCGTTCCGCGTGTTGGGGATACTGTTTGAAACAAGTGGAGTTTCTTCCCGTACTTGGGAAGAGGTTGTGTTGCGAGCAACACGCGCTCTCTCGGAGGCCGCGCTTTTCAGCCTCTCACTAAGGGCAAAAGCAACGGTTGTGAAAACTCGTGCGTGCGCTTTCGCTTTTTATGTTGCACGCGTCGCACTAATTCTGCGCCGTACAGCGGGCCGCCTCGCGTACCTTGTATGCGCATTTGTGTGGGACGGCCGGACAGCGTTGGTTGCCCGTCACTTGTCAACGCTGCCGACAAACCGGGGGGGCCTTGGACTGCCATGCATTCCTACTTTGTCGCGGGTGCTGGCAGTGAGGTTAGTGGATTCCCTTCTGACAACGGAGTCGTCCCCAGGACGTTCACTACCCTTCTACTGGTTAAGCACGGCACGTCGTGCTTTCAGCCCTGGAAGGCATGTAGGCCCGCAAGGGGAGAGGCCGTCCCCTTTCTATCGCGCTGTTGCGGGAATAAAGGAGGCGTTAGACGCCGATTTACCTGATGCGAGCCTCACAGACACGCCGCCCATCCAGCTTGGCGAACAAATCGCGTGTGCACACCTTAAACCGGACGAAGCCCGGATGACAACCATTTCCAAATGGCGGACGTGGGCTACAGGCCAAATGCCCAATGATGTAGATTTTGAGTGGAACAGCCGCTGGGGACTCCTTCCCACGCGCCAGCGCCTCGCCAGGTCGGGCGTGGTACCCAACGATAGATGCGCCAATTGTGGTAGTGTAGAATCATTACTTTATGTTTTCTTTGAATGTGTTGTTGCACGCACGATGTGGCGCCTCGTGCAGCGAATGTTTAGAGTTCATGTAGGCCCTGGCGCAAGACGCCAGCGCGGCTTTCTTCCTCGTTTAGTTGTCGCTGCCACCATGTATGCACTGTGGCGCCGTCGTTGCCTCGCTGAGGCACGTCGGACTCCTGCTCGCGCAATGTACCCAGCGCTGCGGAACCTGCGCCTCGTCATCTGGAAGTACTTGTCTGATCAGCTAGAAAGAGATGGTGAGGCGCGGTTTCTGCGGCGTTTGCATACGCGTTTTTAGTGCGTAGCACTACTAGCCGCGATCACAGATTTCGCCCATGTCTGTCCGAAGCCGCTCACCTTCTCTTCGTGAACTTAAAGTGGTGAAAGAGAAGGTGGCGACGCGTGTGTTGCGCGGCCACAAGCCGCTCGTTCTCTCTGTCTGTCCATCCGTCTCTGCTTGAAGTTGAAGAGGAGAAAGGGGGAGTGACGACGCCCGCATCACGCAACTTAACACTTAGGGCGTGGAGCATCCGCATAGATGCGCCACAGTGAGAGAGGGGCGTGTCAGTTGCGGACGCGGTGGCCGTCTCTGGGCAGCGTTGCACAAGCGCGTGTTACTCCGGAGGGCGCAGTCGTGGGTCGCTCGCGCGTCCTCAACTTCGGCATCTCTCCCCTCGCATTAGTCACTCCTCACCCTTCACGGGCAGTAGACGTGCACGCATGGTGCTCCCTGACCTCGGCTCTGAGTCGCTCGCCGCGTCGTGAAGCAGCTTGTGCTTCATCCGCGCCTAAGCAGTGCTACGCACCTACTTCGCATTTGATTAACTATGCAAATAAGCCATAATTATTTTATTTGTTGTTGTACGGAGTAACAGGCTGAAGTTACCGGCCTTGCTGTACTAGCCTGCGAGCCTCGTATCCCCTTTCTTAAGTTTGTACACAAGGCTTTGAGTAAGCGCAGTGCTCACACTTATATTGCGCCTTTATATGTTGTAATCGGTCGCCCTGACAAACTGCTCTTTCTTTTTAGGGGATAGAATTTCCACACCTTGATGAGCCATCTGAGTTTTATTTTCCTCAAGAGAAGAGAGGTCCTACGGACAGCTTTGGCTGTGTCATTATTATCCTTTGTTTGAGCATAGTGAATAGTGTGTAGTGACTACTGCACAAACATCGCGCCCACGATGGTCTGTGCATTTTAATTGTATGCTGAATGTACCAAATAAACTTCTCTTTGTTATCGCCGCCGCCGAATCGCTCAGTTCTTTTGCGGGTACAGTTCAGCCCAATAAAGATTTCTTCATTGCACTCCCAGATTCTTCATTTGTGTCATCGGCCTTGTCACCACTATTACACCTGACCTCACACTCACACACAATAGCACACAATATCACTGAACCAACACCTACACCACCCAATGTAGTGACCATTATACCCTCCTAACTTCTCTCTAGCTAACCTTCCATAGTCCGCAGAGTCAACCGAGAAGTTAATATCACTAAATTGGACCGCTTTCGCGAGGTTCTAACCTCAGTCCCTAAACAAATCGACCACCTCGAGGATCAGCCTATAAACCTTCGAAGATTTCAATCTGGCCACATCGGAGATGCCATGCACCGAAAATTCTGAGGTGATCTACAGCCGCCGACGCCACATGTGGAAAGTACGCTTCAATCTACAAAAGCGCTGGCTGAAGAACCCGCATAACCGCTCACTCCAACTCCGCAAATCCGCGCTTCTACGAAACATAGAACTCCACTCGACTCGACTCACCCAATTACAATGGAGTCAGGTGTGCGACCGCTTAGCCGGAAATCGCTGAATAAAGGACATATGGAAATTGTTTCGCCGCCTTTTGTAACCCCACCAAGTAAAAAATGTACAACACCGCAACCTAACTCCAGTCATCTGTTGTCTTGACATGGACAGCGATAACGTGGACAGCGATAACGCACCTCACAACCACACGCAAAACACCTATCCTACCATACCCATGCTCTCCCAATCTTGGCTTAGAGGAAGACATCACAAAATAGGAATACCGAATAGCCCTGCTCCGACTCCGCATGACCTCCGCACCAGGGGCGGACTACATAACAAACAAAAACACATTCAGAAACCTCGACGGGAACTCCATCGAAATCATCAAAGGCTTATTCAACAAACACTGGCAGGAGGGCACCCTTCCCTCGGAAAATAGAAACGCGCCCAAGTTACGTTTATTACCGAACCAGGCATATCCCTACTTTTTCCACCTCCGATACATCTCACTGACCTCAGCCTGAGAAAACTTTTCACACTCGTCATTCTAAATCGCCTACGTAAACGCATGCAAGCTCACGATCTTTTCCTTTGCACCATGTTGGGTTTCTGCAGCAACGCTCAACAAACATAAAAACACAGTTGGTTTTAGTCCTAAGCAGTTAAGAACCTACTTCGTGCATATATAATCTATTCATGCATGTGTTCTTTAAATATCATACTCACCTTTACGAACTTTCTGCATTGAGCTTGTTCCATTGTTTTCATAATTGATCAACCTTTTTGTTTTGTTTTCATATCGTGCTGCAGAGATATACATTGTATAATACTTTTGATGTCATGGCCATATTGTTAACGAACTTTTGGAATCTGCTGTTTGCTCCTGCTCTGTTGTGTACCGGTTTCCTGGGCCTCTGTCAAGCTGTTTGTACAGCTTTTAGCCCAGGCGACCATCCACTTGTTGGAAAATAAATCTGATTTGAATTTGAATCTCTCCACCCAAGATGACATGCTTCAAATTTTGGAAGACATAATTCTCCCCATCACTGCAGGCGCATTAGGGCACTCCTGATCCTCGACTTGCAGAAAGCATTCGATAACGTGCATCACACAGCAATCTTGGATGCGCTATCAACATGGGCGTTGGAGACCCTACACATTCTTACATCTCAGCTTTTTGCCGAGATCGCATTGCGGAAATCCGGTTCGGACCCCTTCAGTTCTCCAAATTCACCACAAGGTTCAGCCCTAACCCCTTTCCTCTTCAACATTACTCTCATCCCTGTGACTAAACAAATTTATCAGATTCCTGTTCTTTATATGCAGAAGACAAAACCTTGTGGGCCACAACGTGTCATGTCGGCAGCATCGAAGAAACTCTGCACACAGGGTCGGATCTGGCGACTAATTGTGCAGCCTTGATAGGTCTCACGTCATTCCCCACCAATTCGAACTCCTCATTCTCCGGCCCACTCCTAAGCGCGAGAATAATCTCATATAATGATCATCCTAAATGGACAGCATATACCTGAAGTCCACAAATTTCGCATATTCAGCATTCTAGATCAGTACATATATTATGTTGAGGCAGAAAAGGAAAGAAAAATAAAGAGCCTCGGCCCGTGCCACTTAGTATAACGGGCTATGTGTCAACATGAAAACACTAAAAAAACTTAAAACTACAACATGTCAGATCATTCGTCTACTCAAAACCATTGTTAACAAACACCGCGGAATGCGGGAACATGATCCCCGGTGCCGCGTACAGGCTTTCATCATTAGCCGCATCGTCTACTCGCTACCATACCTATTTTTCACGAAAACGGAAAAAGTGGATGTACTCATCCGACAGGCCTAAAGGCACTCTTAGTTTACCAACCAAAACGCACCCCCACCTTTTGCCTTCCTAACATAGGAATATATAGGACCCTTATCGAATTGGTTGAAGCCCATCGCAAAGCCCAACTCAGCAGATTCTCCACCACAGCCACTGGACGTCACATCCTCTCCTCTCTACAACTGCGACCGATAATATGATGCTCCTCAGAACGTGTCTACACTGTCCCTAAACACGTTCTTTAACATCTCACTGATTATCCTCTGTCAAAAAGCATGCGCGGGCTCGAGCCTTTCACAAGGCGCACGACGCGGGTAACTGAGACGTCGTTTACGCAGATTCCGCTTAGTATCCACATCTCCTAGCTTATGCGCTCTCAGTTATCTCCCACCCCCTACCTTCTGCTCCGTCAGAGCCTACACTTCGTAGACAGCTCTCGCAATCAGTTCTTCCATTGTCACACTCATCCTCAGTAACTCTAGAACTGCACAGTGATCAATAGGTATCGCCTTCCTAAGGCTCAGAAGGGTGATTCGGCAGACGAAGGAATATGACAAGTCAGGCAGTCTCGATGTTGAACGAAGAGGGAATATATATTTACAGATTATATACAAAAGACAAGCGAATTTACACGGTTGGCCTCACACAGAGCTGCCACTGTCCTAGCAAAAAGGTACATCACAAGCACAAAACATCTCACACAGACAACCGCTTAACCCACACAGAGGAAAGCTTACATGCCGAGCACGTAGTCAATAGCTGTGCTCGACTGGACAGAACCCTTAAAACGGGTATGATGGCTGCTTTTCATGGCAACGGCAAAAATATGAGGGTGGTGGCTTCACATGATCCGCCTCAAAATTACGCAGCCAATCAAACCTGCTGATTAATAAGAGCCAACCCCGGTTGGTTGGCCATAATCTCGAACTCAGGTCCTTAATTCTTTAAAATAAAAATGCAGCATGCATGATGCACGCTCTCTCCACTCGAGGGTTTAACCTCTGCCCCCCGGCGCTCATCCTCCTTTCTCTATCTCACGGTCCACATGGAAAAAGAGCCATGCCGTTGCCGCGTTTCCCGAAGAAGCGCCGCGGTGGGTTTGAAACGAGAACGCTATTTCGTTAGCCACAGGGGGCCAGGGTGACAATACAGTCAGTGGCCATTAACGGGAGGGGCTCGTCGCCGTCGCTGCTGCCCGAACCGGGAGACGCACCGCTAGTGGACAAGGTCAGATCGCGCTTTCGCTTAGGAGAAAGTTCGGATTACTGCTCTATAAACAGGAGCGTTCCGCGCACCCAATTTTCGAGCTGAATAGAGCGCAGCTGGGAGTCTTCGAGACGCCGTGTGTCGAACATCTCCATTAACTACCCCGTGCCTTCATTAGCGGCGCCACGTGGGGGACCGCAGTGAAAGCGTGTTCCTGGAAAACAGGCCCTCCCAGGCAGAGTCATCATCATCATCAGCCTGACTATACCCACTGCAGGGCAAAGGCCTCTCCCATATTTCTCCAGTTAACCCGGTTCTGTGCTAGCTGCATCCACTTGACCCCAGCGAACTTCTTAATCTCATCCGCCCACCTTACTTTCTGGCGCCCCTTGCTACGCTTTCCTTCCCTTGGAATCCAGTTTGTTACCCTCAGCGACCATCGGTTATCCTCTCTTCGTACTACATGTCCTGCCCATGCCCATTTCTTCTTCTTGATTTCCGCTAGAATGTCGGTAACTTGAGTTATTTCTCTCACCCACTCTGCACGCTTCCTATCTCTTAATGTTACCCCTACCATTTTTCGTTCCATAGCCCTCTGGGTTGTCGTCAACTTAAGTAGAACTCTCTTGGTTAGCCTCCACGTTTCAGCCCCATAGGTGAATACAGGTAAGATGCAACTGTTGTATACTTTCCTCTTGAGCGATACCGGTAAGCTGCTAGTCATAATCTGCGAGTGCTTGCCAAATGCGCTCCATCCCAATCTTATTCTTCTTGTTATTTCCTTTTCATGGTCCGGATCTGCGGTTACTACCTGTCCTAAGTAGACATATTCGCCTACTAGTTCCAGTATTTCGCTACCTAATGTAAACTGCTGTTCCTTCCCGAGGCTGTTGAACATTACCTTAGTCTTCTGCATATTAATTTTCAAGCCTACCTTTCTACTTTTCCTGTCTAGGTCATCAATCATTATTTGCAGCTCATCCCCCGAGTTGCTTAGCAAGGCAATGTCATCAGCAAATCGCAGATTACTGAGGTATTCTCCATCTACCCTTATCCCTAACTGCTCCCAGCTATTGTCGCGTCCCGAAAGTCATCCAACGCTTGGGAGGTGACAAAAACGAAAAGGCATCCCAAGCGTGCTCGGGAAGTGGCCGGGCCCGGAGGAGAAGCGCGAAACAAACAAACAAAACGCTTCAATCCTGGCTCCGAGGAGCGGGGCCCGGCTGCTCTTTCGACGCGGCGTGGGGCTACGCGTGTAAGTGCCAATAAAAAAAAAAAAAGAAGAGGTGCCGTTTATCGCAGCCTTACACGTCCCCCGTAAGAGGATGATGAGCTTGTAGTCCGCTCATTTTAGCCTAATGCAACAAAGGCCGCAACAACCCGCAACGAAAACTAGACATGAATGACACTTCACATATGAACACGACACCAAATGAATCTCGCGACACAAAATGGGTCTAACACAGCACAGATCACACACACTCGCATCGGCGGGCCGGGCATTATTCATGAAAGTCACGCGCGTGGGCAATTGGATGTCCTCACACAGAGTTCACGTGCACTTAACCGTTCACATTGCACCGGGTACGCAGGAACATTCACGCGTCGCCGAAATGCCATGGCTCAAGCGTGTGCTTGCTCTACGCCCCTAGCACGGAGTAAGATAAGACAGGCGACTCTGGCACGCTGCAATGCATTCGGCGTAGGCCGATTTTGCTACACGAACGCCGAGCCCACGTTAGACGCTCAGCTTCGCACTGTACTCTCTCCCTCCGCTGCCCTTTCCTCGCCGACGCGGTTTGGTCACGCTTTCCTTCTCCCCAATCCTCCTTGCAGAAAGAAACAAATATGCGCGCCACCTGTCAACAGTGTTGCGAAACGAAATGCACCCGAGCTCGATCCAGGCGACCGCGCGAGCGTTGCTTACAACGGGAGGAGAGCAGACAGAGGAGTAGCTTCGCGCGTCGTCTGCTAGCCGGAAAACGCACAAATGGAATCGTGGTCGTCACCAACCTGTATCTTTGTTAAGTAAAACTTTAAGATAAAGCTCCGTCAGTGTTTTTTTTTTTTTTGTCGTCTGTGTATTCGCTTGAAAATGAGTCGACAGGGGCATGCAGACGACAAACTACGCAGCTAGATCACCAGTACGCAGACGGACATTAACTAACATTAAGGCGTCGTTATCCTTTCCATCCTTAGAATCTCGCAGAGCAATAGTACTTATCTGTTTCTTCCATAAAATTGTTTATAGCCATCATTCCTTCACACTACCTCTCACAAAACAGGCCCGCACATCTCCCCGATTGCATAATCACCTTTCGGGAACAACCACAGAATTCAACTCATCAGCCCTGCCCGTGCAATCATTTATTGGAATAGTCTTCCTGACAACATTGTTCACATTTCAGATTATGTCATTTTCAAAGAAACAATTCGCACCATTTTATTCTGAAAAGTGCTGTTACTGAAGTGTGCTCTATAGCGTGCTTTTCAAATTTTGTTCTCTTTTCTTGTGTTTGCCATTGTATAACGATAACGTTTTGAAGATAACGATGTTAAAATAACCATCTTCTACTCGCGTCTGTTTCGCACCCCAATTATGTGTCCCCCCTCACATAATGCTCCAATCGGAGCCCGTGAGGTATTTGAATAAATAAACAGCAAGACATACGTCTGAGGAGCGCATACTGTGCACTGCTTCTTTTTTATATGCGGATGGTAGTGTAGGCGATGAAGTGTTTCGTCGTTGGATGCAATTCAGGGTGCGGCAAAGAAAACGAAAAAGCCCCCTTGTTTCGGCCGTCGACTGATTCAAAGCTTGATGTCATTGCCACGCAAACGTTGATCCGGGTAGCAGAGAGTGCATGTGGCATTATCTACTGATCAGTGAAGTTCCACCAGCTTCGCGTCCGCAGCGTGGTTTGAAACGCGCTCATACACGAGCGCGCACATGGAGAAGTTACACCGAACTGTGCATGGACGCGTCACGGGAGAAGTGGTGGCGCTGCTGATAGAAGCGAAATCGCTACTAGGTAGATGAAGGCCTCTCGCTGAAAATACAAAGTGCGTCATGTTTCTTTTTTGGCCTCAAAGGCAAACATCGAGTGAGAGCGATTCGCGCCATCGTGTACCTCTGGGCATGGGAAAGTGACCGCGTTGGCAACGCCGTCGGCCTGGTCTTCCTCCTTGACGGGCAGCGGCTCAGGCTGGATGACCTCTTCGCGGGGTCTGGACGCCCTCGCAGTCACCAGCCGACGGCCGTCGACAGCTCCCGTACGCGGGTGAGCCGCCTGGTCAATGCTCGGGGAGGCATCTTGAGCGACTGCAGCAGAGTCGACAACCGTTACGCATGCTGGGTGAACCTCACAACGACGGTATATAGCGCCGATAAAACGTCGATGGACAGAAAATTCTCTTATGGCCTAGTGGGCTTTGTACGAAAGCGACATGATACCATCGCAACCACTCATAACTTAAAGCACATCATAAAACATGGTACAGAATCGCAACTCAGATGTCCGCCGTCAGCCGCAGCATCGAAGCAACTTCAATTTTAAGATCCCATGAAGTTTCTTTAGGCTTTCAGCAAGCACCTCATAGAATGTTTTTCAAACTTCTATCAGGTGTCAGAAATTTTCTTCATAATTGCAGAAAATTTTAGCCCACTTTTGCTGTGCTCAAATTCGATCATTTTTCAGGCTTTGTGTAAAGAAGAAAAAAATTCTGCATTTTTAACGTCTTTGCAGCTTACTTATATAGAGCTATTTAGTTAGTAAATTCTACGTATCAAAAATGTACCTGGTCACAGTGTAGCAGTGAGCTCTATTTTTATTTCGACGAACATGCCCTCTCATAGTACTAAATCTCCTAGTCGAAAAAAAAATATAGAACTGTGCCAAATATACGGCAAACTATATTTTAGTTTTGTCTTAATATCAGACATTTCAGTAGTTCACCGGTACTTTCCAGTAGCTCTGACAATTTTTCTACAGCACTTTTCTCTAATCTGTAGTTCTATACTACGTTTCATGATATTCTTGCGCTACTATATGCATTTCAGCAGTCACCACATGTTACTGCCAAAAACCCCGCAGAAATTCGGTTGTGACAACAAAACATTTTCTACAGCTTTTTCGACAGGGTTATAAGCATTCATATAACCTCTATTCTATTCTATTCTTAACAACCCTGCCAATTTATTCATTTTAAAACTCTGTTCTCCGTCTTAGCAAAGCTTTGTACGCATTTAACAGAGCAAAGTTTAACTGTTCAGTTGCTTGTTGTTAACCGAAGTAATACGGAAATATTTTGGAAGTAAATCCTTTTTTTTTTATGGTGGCAAACAAAGGAATCGTTCGGCCTTATGGCCACAATCACAGGATTGGGAACGTGGAAAGCACCAAATCAGAAAATTCCCCCCAGTTCTAAAATATAAACGGATTTCAAAACCCACCCTACAGCATTTCCTACAAGTTAACTCAAACCACTTTGCATAAATATTCGAAGCGCTACCTACTCTACTCACTCAAACGGAACTGTACACATGACCAGTGGTTAATTTGCTCGTATGCACGGTGTGAAAAAAAAAAAAAAAAAAAAAAAAAACTTCAGGAGGACGCTTAAGAGTTGACGATATAACGTCTTTAACACCGTCTTTTCTTGCAGCGAATTTTCTCCATTGAGATCGTAGGACAGATGTCACCCGTTAATAATTATGGAGGTATTATTAACGATGCGCCCTTAACGGTGCGCACACTCCCAGACACCCTTAGAGTGAGTGGGGGTAGCTGTTCCGGTCGCAAAGGAGATGCCCTCGACCTGTGTGGCAAGATCAGCCGGAATTCAACTACCTTGTAGTGACAGAAGGGGTGGCCATTTGGTGCCCAGCGGTCGCTGGTTCAAGCCAGAGTAAGGTTCGGAGTCAGAAGTAACAAACGAAACAAACTTTATACACAGCAAGAGACTATACAGAGGAATACACAAACACTAAAATTGCACAGACGAGAGGTTTACAGAATAACAAACGCTAAGCATGCAATTACAGAGGTATCCAATAACATAGAGGCTTTACAACAAATCAAACACGAGAGAGTTACATAAACAAACACCAAATTGTTCACCGGGCACTGTTGTAGTCCGACGCCTCGAGTCACGATGTGGCCGCCATACGAGACGAGCGCCGCTCCCTTGCAGGTCCGTGGGCTTGCCAGCAGCGGGTGATCCCCGGGAGAGCCGAACTGGCGAACACGCTGCAACCACTGACTGACTGACTGACTGACTGACTGACTGACTGACTGACTGACTGACTGACTGACTGACTGACTGACTGACTGACTGACTGACGTCTGACTGACTGACGTCTGACTGACTGACTGACTGACTGACTGACTGACTGACTGACTGACTGACTGACTGACTGACTG
The DNA here is from genome assembly GCF_055883805.1 of Amblyomma maculatum. NCBI lineage: Eukaryota > Metazoa > Arthropoda > Arachnida > Ixodida > Ixodidae > Amblyomma > Amblyomma maculatum. The sequence continues at coordinate 23,336,185 of NC_139344.1, forward strand.
ACTGACTGACTGACTGACTGACTGACTGACTGACTGACTGCACAAGCGGCGCGGTTTCTTTAAATAGGGCGCGCCGCGTCTGTCTGTTGAAACGCGCCAAAGCTAGCGCGCACCCACACCTAGCTTCGCTGGTTAGAGCGCTCCCGTCTCCTCCCGTCGAGCCGCGCGTCATCATTGACTAGGTCCCATAGAAGGTTCTCGATTTTTCTGGCATATTCCAGCTTGATGAGTCCGCGTGATCGCCGAGTGATGGGAAAGAGGGCGGCGGCGACGCGTACAAAGCTACGCGCTCTCTCGCGCGGAGAAGGAGGCTTTTCTCGAGCTTTCCAAGCGACGCCGCGCGGGCCTGGCGCCGTGCCGGCTTAATAAAAATGTGCGCCGATTTCGTCACAACAGAGTTTGGCATAATGTTAAAAAGTCTTTAGATGATTTGGTTTCGGGGAAAAAGGAAGACCGAATATCTCAGATCTCGGAAGACGCCTACACGCACACTGTTTAGGCCTGAACCCAAGCAGAGAGACTTCTTTCCTACTTTGGTGTGCACAGGATTCGGAGGTAAACTGACGACTTTGCCTGATGCTCAGCCTGTACAGAAACTCAGAGGTTTCATGTACTGCCGCTACAATATTATAGCAGCGCTCTTTTTCCTCGTCCAAAAGTTCCGCGATAAACGTTCAACAGTCGCACTTAACCTTTTGTCTGAGCTATTATTCGGGAACGTTCTGGAACACTACGGTACACTCGCGACCTATGTTGCTTATTCGCGAAAACATTGATGTGCGTAGTCTCCACTCTAGAATATGAAGCGGAATATTGCAGAAACGAGTCATTTTTGTATTGTATGGTATGGTGAAAAGTCTCAATTTCCTCTATGCGTTTCTTTGTTCAGGAATCACATCCCCGGAGTTCTCTGCCCAATCGCACTTTTGCGCAGCAATTAAAGCGAATAAAACAACTCATCCTTCGGTTTTATTAAAGCAGAAAAATGACTAAGATATTATTTGACCGCAGGCTCCAGTTTCTTTTTTCTTTATCTTTTTTTAGCAGAGGCGTAAAAGAACCGCTGAAGAAAATTTCTTGCTACGCCACTGCTTCAAACCATGCCTGCCGGGCGCAGTTACTTGTGGGGAGGCTATCAGTTTTGGCGACTCTATAATGTTTGTTTGGGATTTTTATATACTGAGTGGCTCACGTAACATTATCGTACACAAAATTAAACAAAACATTCCGAGAGCACTGAAATCTACACTGCAGAAATGCGAAAACCGAGCGTTGCTAGTGCACACGGTGCATCACGTTTGATCTCAGGGGAGGGGGGTGGCGTCCAGTGGAAGGTCGCGAAACCCAGTTTGAGAGCCCATACCCTTGAGTGCCCTTCCCAGGTGTTCTTCAGCGCCGCTCTTCTTAACGAGCCAGCGAGGAAGAAGACCAGAAGGAAATAGCGCGAGTTCGTGAGCGAGAACACAGTCAGGTCGCCATCTTGAGCTGAAGCGAACGCATTCCGCCGCTGGATCTCCATGACGTCACCGCTGCTAGGAGAGCGCCAGAGCTGAGCGCGGTTGCTAGGGGCGCTATGGCGGTGCAGGCAGCGGTCACTATAGCGACGTTGCAGAGGTACCTGTCTCCATTTGTAATTTTTAAGGTATCTCACCACCTTCGAGAATAAACTTCACAATTTTAGTCCAGAAGTTAAAATTATATTCTTGAATTATAAAGGTAGGGTAGTTGGAACCTTTACCATAATAAAATTATTAGAACTGTAAAATAAAAATTTCATATAAATAAAAATTTGCCAAAATATGAGTGTAGCGTCAACAGTGATAACTACGAAATGGTAGGTGCGACTCAAAAGCGACATGGCAGGTACGTAACGAAGACAAGCCCCTGTACGCCTAACCACAATAATTTTCGTATCTCTAAGCTAAAGTGTGTTATCATAAAAAAGCTGAAAAAGTCTACATGCGGCAATTTGTTTTCAGAACAACAGGCCACAGTATAGAAACTTATTGTCGGTTTTCAGTAATTCTTGAGTGCACAGCGTAGTGTACACAGGAACAGCACACAAAATTTCATGCAAAAATATATCACAGTGGAGAAGTTGTCGCTGCTCGCGTGACTGCAAGATGCAAAAAAAATTTAGTTTTGAGAAAAATGGATTTAAAGATTTGAAGCAAATGTTCAGATAATAAAAAAACGTTCAGTTAGTCTAAAATCCACCAAGCTCGTAGGTTGACGCCCTACTTAGAAGCAGCACCATCTCCTTTTGAGCGAGATGAAGAGCGCATTTTTTTCTCGCCTGTATTGCATCTCCAGCTGACTGCCTGCATGCTTGGAGTGCTGGTTCCCTAAGAATTTTCGTTGGCGTTTTCTTTTGGCCCTGAACTTTGCCATATTGCAATTAATATTCTAGCTTTCTCCTTGCAAGGCTAGAGCTGTAAGCTTACAAGGTCTAAATATCTTATGAACGAGCACAAACAACCCAGACAACACTGAAAGCAAACGCGCGCAATGTAAACAGAATATTGCAGGCCCTCTAGCGGAAAGTTTGACAAAATTAAAGTATTAGGTAGCACAAAATGTTTTTGAAAACTTTTATAACCTACTCAGCAAAATTAAAATTACGTATATATGTACATTAGACACTATTTGTGATGAGACAGAATATGTTGGGAAATCAAAAACTTTCAGTTTTGGTTTCGGATGCGTGCAAGAGAGGTTGCAAAAAAAAGTGCCATACCTTTTGAACGGCTTAGAATACCAACGCAATTCTTTCTGTAATTATTCTTGAATGCGCAGGGAGACTAGAAATGCTATATTCGAAAAAAAAAAATTAAAAAAAAAAATGCGTTTTCGAAGGTGGTGACATACCTTGAGTGCAGTCTTTCTAGACACCGTCCCCGACCTCAGTCTTTGGGTGCGTACCAGTGGACCATCTTTAAACACCAGGCAAACATAGGCTGACCACGTCTTTATAACTTAGCTAAAGACGGTAGTCTTCGCTACAAGTTTACAGCCCAGAACGATTGCTTCTGATTGGAGGAGCAAGGGTATCACCTTTCTGGGGGTGCATAGTTGTATACGTGGATGCCAGCCTTCAAAATTGCGATGGAAGAGTAGCAGTCTACTGTCCGTGCAGACCTCCAAGTTTCAACTAACTGACCCATATACATCATTTTGTGCTGAACTCGTTGCAGAAAAAGTGGCCTTAGCCACCCACGTTCTCATCTGTACTGGCGCCCTGCAAGCGGTTCGGTTGTTCCAACGTATCACCCGCTACCCAGAACTAATTCGGGATATCCACCCGCTCGCGGCAAGTATCCCTCAGTCAATGCGTATTGTGTGGGTACCACGAATCTACTGCCTCCTCAAACATATGCAGATTTAGCGGACTGCCTCATTTCCCCAAGGTCATTATTGCCTCGATTCCTTAATTTGGATAACGCTACTCTCTTTTCATTAAGAAAGGAACACCCCCAGTACCGCGCACGTGCTCTTATACCTCCGTATTCTGTAACCCTCCCTCGAGGTGTATCAGCCGTGCAGAAGAGGAGGCGCTTCAGAGGATCCAGGTCGGGGTTGCCCTCACTCCTGCCGTTACTCGAACGTGGCCTCACTTCTGGGATTTTATCCCCGCCCAGAGTGCCCGGTATGCAAATGCGAGAACACCGAAAACGACAACACCACTTGCTTTAGGAGTGTCCTACCACGGCCGCTCAATGGAGGCGCACTTGGGTACGGCCCGTCGCGTCGCCCAGAAGAGCCGTATTGCGCCTAGCTCTCATCGCCACCGCTGCGGCGCCACCGCTCCGGGACGAGTCCGGGCGGAGAGCTGCGTGCAGCGGCTGTGCTTTCGTTTCGGCGTCCGCGTGGTCGGCGCTTGCTCAATTTAGGATTATGAGCGGCGTTTCACACAGTATGTGATGCTATGTGCAAGTTTGCTATTGATAAGGTGATAGCGGCAAGTCATCATCACTGGGCTTTTCCAAGTCATTCGTGGTCTTCCGTTTACAACGAGAACGAGGCAGTCGTGTGCTTCGCTGAGTGCGCACCCATTTAGTTGCGTTTCAACCACTGTAATAACGTATTAGATATTGCAATCTTGAAATCGGGACATGGTTCGGGGCCAATTATTCAGCGTGCACTTTTATGGAAACTTACAATTCAGGACGTAGCGTTCAATATTATTGTTCAGCCTGTTCCTCCGTTTTCACTGGAAATAATATTCAAGTGGGTACCACCAACAAACATACTAGCTAACAAAAACTGTTGCAAAAGAAACAACACAAGACAGCCAGTTCAACGACACGCCCGCAGGCTCAGGCAATTTTTTTCTCGTTTGATTATGAAGCCGCGCGATGCACAAAAGACACGCAAGCTTATTTTACATGCGAAGAACTGTTCTCGAAAAAGGTTCATGTGACAGCGTGATTTTTTTCCACTGTCTGATTGATGTTGCCTGTCCATTTGGTCAGCAGTGGTCGCATTAGTTTGGTTAGGTCCTTAGTGCGACTGCAGTCTTCTCTCTCGCAAATCAACTCCGGAAATTGCACAAAATAGGGAAGACGGGATGAAAGTAACATGTTGCATCGCTTGCTGCTTCTTCTGACCTCCGGGCACTTCATCACCTTGCTAACAAATGTGCATGGTGATTTTCAGATACCTTAGGCGTCCATCATCAAGAATTTTGATAAGTCCAGGGTTTTGCAGGAATCACAAGGCACAAAGTTAATAAATGGACGGGGACTAGTAAAATAAAATTATTGACACTCTAAAGTAAGCACTAGAAGTTATTTAAACTTTGGTAATATATAAATAATGAAAACATGGGCAGGCACTGAAAACAGGATAAATAAAAATGTTTCATGAGATTCTGTAAAACTATTCATACTTTCTCTTCAAATGGACATGCAAGGTCACCAGTCAAGAATGCAATCGGTGCTAACTCTATATCAGCTGCTGGTTCACACCACACATGAATAAATCCAAGCTGACTCGAAAACTCTCTCGCAGCAGACGTGATATAGCAGTTGGCAAGGTACGACTTTCATAATCACGAATGCCAAGTTTTATAGCTGCGTATTGTTGATAGGTGCATTTTCATACTGATGCTTGCAAGTTGCCAACCTGCGCAAAGCATGGCAAAATGTGTGTAATCTCAGTCGATCTATATTTTTTTTCGCTAGTGGTACCTTCCGTATTTTCTCCGAGGTGAAAACGGCAGCCCTTGCATCAACTTTGTCGTTCCCGCCTTTGAATTGCCTTAGGCTGCTAAAAAGCGATACTATAGACCCGCTTTGAGAACCTGCTTTAGGGCGTATCGGAAGCTGAAAATAAGATTCGGTTAAATGCAATGCACTAGTAAGGCACACAGAAGACATTGTTGTAAGACTTGATGTGATCAAGAAGGTACTTAATTTGCGCCACTGTGGATCTGGTTGTCATGATTGTTGCTTCGTACGTTTGTTTGGTTAGCCTTTGCTTCGACGTGCCTCCTTGGACCTGAATGTCTTCGATATGGCAAAGCCCAACTCTAACCAAGAGAGTCGCTCGTCATCTGAAAAATAGAGCGGCTCCTCTTGGTGTCTCCATGGCTTCACTTATGCGATGTTGGGCAAGGCATACCATTTTGATATCATCGTCATAGAAGTGATCGTGGCACAGCTATCTTGAAACACACATGCTTCAGGATGACACGGGGGGTTGTCCAGGAGGAAATGAAGTGTAGCTATAACAAGTGGGGAAAATAAAGCTATTGACCTGCGCACATTAATTTTTTCAAGGTTGTTTGGCTCAACGTGAGCCCGCGTGAGTAACTTGTAATTTGGGCAGTTCGGGAACACGGAAGGGACAGCTGAAGGAAGCAGGATCTTCAGTTTTATGTTCTTCCTGTAATCGTCATCTGTGAAGTGCAGTGAGTATACCAGTGACTTGTCACTCGGCTCCCACAGGCTTCCTTTTCCATCCTAGCCCTCCCGAGATATGTTTTCCAGCCATGCTGCTCGACGTTGTGAATCGCACGGAAACTCATGGTAACCGATCTTTTCTTGCTTTCGTGGTGCACAGCGGCACACAGCAGTTGCCTGGCATAGTGCTGCATACGCTTAGGACGCTGTTGACACAGGCATTGATGACACGCATGCAGAACTATCAGAACCACGCGGTTATGCTGAGTAGTCAAAACGATAACACGCGCCAACCGAGCCAGCGCGCTCCTTCCGCGTCGTCTGCTCGTCCGTGCCGGCGGCGTCTTGTCCTGGAGTGGTGGCGCCCCCGCGGAGAATGACGGCGGCAACTGCAACTTCTCCCAATACGCGCTTCCCCAGCCATTGAGGCGCGACGCGACGGGCCGCACCAAGTGCGCCTCCATTGAGCGGCCGTGGTCCTACACTGAAACCGGCAAGAATCAGGCACCTGACGATAGCGGGTCTTCAAACTAGGAATCCTCCAGCATATATTGCCCTGAACTCAAGGGCACCGTCATCGCTCATTTCTGGATTTCATAAAATCTACAAACCTCTTTATATTTATTTAACCATTTAATCAGCCTTCATTGCACAACCCTTTGACGTCCTGAGGCAATAAATATTGTTCCAACAAAATAACAAAGGCATTGCAAGTGCAGTTACGGTACATGGCGGCACTAAAGGTTTCTTGCATTTCCACAGACACTCTAATGTTAAATCGTTATTCTCACTTGCCCGCACATTGCACCCGGATTCTTATTTCATGCGCTAACCTGTACGTAGCTATGCATTTGCAGTCAAAACGTTTTTCTTTTTCGTTATTGTCACGCCGTTGTGTGTAGTGTTTCATACTATTTATTTTAGTATATATAAAAACCATTAGGACCTCTGGAAAGTATACGCTTCATATCAGGATGAAATTAGCGAGAACAAAAGTGGCTTATTTTTCTAGAAAATTAACCATGTTCACTTTCAGCGCGGGGCACAAAACGTATCAGCCTCTGCGCGTGATATTCCGCTAAAGAAAGCAGATGTCGGCGAAGAGTCGCGCGCTCTCGTTGGAACACGTAGACCACACAGCAGCCATCTTATTTCCGAACGGCATTGTCGTTCTTCCACTGGGACCTGCACGGGACTCAGAAGTCGCTACTTAGGAAGGCACGCGAGCATACTCAGGGATTGCTCCATGGCGTTAACCTCTTTTCAGGAGTTCATCACCAGGGTGAGAGGAGAGGCTGTCGACGTGCGACCCGGCGCGGGTACTCTCTTGATCAACGGCTTCCAATTCCTGTCGGCGATCCTGCGAGGTGCCTCCGGGTTTATGGTGCGCGCGGCAAGGAGCTTGGGCATCACAGCTGCAATTTCATGGATTGTCCTCTGCGCGTTGACAAAGGTATTCACATGGCTCCGAGCCAGAGCGCCCGTAGCAGTGGCATCTTTCTTCGACGTCAAGCCTCCGGGGAGCGAGGAAGGGAGCCCGCCAGAGACCAACCTAGGCGCAAACCACTCCCTTGGCAACGAAGACAGTCCCGCACTACACCTGCAGCTCTTACCAGTGATGCCATGGGAAGCCATACAGGGAATAACGCCCGTTATACATGGTCGAGCGATGCACGGTAGAAGCTCTAGGCTCTACTATGGCTTCCCTGCAGGTAGTAGCCGCTCGTCACGACGCAAGGCGGCGTCTGCAAAGGCACAACTGGAAGGCTTGGCCCGGCAACCGTGGGAACTGCTGTCGGGAGCTGAAGGAAGATTTCTCCTGGGGACGCCGCTTTATGTAAGCCAAGAGTTGGGCCAAAACGCCTCTGCGCAGGCTTCTATGCCAACGAGGGAACCGCAGGCTGTGTTCAGCGGTGTGCCGGCAGCCGTGACAGTAGCGTTGTCTCCAAGCAATATCTCCACGGAGCTCGAAAACGCCGAGGCCGGCGCCAGATTTGACTGCACTTTATCGCAGGAGAACAATGACAACGCAGGCAGGAAAGCCCGACCAAGAGGAGCCCGGCGCCGAAAGCAGCACTGACGTTTTCCTGCCGCGGGCTGCGTGCATCACTTGTGGATCATGCTGCTCAAGTACAAGTGCTCGTTCTGTAGACCTCTTCCCAATTGGTAAAGATCACAACGCAGCCCGGCAGGAATTAAGAGCTTGTGCTGTGGCTGCTCTAGTTACCTTAGAGCGAAAGAATAAATTTGTTTACCTTCCAACGTTCTCTCCGGGGTAGACTGCTCCTCAGGCTAATTACACTAGCCGTCGCATGTAAAATTCCGGTGGTGCTTTTTCTTTCCTCACCGACTACGAAATTCCAAGGTAGGTGGGATGCAGGGCTGGTTGTGGTGTGTGAAGAGGGCTGATGCAAACGTACACTATAACAACAAGGGGCTCTGGGCAAAAAGCTACCGTGCAAGCAGTGAGACGAGCAAGAGCCTGCTTTAAGATTATTTCTTTGCTATCCTTGAAAATTGTACTGTGCACACGCTAAATGAAGTCCTTAGAAATACAAAACAGCCATTAACTGGAAAAGGCTGGAATATAGCCGGTTGGCTCTTTAAAGCAGCGGCTAGCGATGCTGATTGGGCTGCTTCGCCGCGACTTCAAGTACCGCTCGAGACTATAAGCACTCTAGCTGTGACAAGTTTTTCTGTGTCCTGCACCGCTCCTCCTGTGGCTTGACGAAGCCAGCGACTCTGACGGACAGGATTTAATGACTTGGGGATTTTAATGTTCCACTTTTCCGGAGGCGTCACCTCACGTAAACCTCGCTGAGACCCACGGCTACTGAGCCGGACTTACCAGGCTCGAACCCGATCGAGAAAGTAGCGTTTGGATGGAGGGGGTGTTCTGTGCGATGTCTGTGCGTGTTTAAGATCCGCAGGCTGTCGAAATTATTCTGCAGTCACCCCACTACGGCACCTCTTTTTCTCTTTCTTCTTTTAATCTCACCTTCCTCTATTTTCTTACTGCTTGGGGCCAATGTGCACGGAGAAGTGCGACGGTTACAGCGCCTTTCCTATGAACCAATTTTTTTTTAGTTTACATACATATTTGGGGGCGTGCTAGGCATAACCTTGGTCTGGTCCAATGTAGGTCGGCTGCAGGTGAAAGTATGGGTTTTACAAGAATAGAGCTCTTGTGCGAAAAAAAGACAGCCTTGAACGAGATTCAAACCAAGTTCTGAAGAAAGCTTTGTTTTCCAATGCCCGCCTCCGCAAAACTTTCTCATCGCCCCAACAAGTGGTACGTATGGTCCCATACTGGAGCACCGGCAAAGAATAACGAGGCATAAATAGACAAATCAACTGACTTTCTAGTGAAAAAATGTTAAAGGAAAGCCAACCAATTCTAGAGTAAACGCTTTTAAATATTCCTTTTTTCCTCGTACTATAGAAGACTGGAACCGACTGCCACCTCACCTAACAAATAGCATCGACTCGATTGACCTAATTGAGTCTTGACTACCTTAACTAACCTGTTGTTGTGTTGCTGCTTTAAATATTTGTGTGCTTTAAATAACAAAAAAAAATGTTTTCCCTTGTACTGCCGATTTCACTGACGTTTTTCATTTGATTATTGTACCAAATGTTCGATTTTTCTACCCCTGGCTGCCATGATTATTGTGTTCTAGCTGTGTATAATTTTTCTTTATATATGATGCATTAATATTATTGTTGCCACTCCTGCTTGGGCCCACCAAAGGGCCTGCAGTATATTGTAAATAAATAAATAAATAAACCAGAAAGCACACGTGTAACTGCCGCCTCTCGTACTGGACGTTGAAGTACGTCGCCTTGATCACTTCTAATGCGTTCGTTCTGCGCTCCCAAATGCTAATTTTCAGTTTTCTGCAGAGGCCATGGAATAAAGCCAGTTACATTAAAAGGTATAATTAGTCGCTAAATTCCGCATCGAAGGCTGGCATCAGAAGAAAGAGAGAAGAGAGCTGAATGCGCCCGAACGGGCCGGTGGAAAGTGGCCGAGCGCTAAGAGGGACAATGCTGAGAGAAGCACACACTGCTCTCCAGCACAAAGACGGTGATAGGTTTACGGGTCATTTGTGACCTCTAGACGCGGCACTTTCGCGCGCTAACTCCTCGTCCTATCTGACAGCAGAAGAAGAGAACTCCGGTGCACGTGAAGCAACAAATGCGGCAAATGAAGGAAATCGCTTTACCTGATAAGGCTGCGGAGGCCCCACAATCCGCAAAAGTAAACAGGGAGACAACATGCGCTGTTTAATACTGTTTCAGAACCGATGCCCTTTTTAAGAATGGTTGTTTAAAAACAGATGCGGTTCAATACAGCGATATCCAGCAGTGAACTAGCGTGGCAAAACGCCTTGCCAGCAATGCATTTCATTCTTACGCTTACTCTCAATTAACTACAAACTTATTATCCATATTATACAGGCTGTTGTTGTTTCTGCCCTACTTTCCGCAGATGGTATTTGCATACCTGCTGCTAGTAGCATTCGACAACTTTTATTATAAACAGCTTGCCAAGGGCAGCTCGTATGGGAGCAGCACAAGAAGTGCCAGCGCACTAACTTGTGAAGGCTTGCTCAATCTGGTGCGCCAGATTTTGCCACATGCACCCTAGAAAAATTTTGGCAACTATCATTAAACATAGAGCCAATAAACCCTTCAAGCTGTCGTGCGCGCACTTGCGGGTTTGTCAGGGCTCTGAGGCTGACTTGCCTGCTCCGTTCTTCGCAGCAAACCAATGCGCTCGGGCGGCGGCTGTTCGGGTGAACCAAAGCTTTAAGAACAGTTGGTCGCCTCGCCAAAGAGACAAGCACGAACCGGCGCGTGCATACGGCAACGGTAACGTCGTGTCTTGCTCATGCTCTTTGCGGTAGAGTAGAGAATACGGAACGGCTTGACGAGCGCTTATGGCCTATGATGGTCCGCTTTGAATACTTCCACTTCATAAACCCTACTTAATCTGATGCTGGCAAGGAAAAAGAAGCGATGCGATAAATTATTAACGCACAATGGGACCTATATTCCGTAGTTGTATCATACCTAAGATCTAGAGAACTGTAATCACCAAAAAAAGGAACAGAGCATGAAAATTGGTTTGCTCCTCAAAAGACTGAGCATCAGAACGCGCCCGTTCTCTTTCTAGGCCAGTGTGGCAGGATCTGTTCTTCACAGGCTAACATCTGTCAGTATTGACCTATGGAAAATGCGTTCAGCCAAGCGTTCCCAATAGAATTGAAATATGAGGGTAGAGGAGAAGCGGTCGTCAAATTTGGTTGTCATCTTCGTAAAAAAAAAGAAAAAAAAAACATTTCTGTGCTAATACCGGATGGGCTTTTTCCAGTCAAAGGACTCATGTAATTTGGCGGGGGAGGTGAAACCCCATAAACCATAAATACCCAACTCTCAAACCATTGCGTTCACAATGGTCTATGTTGGCCGCATGACTCAATCTGTTCCTTTGAGGATTTTGTTTCTGTCACAACTTTCTGCTCTTTTTCTCACGCATCCGAAATAATTTTTTTTTTTATATTTTCTTGTGTACTAGAGAAGTATGCTTTCCTAAAAAGCAATGGCGCCTTTCTCACCTTCCCCAGTAGTAGCAGGCCATATTTTAATCATTCCGGCCAACCTCCCTGTCTTTTCTTTCAATAAATCCATCTATCTATTCCGCCATAAGCTATCAATGCCTCGCTTTTCTTCTTTTTTTTTTTTTGTCAAAAGCCGCTTCGCGTGCTATATACTCTGCTACGAAAGAAGACGACGACGGACCCCACGTGGCTCTTCTCGAGCACGCAGTCATCAGAAAAACCACGTCACCTCCCAACAGCAGTGGTCTTTTGTTCCGCTAGAACCTGCACTTTCCGAGAAGGCCCGCACTCCTTACGAAGGATCCTTTCATGGCGTTCGCCTCTTCTAGAGAACTCCTCGGCAGGGTGAGCGTCCGGAGCACCCTCGCATGCGGCGGCAGTGGACTCGGCGCCGTCTTCCGTCTGGCCTACGGATTCCAATTGGTCTCAAGGCTCGTACGGAGCGCCTCTGGATTAGCGCGTCGCATGGGAGGCCTCTTCACGTTCACGGCTATTTCCCCGCACCTCGTGTTCAATGCATTCATCCAGTTCGTCGCATATCTGCGGACCAGAGCCTCTGCTCGACTAGCGCGTTTCAGAAACTTCGAGCCTTCCAGGAGCGGCGAAGACATACACACTGTACCCATCTTGTGTGTTGTGGATCATCTTGGCAACCTGACCAGTGCTACCTTTCCCCGCGAGGTTTCTCCAGCAATGCCATTCCAATCGGAAACCGTGGAAGGAAGAACAGGCGTGATGACTTCACGAGCACTGCGCCTACGAAATTTCCGTCATCAGAACTACGCCTTCCCTGGTGCTGGGAATCGTTCTTCGCGACGGAGGTCGGCGAATGTCAAGACCCAACCCGGAAGCTCCGTCCGGCAGCCACGACAAGTGTCTTCTGGAGCTCATGCGACGCTACTCGGAAGCCTTCTCCGGGAATACGAGGAGATAAGCAAGTACTCCGCTCTCTGGTTATCCAGTATGCCGACTGCGGAAGCCAGTGCATGACACAGGTCTCTGCTGACATCAAGAGGAGTGCTACGTACACTCAGGGGCTAGGTTGGTATTTTAATATGGCACAAGTGGCTCCGAGGTTGGTTGCAATCTCTGAAACGCGTTGATGGCTTCGGAAAACAGCAGTACGAGCCGGAAAGCCGGTCGAGGAGCTCTGGAGAGTGCATGCTGACAGAAATATGTAACAGCGGAAAACAGAGATGCACCCATGCTTTGGCTGCCAACTTGGCGGTGAAGATACCTCGTGTCCATGAAGATGCACCCCTGCTATTTACCCTTGCTATGCTAACGGTGCTAAATGCATGCAAACTGACATCTAGTGTTCCCTCTGCGCTGTCTTTCACACATGATGTGCAGCCCAAAAACTGTGGCATTCAAGAGCAGAATAAAATACTTTTCCACTGTGCCAAATGCTACTGTTTCAAGCCTTATTTCCTCAATTTATTCCTCCACTGTCGTGAGGGGCACATGCACACGCACATTCAAAACATGGGCACGAGTTGGGGTTTGGCGTCCGGCCGCTGCGCACGAGCCTGTGGTATCAAATTCTGGCCGAGATGGTTGCGTTATGAGATGAAGCACGAACGAAGCAAGTGTACTGCACGATATATCAGCGGAGGTCCACAGTCCCATGTTGTCGACATTAATGTGGTTCGAACCGTTCACGGAGGCGCATATTTCTCGCTCTGCTTTTTCATTCTAACTGCAAAATTCCTTCCTTCGCGGTGCGATGGAGGTGTCCACCTAAACTCATAGTTCCAGTTCATTTCCTTTCCTCACAAAGGATTAACCTTTTTTTTTTTTTTTTTTTTTTTACGGGTCGGCGCGCTGCGTTAGAAAAAAAATTACTGAGGCTTAGCTTTAGTTAAGCCCGGTAGTTTGCGAAAGCAATAATATCATGGCTTCACTGTTCTTCACTGTTCAGAGTCTTCACTGTTCAAAGCGTCCATTACATTCAATTCCGAGTTGTCACCGGTTGAGGACGATTCAAGAGAAGCGCGACGCGCTCGTCTAGCTGCATCTTGAGCGCGCCGTCGAGCGAGACGTTCCCGTTCTTCATCTGTCTCTGTAGCCCGCTGTCATTTCCTGGCTTCATCGAGACGGCGTGACTTTTCTTTCCGCTTATCAGGATGCATAGCTAATGCCTCAGCTGAACAAGCGCGAGCATTTATATACCCATCGTTTTCCTCCTCCTCCTCTCAACTTCGAGAGAAGAGGTGACAGCAGTGCCTCCACTCGGTAGCAGCGGGGCTTCAGCTGCAGCGCGCCGTGCCTACCGACCGCCGCCACCCGACTTGGTAGCCCATCTCTCGTAGCTGGTATGACGTCACAGCCATCTGGGGTCATTAAAGGTCAAGCCTGCCTACCGAATGTGGTTACGCGATGGGCTGAAAATGGGAGTAGTATTGCTCTCCCAATACAAAAGTGGGGGCTTTGCCCTATATCGCAGTCTGGTTAAAACAAGCGAAAGCAAGCGCCACCCGAGTACCCGAACCAGCTCGAATCCCAAAACCCAGGTATGAGCCCGACACCGCTCGAAGCCGCTCTGATATTTATTTTTTTTTTTTTTTGAAAGGAAAAGGTACTAACGGAGCATCTGTGGCACTGGATGCTTTCTTTAGGCTCATAATATACTCATTCCTTACGCACCGCCGGGTTGGCGCAGTGGTTACGGCGCTCGATCGAATCCCGGCCTCGGCGGCCGCTTTGCGGTGGAGGCGAAAAGCAAGGTGCCCGCGTGCTGCGATGTAACTGGTCGAAATTTCTGGAGTCCTCCACTACGGCGTCTCTCATAACCTGAATCGCTTTGGTACGTTAAACCCCACAAAACCCCAAACCATCTCATTCTCACTTGCTGGTTGGGCCTTAACCTAGAGACAAACGCGCAGCCTACTGTGAGATTAGACTTCTGCAGTCTTTGTTTAAGTTCATCACCTGACAGCTGTGGTGCAACAAATGTACACTTTTAAACCTGCGTGAAATATAAGCATATCATGTTCTGGGAGCTTCCTTTCCAGCGCTCTGTGTTTTAGTCGTCATATCAGAATACAGCTTTAAAAAAAAAAAAAAAAAAAAAAAAAAAAGCTGTTGCTAGCTATGGCCACTGCTATGCGGCATGGGCATTACTCCACTGAACAGCAAACTGAGTAAGATTTTAATATTTGGCAATATCTAACTATCCAGGGGCATCGAAATTCTTGCGATTACTTTTGCCTGGCAGTTACCTTCTTATTTAGATAACTAGAAAACCTTTAACAGACTTCTTTGTCGCGGATAACTAGCGCAGATAACTGCAGACTTACGTTGTATCGAACTGTAGTAGTAATGTGTAGAGAATTTCTAAGTAGCACAGCACTGTGTGAATAATATGCTCGCGCATGTTATCGCTAAATTTACGCCCGCATATTATTTTAGCTTCCGTTAGCGTCCTGACGGACTCTCGATATCAGTGTGCGCATGCGCCACTCCTCCTCTCTGGTATGCGGGGATGAGGGATGGCAGCAGCGGAGGCACCAGTGCACACTACGCTGAAAGCGGACGCGCTACGCAGGGCTTTGCCCACGATACGTCTTAAAAAGCCAAAATGCTTCTACGCAGGCTGCAGACAACAGCAGGCGGGCGGGACATTATCTTTACTACGTACACTATCCACGCGTCCTTTCCTCCCCCTTTCGCTCCATACTTTCATTGCCCTCTTCTATTCCCTGTTCGTTTCATTTCCGCCGGCCGCTGCTGAGGAGCAAACAAGTGCCGCGGCTCGCAAAATCTGTTTCTTTAAAGGTGTTCGAATCAACGACAGAATAGCAACCAAAGACACACGATTAAAAAGGTAAAAATATTAACAGCGTGTGTATGGGTGTGTGTCGCATTATGCTGTTCCATTTGCAACTTCTTCAATTGGGCGAAGACGAGCGGCCTCTGGATTTCAAGAACCGAATGAAATTGTTTCGCCTTGGACAACTTTCGTGCTAGTTCTGAGCGCTTTGTTGGTAGAGAAGGGACAGGAAAAACCGAACGCCCGTGCAACAAGCAGTCGTTGGGCAACAAGGGGATAATATTATTGGCGGCAAAAATTTACGAAAAGCCGTTTGGGAAAAAAAAAAAAACTATTTAGGCACAGTCAGCTGAAATTTATGGAGGCATGAGAGAGCATGCATGTCGCGCTCGAAGAAAACGATGCCTAATAAACTAGTTGTCAAGGAATGTTTAGTGAAACAGCGCTATAATATTTTTTTATGAAAACGCTCATTAGGCAAGCTTTTGCTGCCGATAACCAAATTTGATCATGGGAACAACCACCATTTATTAAAATAAGGCAATTTTGCGACAACAGAGGGCCTATAAAATAATTGTTGATGAAAGATACCTTCGCTGAAATCATTATGGGTCATTATTTTATAAGGTTACTATTCCATAAGGATTAATGTCCCATTTCCTGTTTCACAGGCCGTACGTCAGCATGAGAGCAGCATCAGACGAAATTAGTTAACGGCCAGTCGCAAAAATTGCAGGAAGCGCCGTCGATCGATGACAGTCATCGCCACTCGCCGCATATAACTGCAACCCGGTGGCTGAGCCATGCAGCCAATATTGAAATCCGATCCGCAAACGGCCAATGCTATGGACGCTTGAACGCCGTGACTTTGTTATCCTGTTACCCAGAAACAATCATGTAGGGTAGACTAAATGGACTCGAAATGGATTATGGATCTTTATGGAATAGAACCCCGGCAGAGTTGTGAGAACTCGACGCAATAGCCGCACGAGCAGTTAACAATTCATATTGTAACGTTTGCAACAGCAGCCGCTAGGCGGCTGCTCATCGAGAGTCTTGTGCGCGGACTCGAAGAAGTGGCCCCGTGGCGCTCGAGAAGAAGCTGAAGTCAGCTGCTGTCACTCAGTGCTCTGGACCTGCTCTTCTGTGCCTGCTAGGTAAATCCCCTATTAAAACCAACCTTCTGGTTACGGGCCACTGACACTGAACGGCTACGTGACAATATACTCATGATTCGTGGACCCAGCAAATGTAGCGCGATTAGCATTGCTCGTAAAAATGTCATGAATCAGTTGCATTCGCCTCCATTCACTGCTTAAACCGTTACGGTAGCCCGATTCAAGTATTTTAAAAAGTAGATCAAAAGCTGCACCGCACAATTGCTTGCTTCCCCGCCCCCGAGGCCAGTGGTGCGCGCCGCTATAGTGCCTAGATATTCTAGGCACTATAGCGCCGCCGCATTTATGACATAAAATTTACCCACTAATCGTATACAGGCTTTTATTCCTCGGCCGACGCAGTGAGGCGCATATTTTACGCTCACTTCTAACATAATGGTTTAACTTCTGCTGAACAGCTTTTTCCTTCAGTCTGGTCTGTATCAGAGGGAAAAATTGGTCCAAAATGCCGATGTGCGCTGTTTGTCTTCTGTTCCGCGGATGCAACCGCAGATACCAGCATCAACGTTACTAGAACAAGCCGAACAGTTTCACAGCTCCGCCCGAAGATGTGTCCCTTGTGGCCGTCGCGTGAACTAACGGCACTGCAGCATGGCCTCCGAGATCACCTCCGCGCGCGCGCGCGGGTAAGCGGATCGCTGACGAGTCGTTAGGGTCTCCACCTCAATAAATAATCGCCCCCTCCATGAAGAGTCGTGTCACGTGACCTCCGCGAGTCGCCAGTGTGAACCAGAAGTCATGGCCTCCGAGAGGTGGAGACCCGAACGGAGTCACGGAGTCACGGAGGTGGAGACCCGAACGAGTCGCCAGCGGCCCGTTTGAGCGAGTCGCTTGCGACGCGACTTCAAGTTGCAGAACTACTCGGCCAATCCGCGGCGCTTCTGCCTCCTTCCTTGGACGGGAAAATTCAAGAGTGCATGCGCGCATGTGCACGACCAACTCCGCCCGCAGTTGTTGAGCACACACGTCAAAGATCAATGCGAGAGTGAAGCGTACTAATTCGCGTTTGTACTCGTATTCTTGGTCACCTACTCGACGGTCGGGCATGAGGCGATTTCGTGCTCTGCTATTTCGCGAGACCGCAGACAACGGCACGAACAACACCGCCGCTTCCGTCTTCGTCGAACTAGATCGCTTTTGGCTGTCGAAACTGCCCTAAACATGGGCGTAACCATAAGATCTTCTTGCTCACTGATAATTTCACTTATTCCTACCGGAATTGAGTCCGAACTGATCTACCCCGAGCACGGTAGCAGAGGCCGCAATGGCGCGAAAGTCTGCTCTTCGTTCAGATCTCGTTCGGAGAAGGGGTTGTCGTGAGCGAGTAGCACGCTGGTGTGAACACTCGGTGTCGATCGGCGCTTGTCGCGGGAATCCCCCCATCCGTGGCGAATCGAGCCGCGCGACCTCCGCGAGTCGGGAGGCTACATGTTGCGCCGGGCGCCGCGGCAGAACATGTAGGCTCCCTACTCTTGCTCCTTGCCGGGCGCGTCGTCTACTACACGCGGCGCGGAAGCATGGAGCGGCCGGCACCCACGTAGCTTTTGCGTGCTGCCGTTGCACTGTACGTAGCTGCAGTATAATTATAACTACATTACGACAGCTTTGGCTTCGATGCGGCCCATTACCTTGGAAAATGCGTTTGTGTTATGCGAAATTCACTTGTTAATGCTGTGAAACAATTGCAAGCGCCGTCGGCTTCTTCGCCAGAACCAACGTTCTAGAACGTTGCTGTTCTTCGGTTTCATTTCTTTATTACGTGATATTGTAACGCCCAAGTCATTTCGTATTAAATTATGACGTAGCCATTCATTGCGCAGCGTTCAGCATGGTGCCATTCAATTCTTCGTTCCTGATTTAACACCCAACTTCTTTTCAAATTTAAGTCCAATTTGTGACAGGGATTCAAGCCGCCGACATGTGTGCCTCCAATTCTTTGCCGTTTTCTGTAAACATAGGGTGAGCGCCGAGAAGATGCTTCGTCTTCCCCCTAAGATCAAACCAAATAGACCTGCGCTTTGCCAACTACGTGCAAGCCACTAGATGCCTAAAATTGACGGAATGAAGAGTCGGCTTTAAAGTTGATATTGCCAGTATCGCGTCCTCACTTAATACGAAGCTTAAGCGTTCTGCTATATATATATATATATATATATATATATATATATATCATCAGCCTGATTATACCCACTGCAGGGCGAAGGCCTCTCCCATATTTCTCCACTTAACCCGGTTCTGTGCTAGCTGCATCCACTTGACCCCTGCGAACTTCTTAACCTCATCCGCCCACCTATCTTTCTGCCGCCCCCTGCTACGCTTTCCTTCTCTTGGAATCCAGTTTGTTACCCTAAGCGACCATCGGTTATCCTCTCTTCGCACTACATGTCTTGCCTATACCCATTTATTCTTGAGTTCCACTAGAATGTCGGTAACTTGAGTTATTTCTCTGACCCGCTCTGCACGCTTCGGGAGGTACGGGGTTCGATCCCCAGTGCCGCCGGGTACCCACCGGTTTCCAATGGGTACATTTCCCCCGGCCTGGTGCTCGGCTCTTCTGGGGTGAAATGCTTGGGAAAAAGGGGCCATGAACCAAAATGTTGGTTCAAGCAAAAGATCAAGCCGGGTTTCGGAAACGGTACTCTACTATCGATCATATCCATACCATATCAATCAGGTGATAGAAAAATGCTCGGAATATAACCAGCCCTTATACATAGCATTCATTGATTACGAAAAAGCATCTGACTCAGTTGAAACCACAGCGGTGATGCAGGCATTGCGAAATCAGTGGGTAGACGAGCCGTACGTGAAAGTGCTGGAAGATATATATAGTGGCTGCACAGCAACCATAGTTCTGCATAAAGAAAGTAACAAAATTCCCATAAAGAAAGGTGTTAGGCAAGGAGACACAATCTCCCCAGTACTATTCACAGCTTGTTTAGAGGAAGTATTCAGAGACTTGGAATTGGAGCAGTTAGGGATAAGGGTAGATGGAGAATACCTCAGTAATCTGCGATTTGCTGATGACATTGCCTTGTTAACCAACTCGGGGGATGAACTGCAAATAATGATTGATGACCTAGACAGAAAAAGTAGAAATATAGGCTTGAAAATCAATATGCAGAAGACTAAGGTAATGTTCAACAGCCTCGGGAAGGAACAGCAGTTTACATTAGGTAGAGAAATACTGGAAGTAGTAGGCGAATATGTGTACTTAGGACAGGTAGTAACCGCAAATCCGGACCATGAAAAGGAAACAACAAGAAGAATGAGATTGGGATGGAGCGCATTTGGCAAGCACTCGCAGATTATGACTAGTAGCTTACCGGCATCGCTCAAGAGGAAAGTATACAACAGTTGCATCTTGCCTGTACTCACCTATGGGGCTGAAACGTGGAGGCTAACCAAGAGCAGAGGGCTATGGAACGAAAAATGGTAGGGGTAACATTAAGATATATACCCCTACCCTACCATATATATACCCTATATATATATATATATATATATATATATATATATCCGCCGCTATGGCTGAGGGTGGCGCTGGTGAACACTCTCAAGGTTCGTATACAGACAACATAAATACCCAAGCAAGTAGCAGGGGGGACAGCGGCCGATGTAGCTCAGTTGGAAGAGCACCGGACGCGATTTTCGGAGGTCGTGGGTTCGGATCCCACCATCGGCACGTTGTTTTTTCTTCTACATTGTGTTTAATTATCTTTCCCCTAAACAGATTACTTTACTAAATTCTGTAATTATCTAAGCAAACATTAAAAAAAAGACATAAAAGTGCCATTCCCAACGCTTTCCTTGGCCTCGCCGACTGTTGGCTTCTTTCATTCATATATATATATATATATATATATATATATATATATATATATATATATATATATATATATATATATATATATATATATTGTAGCGTGGCGCCAAGCAAAGACCATGGCACAACATGGCGACATGATGAATGATGATTTTAATGACTGACCTAGCGAGAGGGCTCCTCACGCGCCGCTGCCGATCTTCTTCTTCGCAACACTTCCCGGGGTCACCGAACGATCGTCCTGATCGGTTCGTTGATGTCGATGGTGACGTAACGGTGTAGTCAAGAAAAGAGAGAAGAGAATGATGCGCTTGCCACCACGATGACGATGAACACGATGATGCTTGGGTGATTCGCCTCCCCTGGAACGGTTCAACCATCCGTCACCAGAGTCGATGGGACCGATGGCTCAAGGTCACGTCGGGCGGCTGGGCGGGGGTTGCGTGTACATTTCCGCTTCCTTTGGGTCTTTCGGGTATTTCGGATCCTTTATCTCGGTCCTGGTTGGTCTGTCTGTTCTCCTTGTCTTCAGATCCGGGCTGGGGGCTGCGCGATGGTAGTTGGTTGGGTCAGGGCAGGGAGGGCTGGAGCGAAGCTGCTCGGGGATCAGGGCTCTCGGTCGATGGTCCCGGCGTAAGGATGGCGTAGATGCTCCAAGGCGAGGATGGGGATGACGTACGCCGCACCTCCAACCAAAATGTTACGTGGCGGCAAGCAAAGAGGACGGCACAAGATGGCGACAGTATGAACGATGATTTTAATGTCTGGCCTAGCGCGAGGGCTCCTCTCGCGCCACTGCCGATCTTCTTCGCAACAAAATAATTTAACATCAGGCCTCTTCATGATGGCCTGTACGCTTTGCACCCGGGGCAACGAAGCCTATTGAAACGATTTTTGAAAGTCCGTCATTTGTTCGTGTCACTGATAGACGCCCTGTGAGCACAAGGTCTGCAAAGAAGAGATAACTTACTTCTAAATGAACAATTTCTGATCTGCATTTAGAAAAGGAACTGTATTCAAGTACTCTCGTGATAATTGGTGTAGCAAGGCTCTTTATTTTCTTGGTGGCACATATTTCAAATGCAAAAGGCATAATATACTGAAGAGAGAGCAGCATAATAATTGCGCTGCCCCGTGTGTTTGACAGCAATGTCAGGAGAGAACTTGCAAGATTCCAAGAGCCTATCAGTGTACTTAGCGCAAATCTAACAGCTGAGCTGCACAAACGGATTTTGATTTGAATCATTTTGAGTTCGTCGCAGTACTAGCAATTCGAAGGAAATTTGAGTATTTTCGCGACGTGGAAATAGGAGATGAGGGTGAGGAAATTTCCTTGTTGAGAAGACTTTTGTTATTGAGCAGTTAACTGTCACAGCAATGATGTTGCGTATAACGTTATCACATCATGTGAATTGAGCGTCGATTACGTAGAAGCTCTTCTGAAGCATGTCAATGAAGCGAAATAGTGCACGGGGATTCCAACTCAGAACTAATGCGAAGAGAGGAGACATCATAACAACTGCAGAGAAATTCGACAAGCAAGAAGACCACAAAAATTAAAGTATCTTCAAAATACTGAGCATGCGGCGCAGAAAACTCATGCTGCCAGTCGCGGCAGCTGACAAGAAAAAAAAAAAGAGAATGAATTTATAAAGTCTATTTAATTGAAGGGATGACTTTCGGCCGCTGTTTGGGTAATTAGGGAGTTAGGAGGGATGGGAGTGTAGCTTATCGCTTCTTCGTAGTTCTTCAAGTTGTTTCTGGTTGGTAAAAGATAAGCATTTAAAAAGCTCAGAAGAGGATCCAGATCAGCATCTACAAGCTAGGCCTTCCAGACTTGCAACGGCTGGTATGTCAGGCTCCTGCCTGGTCTGAGATATATGATGTCGAACGACTCCGTAACTGCACTTCTGTAAGGCGGGCAAGCACAAAAGCGTATAAGCGTCTGAATGAGCTCAAGATATGCTACTAACCAAGCATATGTCGTAATTCAGGCGTGGAAGTGCATTCGCTGCAAATATGGTTTTTGCTGTTGAAGCAATACAAAATCACATGCAAAAAAAAAATGTGTTCAGGAGAAGTTAGGAAAGCTAACGCCCATTTCCCACTAGACACACAAAGGATTATGGTGCCCATTCAAATATTTCCCAAAAGAAGTATAATGTTCTCATTGCTTGTAACCTTGCAATGTTTGTCTATATCGATAAAGTCAAGTTCTGGTTCTTTGCTACATGTTATTGGCATTCGACATTACTGTTGTTGACAATATTGCATTTCCTTATGTTCAAGTAATTAACTTCTTATGCCCTTTCCGCGCTATAGATACCTTGAATACTATATTTTAAAACTGCAGTCTAGTGCTAGTTTTAAATTATATTACCTTCCCCTACAATCAGTAAAATTATGTCTTTTTTTTCTCTGTGTGTGTGTATAAAGGGGGAGGGTAAGCTCTCAAGGGCACGAATCGATTACTCGCAATATATGTTTCTTGAAATGACTCATGAGCTCGTTCAGTCATTTCCCGCAGTGCGCACGCCCATTCTCACTGTTTCCTCTTTCAGTAAGCTCAATAAATAACTCTTCAGATCTGACGTTGTTTATGATGACGAAAGAATTTTATTTTTACATTGCTATATGCGGGTGCTTGAGATTTGTGATCTGAAATTATGTTCCACGCCTACCTCGAAAGTGAGACATTAAGAAAAGCGCTTCTGATTAGACGATGGAGGCCGTATATTCGTAATATGTGTTCAATATATCGTTCGACGCGAGTAGCCAGACTTCATGCACTGCATGAACAGGGTGCCCAGGCTAGCAGATTTCTGCATATAATTAACGCAATCTGCGCAGCGCAGTAGTAAACGTGACACCCACTGCGTTACATTCTAAGGTTAGAGTGCTCATATGCACTGATAATTTGACTAATGTGTTTGCATGACAAGATCTATTCCCTGAAAGAATGCACTACAAAACACAGGCCATGGCTTAAAGCAAAAAACAGTGCTTGTGAGCAAGCCGATGGCGCTCACACTTGTTTCACAGCATCAACAAGTGAAGTTCGCATAACACAAACGCGTTCTCAAAGGTAATACGTATCTTCGAACCCAAAGCTGTCGAAATGTAGTTATAATTATACTGTAGCCATGTAGACTGCAATGGCAGCACGCAAAAGCTACGTGTGTGCTGGTTCCTCCACGCTTCCGCACCGCGTGTAGCAGACAACGCACCCGGCAAGGAGCAAGAGTTGACTGCAGCGCCGCTAGTTCTCGCGACCGCCACTTGGGACACACTCCTCCGCTGGGCGGTATGGGGAGCTGTGAAACTGAGTTTGTTCTAGTAACTTTCACCAGCATAACGGGTTATTCTAGATTTAGGCGCTAGATAGCGCCACCTATACAAATTGGCCGTGCCGGTGATAAAGCGGTTTATAGTCAACGATTATTCTATAAACAACACGTGATGTTGAAAGGTTCTCGCCGACGCAGGTTACGAACATACACGCTGTGACATGCTGTCTCTATATCAAGAGCGAAGAGGGAAAAGAGAGCTCGAAACCCCCCTCCCCCCACACACACACTTTCCGATAGCCGCAAAAAAAAAATATACCTTGCACCCGTCCCAAAGAAAGAACGATTACAGGCATGCAACGCATAATTTCTGCTTATATAGAGTTTCATAATACTGAGAACACCAAGGTGTTTGGAACACAGCGCTGCAGCGAAAGAGGGGTTATATTCCTGCCGCTAGCGCGATTAACGCATCAGCAGGGACCCGGGGGCTTGCGCGCCTGGAATTCCTACATCTTATTAATGTCTTTCTTCCTGTCTCCCCATAATTTCTGCAATTGATCTATGCCATCATATTTTGCGGCGATTCGGCCACAGCAATATTCTCCTCGACTTCACAGTGCATTCCTTTAGCAATAAAGGCAGCTGCTGAAGTTATTGGCAATCATGACCATACCATGTGTACTGCCTCACCATTGAGGAAAAATAGATAGCATTTCTTGATCCAAAGTCAGCCATGATTTATTGCATGAAAAGTCAAATGTTGTGTTACTGAGTGAGCTGTGAAACAACGCATACGTGGACATCGTTGCGACATGACTGGAGGACCATAGTCTTTGCTCTGTTCCGTGACGCTTCACGGATGCGCTGTTGGTTGTCTGAATGATATCGGCGCATTACTATCATATTCGCGATGGTAGTGTTCCGCAGAATTTTGTGGCCTACCAAATCTGGCGCCAGCTCGCTCTACTCGTATTTGAGCTGGCAACAGCCTAAAAATAGCGTTCTTATGGAGGCTCCTTAGTTGGAGCGCGGGAGCTGATGATGTGATGTCATTCTAGGTTAAAGATCCCAGGTGGTCCACATTATTCCGAAGCCCTCCACTATGCTTATTCTTTCTATCCGTCTTTCACACCTTCCTTCGTCCCTTCCCTTATGATGCTGTTTAAGTCGCCATCGAGAAGTGTGACAGATACTGCGCCTTTCCTTTGCTCCACCCTAAAGATGGTTTTCGTAGGGGGACTCCCGAAATTGCAACCTCCACTCCTCTCCAAGGCAGGTGGCGCGAGGCCTGCATGGCATGCGCTGTTGCTGCGCGATTTATTTCTCAAGGTAAATGTAAGTAACGTGACATTTAAGAATGCGAGCAGTGCAGGTAACGCTCTAAAATGTACCCGGATGACTCTAACCCCGGATGCAGCAACTAAAACAAAGGAGCCCCACGTATGATCACACACACACACACACACACACACACACACACACACACACACACACACACACACACACACACACACACACACACACACACACACACACACACACACACACACACACACACACACACACACACACACACACACACACACACACACACACACACACACACACACACACACACACGCACGCACGCACACACACGCACACACACACACACACACACACATTCGCAATGGTGATGTAAAGCAGAACCCACAGCTAAGAATCTAGTACCAGTTCCTTAACTTGAGAGATCGTAGGCCGTCCTGGTTAGCTAGAACCCGGGCATTTAACCAATTGGCCATCAAGAAGGAAGCTAAGGTCGCTGCCGGTAATAGGCTGCACGCAAATTTGAGCGACGCACCTGCACCTGCATTTTAACACAATAAACGTTTTGCCAGCGATCATAGAGGATCGAAATGATCCCGTAGCCCTCCATTACGGCACATCTTTCTCTCGTCTATCTCCCTTCCTTCCCTTAGGGCGTTGTTTAGATATCCACCGAGAAGTGTAACAGGTGCTGAGTCTTTCCTTTCCTAGAACAACTCATTTGCATTTGAATTTGGGGCCCTCCAGCTACGCCGTGAACAGTCAGACGCGATAGCGTTTGCAGGGTTCCCTTCGCATCGCACACCGAGCACTCACCCAATGAATTGCTTCTTATCGTTTACACGCCTCCACTTAACACATGACTTGCTTTTATTTATTTCCCTTTTTTTGCCCCCACTATCGGCCCTATTTCCTCCTCTCTCAGAGATGGGAGCACAGGTGTGTGATGTGTCCACCGATTAGTGAGAGTGTTACAGCAGTTTTTATTTCCTCAGAGACAATTTTCCTTTTATTTCCAGTATCTATGCGTAGGCACGGGACGGGCTCTGCTGTTCTTAAGCACGATGACATGACGGGTCATGGAGTTCCTTGGTTGTGATTTATGATGCCTTGGAGAAAAAGCTTTCGGAAGGGAGAGCACACACTCATTCGACTCTACCGTTCACACAGAATAACATGAACACCTGGACAAGAAAGCCTGTCAATCCCATGATGGCAGGACAACGACAAAGCATTAGAGCGTGGCAGTGGAACTGATAAGACTTTCTCTGGAAACGTACCAATCTGCAGTTCTACATCCTAGTCATTCCCGCAGATGACACTCTAACAATCATAGCACTACAAAAAACAACGCCTCTATAAAATTGTTCACTTCTGACGCACCCGCCAAGCCCCCACAACAGAGATAGACACATACGTCGCAATTACTCAGCCACCGACTGCCCCTTGGACAAAGCTGGCATCAAATGTAATTTAGCGCTAAAGCCCTAGTCTCTTTGCAGTCAATATATATATAGCCGTTCTAAAGGAAAACCATGCAGCATCCCTATGGACAGCTCTTCAGCAAGCTTACCGTCTTAGTGCTCGGCACCTTTTTTGCGACTTCAACTCCCGTCATCACAGTTGGGGATACTCAAGAAACTGCTCCAAAGGTGTCAGCCTCTGGACATCTCTTCAGTATGAAGAGGTATATGTCTCAAACCCCCGCCTTTACGATCAAAAGAGGCGCGGGATCCCCTTTACGTTTACCCGCCGTCCCTCTATGAGGTTTTAGAACACATTTAAAAGTTAGGCCGGTCAACCCGTGAAGTATATGTGTCGGCGTGTGATTGAGGAATAAGTTCAAATAGTTCACTATCTTTTACAAACAATTGAATGTTTATAAATAGTAGTCCAAATTACACTGCATAATAATAGAGTGCAATAAAAAAAGATAAAACGCCACGGCAAGATATTGATAAAAGACGACTAATTAAATGACAAGAGGAACAAAAACCCGACAATGAACAAAACGGTGCGGTAAAAAAGGATACTATAAAGATAATAAAGCAAGTCTTCTAGATATAATAAGTATGGGCAAAGGTCACATAGAAAACTAAGCGTAAATAATACGAAATCAGGTAAAGGTTAACAAAAGCGAAAATAATGTTCAATTGAAAAGCCGTCGGTGGCGAAATGGAATTCTTATGGCTTTCTTGCTAGTTGAGGCATTGAAGGCTGGGTTGTCCTGTCGCGGACGTCAATTATGTCACAAACCTCATAGAGTGACGACGGCTAACCGTAAGGGAGATCCCGCGCATCTTTTGATCGTAAAGGCGGTGATTTGTGACAGGGTCACTCTCCTTAAATATACACAACAGTACACCCGTATTGGTAGCAGTGTCCAGCGCTATACTACACCTGACCTCATCCTCACTCACAACAGCACACAACGTCCCTGGACCAATACCCACACCTCCCAATATAGTGGCCACTATACACTCCTAACTTCTTTCTCGCTAACCTTCCCTCGCCCCTAGAGTCAAATGGCAAGTTATTATCACTAAATGGGGCCGCTTTCGCGCGCTTCTAACCTCACTCCCAAAACACATCAATCACCTCGAGAATTGTCTTATAAACCTTCCAATAGATTTCCATCTCGCCCCATCGGAAATGCCGTGAACCGAAAATTCCACAATGATTGATAGCCGCCGGTTCCACATGTGGGAAGTGCACTCCGATCTACAAATGCTCTATCTAGAAAACCAGAATAACCGCTCTTCAAACTCCGCATCTCCGCGCTTCTACGAGACATACCGCCGTATTCACAAACACGCCTTCACTCGAACTTCTACTCCAAGCGGCCCTCGAGGCCTGTTTTTCGTTTCAAAGAGCAATCTCCACTCGAATCGCTCCTCCAGCGGCGGAGAAAACTTGAGTTTTCTCGAGAATCTCGAGTCTGCGACGACGCTACCTTGGCCGCTCCTCGACCGCCACTCCACTTGTAAACATGGCCGACATCGCATCGCTCGCTCGCTGTGTGGAATTCGTTCTACCGGTATACCAAACTTTTCACGAAAGAAGATACAAGGATGCACCGAACCTTTCTCTAAAGCATCAGCTGAGAGTGACAGTTACCCGGGACTTCCGGCACGCTATCGTTTTACGAATGCGGCCATGGCTAGCCTGCGTCCGTCCCTGCCGCTCACGCCGAACATGGCCGTGATCAGCCACCGGCGTCTGTGCTGTTTGTTCTTCGCATCATCGCAGTGCGCTTGTGTGGCGCGGGCACATTTTAAGTCATCACTGGATAAATGAACAACCTTTTCTGAGCCCATCGAGTGCAGAGTTGAGGCGCGATTTGACCGTAAATGGTGAGCTCCCCCGCGGCCGGAGTCTAGCGGCGGCGGCGCCCTCTCCATGGCTCGCCCCGCGCGCTTCCGCAGACGGCGCCGAACTTGTGGGGGAACAACGCATTGTATGTAGTAAGCTGGCGAGCACCGGAGGCGCGGTGGGACTGTGCGGACATCTGTGCTGCACCTCGCGCATCAATGGCTTGCTCGTCGCCCGAGGGTACGTAGTACGTCTTCGGACGCGCGGCGCTGTCGAGGGAGCGCGTTCGTGTGCTTGTCCTACGGAGAGAGATTCGCGGCCGACGAAGAGCGTGGCTTTTCAAGCACGTTTTCAATTAGGGCTCCCTACTTGTTTGGAAACCGCACGCGGTATTTTCTTCTGGAGAGTCGAATTCAGTGTACATGAGCTGCAATGCGCTGCGAATCAGCACGCATGTTTAGCAGTTTAGCTCGCCTCCGAGCCATGCCCGTAGGAGTTCGTGGTTTTTACTTTTATTTTCCTGCTATATATTTTGACGCCTGTCAAATCCCGGCAATAAAAAAAGTCTGTCAAAGCCTCGTAATAAAAAAAAAGTCGCTCAAAGCCTGGCAATAACAAAAAGGCAAAGCGGCAAAGGCCGAGCGTAGATCTCACACCAAAAAATAAACCGAAGTATTCACACCATTTCTCGAAGCCTACGTCACCAGCAGCGACTGTTGCCAGATGCAAAAACATTTTCGGCCATTTTTCACAGCCGTCCTTTACATCCAGCTCACAAAACAAGTTACACTATGCTGTTAACATCGAGGTCGCTTGCGAAAGTTGTTTAGAAGACTTGACATGAAAAACTGAGCATGCTACACAGTTCAGCACGCAGTTTTCGGGCCAACTACAATAGGGTCAGGTGTGCGACCGCTTAGCCGGAAACCACGGAATAAAGGAGATATGAAAATTCCTTCGCTGCTTATTGTAATCCCACCAAATCAAAAATGTACAACACCGCAACGTAACCCCAGTCATCCGTTGTCTTGACATGGCCCGTGGCGCAGTTATGCAAGCACTTAATGACACACACCTCACAACCGCAGCCAAAAAGCCTCTCCCAAAACATCAAGGCTCTCCCAATCTTGGCTCAGAGGAAGACATCAGAAAATGGGAATACCATGTAGCACGACTTCACACGACCTCCGCACAAGGGGCGGACTACAAGACAACCAAGAAAAAACAATCAGAAAACTCCACGAGAAGTACATCGTGGTCATCAAAGGCTTGTTCAACAAATACTGGCAGAAGGGCACCCTTCCCTCGGAATACAGAAACGCGCCCAAGTTACGTTGATTCCCAAACCATGCAAACCCCTACTTTTCACATCTCACTGACCTCAGCCTGAGAAAACTGTTCAAACTCGTCATTCTAAACCGTCTACATAAACACATGCAAATTTCCCACTCCTTTTTCTCTCACACCATGTTAGGTATCTGCAGCAGACTACCGAAATGACATGCTTCAAATTTTGGAAGACAATTCTCGCCATCACTGCAGGCGCATTAGGGCACTCCTGATCCTCGACTTGCAGAAAGCATTCGATAACGTGCATCACACAGCAATCTTGGATGCGCTATCAACATGGGCGTTGGAGACCCTACACATCCTTACATCTCAGCTTTTTGCCGAGATCACATTGCGGAAATCCGGTTCGGACCCCTTCGATCCTCCAACTTCCCGCATGAAAATAGAGACACACCACAAGGTTAAGTCCTATCCCGTTTCCACTTCAGCATTACTCTCATCCCTATGACCAAACAAATTTCTCAGATTCCCAGTCTCTCTACGCAGAAGACATAACCTTGTGGGCCACAACGGGTAATGTCGGCAGCATCGAAGAAATTCTGCACACAGGGGCGGATCTGGTGACTAGTTGCGCAGCTTGATAAGCCTCGCGCCCTTCCACACCAAATCCGAACTCCTCATGCTCCGGTCCCCTCCTAAGAAAGAGAGGAAAATCTCCGTATCACTATCATCCTAAATTGACGACCATTAACTGAAGTCCACAAACTTCGCATACTCGGACTACAGGAAAAAGGTCTCAACATGAAAACACTCACAAAACTTACAACTACAATACACCAAATCATTCATCTACTCAAACGCTTTCCAAAAAACATCGCGGAATGCTATAACACGATGTGCGGTGCCTCGTGTAGGCATTCATCATTAGCCGCATCGCCTACTCCCAACCGTGTCTATATACGAAAACAGAAAATGAAAAAGTGGATGCACTCATCAGAGAGGCCTAAAAAGCACACTTGGATTACCGGAACGCACTTCCAATTTTCGCCTTCCTAACTTAGGAGTACACAAGACCCTTAGCGAGTTGGTTCAAGTCCATCGCAAAACCCAACTCAGTAGGCTCTCTACCAAGTCCACTGGATGTCACATCTTCTCCTCTCTACAACTGCGGCTGATAATATGATGTCCCCTCGGAACGTATCTCCATTATGCCTAAACCCCTTCTTGATCACCTCTCTGATCATCCTCTACCAAAGAGTATCCCAAGCCCATCCTCAGGAGTCAGGACCGCAAAGAGGGTATAGGGCGCGAGCCCTCCATAAGGCACACGACGCGGGTAACTGAGACGTGGTTTATGCAGATGCCGCTAAATATCCTCATCTCCCTGCCGGCTCTAAGTTATCTCCCACCCCTTCCAACATCTTACCTTCTGCTCCGTCAGAGCCTACACTTCGTAGCCAGCTCTCGCAATCATTTCTTCCATTGCCACACTCATACTCAGTAACTCTAGAACTGTACTTTAAAACTTCCCCGGAGGACAGCTACATACTGCCACTCACCGAATTCTCGCCACCAGTTGTCAACAACCCCGACTGATTTAACTCGAGTGGGTATCTGCTCACTCGGGTAACCGCGGTAATGAGGCGGCTAAATCGGCCGCTCGACCACACGTCGACTGAGCGGCGGGCACCGTGGACTCAGGCAATGTGCCCGAGACCAATTACTCACATACAGTGACATAACACTCTACTACCGAACAGACAGACTATGCTACCCTTCATTTCAGTCATCCCTTTCTAAGCCACGAACTCCAAGATCAAATTTTTCCCTCTCCAGCACTGCTGGCCCTATTCCTCTTGGGAACGCAAGGACAAGCCAGACAGAAAATTATAAATACCACATACAAGCAGGCAGTCGGCCCTGACCAGTGAAAGCCAAAACACCAAGCCTCGGTCGTCGAGCTGATCCCGCAAATGGACTGCCACTATCGAATCCAGGATTAGGGGCACCGACCACGAATCTCTTGCAAATTTTAAGGCGAAAGCCTTTACGCCTCATCTTTGTTGTCAGCAGGAGCTGTTGGCACAAGGTGTCACACTTTTTAGGGAGATAGATAAAAATAAATAAATAAGCCTTGTCATCACCGGGAATCGAACTTCCATCTCGTGGATCGCTAGTCGAGCGCTTCTCCAAATGCGCCACGCCCCGGATCGAGGAACTTTCATCATCATTCTCCTTGTCTACTGTGAGGATAGCGGGATTGCGCGAGTGACAGATACTGCGCCTTTAATTTTCTGTGAACGAAATATAAAAGACCGGTGAACTTTGATGCATTGAATGGAATGCTGGTCGTGTTCGACAAACGCGTGCCATGTACCGTCTCGACTGGTCATGACGTCACCAGGCGATTCATGCATAGACAAAGCTGACCCCGTCGAGCGTCCAGGCGTCCATGCGGAACTTTTCATTTGGCGCTTCCTCGAACGCTGCACCACACAGCAAACAGAAGCAGGCCCAGATGTCTAGGAGGCATTAGTGCAGCAGGCCTGTGCGGCAGTTCAAATTGATTTACAGGATAGATAAGGCGCAGTACCTGTCACAATTATCCGCGGACACATACACCACGCCATAAAGGAAGGGAGGAAGGTGAGAGTGAAAGAAGAGAGGCAGATAGAGGTGCCGTAGTGGAGGGGTACGACCCACCGCGCTATAATGACCTTCGCCTCATTGCACTTTAGTGGTCCAAAGCGTGCTCTAAATTTTCTTTCTCTACGTTATATAAAATTTTCTCGCTCTTGTCTTTGTTTCCTTGTTTGCAAACAAGGAAACAAGTGTTTGCACACACTCAAAAAAGTATAAGCCTGCCTGCCTGCCTGCCTGCCTGCCTGCCTGCCTGCCTGCCTGCCTGCCTGCCTGCCTGCCTGCCTGCCTGCCTGCCTGCCTGCCTGCCTGCCTGCCTGCCTGCCTGCCTGCCTGCCTGCCTGCCTGCCTGCCTGCCTGCCTGCCTGCCTGCCTGCCTGCCTGCCTGCCTGCCTGCCTGCCTGCCTGCCTGCCTGCCTGCCTGCCTGCCTGCCTGCCTGCCTGCCTGCCTGCCTGCCTGCCTGCCTGCCTGCCTGCCTGCCTGCCTGCCTGCCTGCCTGCCTGCCTGCCTGCCTGCCTGCCTGCCTGCCTGCCTGCCTGCCTGCCTGCCTGCCTGCCTGCCTGCCTGCCTGCCTGCCTGCCTGCCTGCCTGCCTGCCTGCCTGCCTGCCTGCCTGCCTGCCTGCCTGCCTGCCTGCCTGCCTGCCTGCCTGCCTGCCTGCCTGCCTGCCTGCCTGCCTGCCTGCCTGCCTGCCTGCCTGCCTGCCTGCCTGCCTGCCTGCCTGCCTGCCTGCCTGCCTGCCTGCCTGCCTGCCTGCCTGCCTGCCTGCCTGCCTGCCTGCCTGCCTGCCTGCCTGCCTGCCTGCCTGCCTGCCTGCCTGCCTGCCTGCCTGCCTGCCTGCCTGCCTGCCTGCCTGCCTGCCTGCCTGCCTGCCTGCCTGCCTGCCTGCCTGCCTGCCTGCCTGCCTGCCTGCCTGCCTGCCTGCCTGCCTGCCTGCCTGCCTGCCTGCCTGCCTGCCTGCCTGCCTGCCTGCCTGCCTGCCTGCCTGCCTGCCTGCCTGCCTGCCTGCCTGCCTGCCTGCCTGCCTGCCTGCCTGCCTGCCTGCCTGCCTGCCTGCCTGCCTGCCTGCCTGCCTGCCTGCCTGCCTGCCTGCCTGCCTGCCTGCCTGCCTGCCTGCCTGCCTGCCTGCCTGCCTGCCTGCCTGCCTGCCTGCCTGCCTGCCTGCCTGCCTGCCTGCCTGCCTGCCTGCCTGCCTGCCTGCCTGCCTGCCTGCCTGCCTGCCTGCCTGCCTGCCTGCCTGCCTGCCTGCCTGCCTGCCTGCCTGCCTGCCTGCCTGCCTGCCTGCCTGCCTGCCTGCCTGCCTGCCTGCCTGCCTGCCTGCCTGCCTGCCTGCCTGCCTGCCTGCCTGCCTGCCTGCCTGCCTGCCTGCCTGCCTGCCTGCCTGCCTGCCTGCCTGCCTGCCTGCCTGCCTGCCTGCCTGCCTGCCTGCCTGCCTGCCTGCCTGCCTGCCTGCCTGCCTGCCTGCCTGCCTGCCTGCCTGCCTGCCTGCCTGCCTGCCTGCCTGCCTGCCTGCCTGCCTGCCTGCCTGCCTGCCTGCCTGCCTGCCTGCCTGCCTGCCTGCCTGCCTGCCTGCCTGCCTGCCTGCCTGCCTGCCTGCCTGCCTGCCTGCCTGCCTGCCTGCCTGCCTGCCTGCCTGCCTGCCTGCCTGCCTGCCTGCCTGCCTGCCTGCCTGCCTGCCTGCCTGCCTGCCTGCCTGCCTGCCTGCCTGCCTGCCTGCCTGCCTGCCTGCCTGCCTGCCTGCCTGCCTGCCTGCCTGCCTGCCTGCCTGCCTGCCTGCCTGCCTGCCTGCCTGCCTGCCTGCCTGCCTGCCTGCCTGCCTGCCTGCCTGCCTGCCTGCCTGCCTGCCTGCCTGCCTGCCTGCCTGCCTGCCTGCCTGCCTGCCTGCCTGCCTGCCTGCCTGCCTGCCTGCCTGCCTGCCTGCCTGCCTGCCTGCCTGCCTGCCTGCCTGCCTGCCTGCCTGCCTGCCTGCCTGCCTGCCTGCCTGCCTGCCTGCCTGCCTGCCTGCCTGCCTGCCTGCCTGCCTGCCTGCCTGCCTGCCTGCCTGCCTGCCTGCCTGCCTGCCTGCCTGCCTGCCTGCCTGCCTGCCTGCCTGCCTGCCTGCCTGCCTGCCTGCCTGCCTGCCTGCCTGCCTGCCTGCCTGCCTGCCTGCCTGCCTGCCTGCCTGCCTGCCTGCCTGTAGGTCAGTCTATCCGTCTGTCCGTTTATCCATCCGTCTATTCTATCCTTCCGTCCGTCCGTCCGTCCGTCCGTCCGTCCGTCCGTCTGTCTGTCTGTCTGTCAGTCGGTCTGTCCGTCTATCCATCCGTTTATCCGTCCGTTCTTCCATCCGTCTGTCTGTCTATCCATCTGTTCGTCTATCTGCCCGTCTATCAATCCGCCCGTCCATTCATCTGTCTGTCTGTCTGTCCGTCTATCTATCCGTCCTTCTGTCTGTCTGTCTGTCTGTCTGTCTGTCTGTCTGTCTGTCTGTCTGTCTGTCTGTCTGTCTGTCTGTCTGTCTGTCTGTCTGTCTGTCTGTCTGTCTGTCTGTCTGTCTGTCTGTCTGTCTGTCTGTCTGTCTGTCTGTCTGTCTGTCTGTCTGTCTGTCTGTCTGTCTGTCTGTCTGTCTGTCTGTCTGTCTGTCTGTCTGTCTGTCTGTCTGTCTGTCTGTCTGTCTGTCTGTCTGTCTGTCTGTCTGTCTGTCTGTCTGTCTGTCCGTCCGTCCGTCAGTCTGTCTGTCTGTCTGTCTGTCTGTCTGTCTGTCTGTCTGTCTGTCTGTCTGTCTGTCTGTCTGTCTGTCTGTCTGTCTGTCTGTCTGTCTGTCTGTCTGTCCGTCTGTCCGTCCGTCCGTCCGTCCGTTCGTTCGTTCGTTCGTTCGTTCGTTCGTCCGTCCGTCCGTCCGTCCATCCGTTTGTTTGTCTGTCGCGTTGTGCACTGCATGTCCTCATCTTCATCAACTTCAATCCCTGCGAAGTGAATCAAAACAAACAAGGACTCACCATAGCCCCTCCTCAAAGCGAAGGGAAACGGGATGCGCCGACGTATATATTGCTACGGACCTGGCTCGAGCTACCGGCTCGCTAAGCCGTTACGAAGACGAAGTGGTCGCGCTCGGTTGCAGAGGCGCGTCCCATCATCCTTGTACATACATCGCTACGTGTTCATTTGGGAGCTCAATGTGCGTAGTCAACTCACGTTCGGCCCGTTCGTGGCAATCACTGCTGGTGGAAGTCTACAACAGTGGTTTTTATACCATATACGAGCGGCATCTTCCAAGCTGAAATAGACGATCCGGATCTTAGCATTGTCGTTCCAGCCGTTGAAACGCGCGGCGCGCTCGAACTGATCAAGCCAGTCTTGCGCGTCCATCGAGCACCCGCCGTGAAAGGCTTTCGGGATCCGGGGATTTTGAAGACTCACAAAAGAAGCAGGAATGCACGCGGCATCATCTGACCTTGCTATTGTGGGCCCAGACAAGGGTGCGCTCTCTTGAAGCATGAGTCCCAATTCCGGAGACAAGCCTCGGAACCCGGGGCTGACATGATGAACGGGAGTTCACACAAGAGGAACCAGGCTTGTGCTTCGGCTCTCCGAGGAAAGATGGAGCATCAGCAGAAGATACCCAGCACCTCCACCACGTGTCATAGGCAACACGAAGCAGAACGTGTCACAGGCCACACAAAGCACGGTCGTAGACGTCCAGGGGGGACCGTAGAACGGCCGAGGTTTTAATCGCCAGACCACAGCCAGCTCGAGCACACCTCACGCGAGCGCGACCACTTCGCCCTCGTCACGGCTTAGCAAGCTGGTAGCTCGAACCTGGTCCGTGGCAATATTTCGAATGGGGGTAACAAAGCTAAATCAACTTAATCTTTTTTTTTTTTGCCTTGCAACGGTGACAAAGGGATTAGTAAACATGGATCGCCACGTTTAATTTGACTGTGCCAAGTAAGTAATTAAACTTTCAGTTCTCTTTCCTCACAGTCTTCGGCTCTCATGAAATCCCGTGGGAAACGATAAAAAGTGATTGTGCTGTGTAGTATTCATTCCATCTAGCACTCCTGTCTGCCGCGGAAGACTGGAGGGCAGCAAACGAACAAAACGCCATTTAGTTTAGAGTTGTACGTCTCCCGTGGACTGGTTACACCATGTCTGGCATTAAGCCGTGACTTCACAACCACTGACCATTCGAGTGCTGAAATTCAAGCCTAAGCTACGTTGGAGAAGAAATTCAGGTATAAATTATATACTGAGTAACGGGAATTTCACGTGCTGCTTCGTGTTTACCAGTGCATTAACCCACACTCCAATGCAGTATGAAAAACTCAATTCGTTTTCTCCTTCGAAAAAAGTTAAATTTACAGCTGATATATCTGTATTTCGGGATTAACCAAGCGAGATCAGAATTAATTTTCAATTTCTTTCAAAAATCCATGTCATTCTTATATTTTTATTATATAACTATGCATAATATCGTATTCCTAATTTTTATCATACATCCATGTACTGGTACGGTCAGAAATAAATGAAGCTCTCTATTTCCTTCAAAAAATTTTCAGGCGTTACATAATTGAAACTGGCAGTCGTGCTATATGCGATCCGCTAGTAGACGCCAGTGCCCTTTCACATGGACAAATATTGTTTTCTTACTTCCAGTTAAGAAGGCGTTATTTTAGTTTGAACGGGAAAGTGGGCTCCGTTGACTTATGTCCGCACCTGTATGGTGTGTTCCCGCCGCTTTTTTTTTTTCTTCTTCTTTGAGGAGAGTCACAGTGTGCATACAGTGTGGAGGCTGCGCCGTGGTGTTAGTGGGTTGGGACTGAGTCCAATACCTGGTAGTGTACTCAATAAATCCAATTCTCAGCATAGATATTCAGAACACATGTACACGGTCTGACTGCTCCGGATTTGCTACAAAACAATCTTGCAGCGGAGCAGTTGGTGACGATGGGGCAGCAGGGCTCTTTTTGGTAGTGATCGTATTTTTAAAGACGTACGCGCCTGTAACAACATGGTCCTTCCTTTGTTCAAGGGAAAAGGTTGATAAGCTTCCAAGCCAAGGCTAATTATTGGTAGACGATTTTCTGTATGCACCTGGCGAAGTATTGATGGATAGATAGATGGATTTATTGAAAGGAAAAGGCAGAGAGGTTGACCGGAATAATTCAAATCTGGCCGGCTACTCTGCACTGGGGAAGGGGAAGGAGAGAAGAAAGAAGGTCATGATGGGTGACGATGTGGGAGAAGGCATATGAAATACATGTACAGGCACAGTAGCTTGCTTTACAAGCGCGAATCAAGTCCGCTGGCGCGCAAAAAACGGCACTGCCTGGACTCCTGGCGAAGTATTGAGCTTTAGTTGCTTTGAATTTAAGTTCGGTGAGCTGAGTGCCTGTTACCCGCTTGGGATCAAGAAAAAACATTTCGCGGATTTTTTTTTCTTCAGTTTTCGACGATGCTTTATTCTTGGACATGTTTTTACAATACAGCTGCGAATTCTGGAAACATGAATGCCTGGAGTGACGCCCAGTCGACGCTAATCGCTCCTCCGTGATCCACGCCGTTCTGAAAGTGAGAAAGCTTTGAGTCATTGCTCCTCAGAAATTGCGTGATATATTTGTTGCGACAGCCTACACGAATGCACCAATAGCCACCTCTGGAAGCGAATGTTTATAAAACGGGACTAAGAAAAAATCAATGCGGGTATAGTTCGCGCCTTATATCAAAGCGTGCATACTGTGAGTGATCAACATGCGAGCAACGGTTACATAAACATATGTGCACTATTCAGGCCCACTGACGACTTTTCGGGCTCTCCTCACAGCATATAAGTCATAACGCATAGTATTTAAGATGTCATTGGCTCGCAAACGTGCGTCATGCTTCTTTTTGGCCTCAAAGGCAAACATCGAGTGAGAGCGATTCGCGTCACCGTGTACCTCTGGGCATGGGAAAGTGACCGCGTTGACAACGCCGTCAGCCTGGTCTTCCTCCTTGACGGGCAGCCGCTCAGGCTGGATGACCTCCTCGCGGGGTCTGGACGCCTTGGCAGTCACCAGCCGACGGCCGTCGACTGCTCCCGTACGCGGGTGAGCCGCCTGGCCATTGCTCGGGGAGGCATCTTGAGCGGCTGCAGCAGCATCGACAACCGTTACGCACGCTCGGTGAACCTCACAAAGACGGATAGCGCCGATAAAACGTCAATAGAACATGGTTAGTTCTAAATGTCCAGTAAATCGAGATTGGTTTGAAAACGTGATCAAGACACAGTTCAACAGAATAAATACATTGTAGAGCTAAGATATTCGCTTAGAACCTCAATCAGCTTGAGCTGATACAGAGCCCGCGCATTGCTCCGCGTGGTGCATTGGAGGTCTTGTATACCAGCCGTGTCCGGTCTGTGATCATTCCTCTCTCGTCGCAAGGAGACGCACATCTCATTGTGCTTGGTGCTACCCCTCCCCCCCCCCCCCCCCTCTCTTCCCGCTCACGCGGTGGCACCCCCATCTCGTTCTTAAAGTTCGTTCCAGCTCGTCTGTAAATCGTGATGTCACGCCCCGACTTTCCCACTCTGCAGAGTAAAGCAGTAAACGCCCGAAGCACAGAACGTAGCCATGCCGTTCGGGTTACATGCTAGCCAACGTACGTTCTCAATTTGTCTTCGGCGCGATTAACTGCTGTCACATTTCCGAACGACAAAGCAGGAGGCACATGGAGTCTTCCAGACGTTAGGAGAAGCGCAAGATGGGGTGGAGAAGAGAGAGCTCCATGAACACCTTAGAACAAATTTTCCCCGCAGGGAGTGCAGGCCTCAAATAACGCTAAGAGTTTAACTCGGCGAGAGGCTTGCTTCTACCCGCCAAGTGTTCAAAAAATAGGCATCTGCATATGCTTTGTGCGCTGGCGCGCTCCCTTTCTCCCTTTCGAGTGGCTTCAACTTCAGAGCTCAGTGGACCGCCGTTTCGTGCCAACATTTCCTCCTGCCTCACTGGCTGTCTCAGGAGGCCCCCTTAAACCTTAAACGGTTCAGCTGCTGTGCACTCTGTTGTGGGCATCGCAGAAGGCGCAAATCTGGCTGCGCTTTACTCACTCGTGTATTGTCAGCGCTGTAATCGCAGCGCATTCGGGCGCTCGGAGCCCGCTGTCACTTGGAGTATTTTAAATTTTGCGGGCGGAATAAAGTTTTTTGTGGAATAAAAAGGGGAACGCTAAGGCTACCTCGAAGAAAATACCTGAGTTGGACTACGTTTGTGGCACCCGAAAACGTTTTCATAACTGAACGTTTAGAGCTATTTTTAAAACGTTAGCAAATTTATGCCGACTAATTATTCAATAAGGCGGAAAGGAAAATATACCTGTGGGTACTTTGCATCACTCCCAAAAACATCTACTTGATTTCAGGTGGGAACGCTTAGAGGCTGTTTTTTGTTTTTGTTTTTTTAATGTTGCTCGGTCTTAGTTGAGACACCCTGTATATATTCCATAATATATTTTCGCATCCTGTGTTCATACTTCCACGCACCAAACGAAGTCTCACACTTCTTGTCGCTGTCGCTTGAATTAGTTTCTATTTAGTTTCCTGTCGAACCTTATTATAAGCCTCGCGGGCACTTTGCAACGAAATGGGTGCTACAAGCAAGGTTTCCCTGAAAAGTTATTTCTTTTCCCTCTTTTTTTTTTTGCCGGTACAAGAAGTCAGCACGATGAGAACTGTAAACGACTTCTGACAAGAGGTGCGCTTCAGGAAAACGTACTTAACCGTGGAGGCTTTGGCGGTGGTACCTTCACCGTGCCGCTGTGCTCCGCCTGCGCTGGCTCTTTCGGCGTCACAGGCGCCTTTCCTTCGCCTTGCGTCGCAGCTACCACTGCATCTTTTTGAAGGGCACTTTTTGATCCCTCTTTCTCCTTAGGAGGCGACTTCTGGCCTCGCGCCTTTCCAGCCTGCTCCGGCACACTGGCCTCCTCCGTGTTCGCCGGACTTGCTTTGCCGTGGTCACCAGGGGCGCTGCTAGGGCCACCGCTGTCCACAGGCTTTTCCTCAACAGTAGCCAGGTCGCTGGCCTTTTCACCAGAGCCTTTAACTTCAGGGAGTTTCTGGTCTGACACCTCCTGCTCCGAAGTCTTTTGGGCGACATCCGATGTACGTTCAGGAACGCTTTCGTTCGGCACTTGCTCCGGCAAGGTGCTCGACGACGCCGAGGCCTCCGGAGGAGGAGGCTGCTGCTTCGCATCAGATGTCCCGCTAGGTTGTGCGGCCGGTTGGGGCGGTTTAGGGGCCTTCTTCCCGCTCTTGTTTCTCTTCGATTTCTTGCTCTTGTTACTCGAGCCCCTCAGTTTCCTGTACAACTTACGAAAAACGCTCTTCCTTTTGCGGCCCTTTCCAGCCTTCCTGCTGGATTTTGAAGACTTTGACCTTTTCCCGCTACTGGAAGTGCTTTTCTTTGAGAGCCCTTTCTCCGGGCGAGGCTTGGACACAGCTGCGTCTTTTTTCCCAGATGAACCTAGAGCGAGGTCACGGGCCTTGTCGCTGCGCTTCCTTGTTGCGCGGTCTTTCTTCTTCCCAGATTTCGATGCCTTCGAACTGGTCGAGCTCTTCGACTTTGATCGCTTCGATTGCTTCGTTCGCTTCTTGCCGCTTTCCTTCGCCTTAGCACTTGACTTCTTCTTGTCTTTGCTCGCCGGCTTCCCCTTGTCACCATTCGTATTCATAGTGTTTCTGCCTCGTATGGGGTTTCAGTTCGGTTGGCTGCTTGTTTGTGAATCCCTACTGATCGACCCAGCTCTGTATTTAGCGGCTTGATTTAGCCCTTTGCATGGATAGTTTCTTCACCCTAAGGGAGACAGAAAATTCACTTATGGTTTAGTGCGTTTTGTATGAAAGTGATGTTACCATAATAAACCGCTCATAAAAACCTCATCATAAAGCATGGTATAGAATCGCAACTCAGAAGTCCGCCGTCAGCAAGTACCGAAGCAACTTCAGTCTTAAGATCTCTAGAAATTCTTCGGGCTTTCAAGAAGCACTCTTTTGTATAAATGAAATCTTAAAATTCTTTACGTTATCAGAAAGTATTTTCACAATGGCAGCAAATTTTTAGCTCAATTTTGCAAAGCTGCAGTTCAATAATTTATCAGGCTTCGTGCAATGGAGAAAAAATTCTCCATTTTAAACATGTTTGTGGCCTCAATATATAAAGATATTACGTTAGTAAACTCTACGCACAAATGATGTACCTGGTCACACCGTACAGCAGTGCGCTCTAGTTTTATTTCGATCAGCATCCCCTCCAGTAGTACTAAACCTCCTAATCGAAAAAAATATTGAACCCCGCCAAATATACGACAAAATATATTTTAGTTCTGTCTTGATATCACACATTTCCGTAGTTATGTCGTACTTTCTTGTATCTCTGTCGATTTTTCTAGAGCACTTTCCTGTAGTCTGTAGTTTCTAGTACTTCTCATAAAATTCTGACGTT
The DNA here is from genome assembly GCF_055883805.1 of Amblyomma maculatum. Taxonomy (NCBI): domain Eukaryota; kingdom Metazoa; phylum Arthropoda; class Arachnida; order Ixodida; family Ixodidae; genus Amblyomma; species Amblyomma maculatum. The sequence continues at coordinate 23,377,783 of NC_139344.1, forward strand.
ACTATAGATATTTCGTCAGCCACCACATGTTCACTGCCAAAAACCCCGAAGATATTCAGTTGAGACAACAAAACATTTTCTATAGCTTTTTTTCCAGGGGGCAGTAAAGATTCATAAAACCTCTACTCTATTCTAGTCTTAACAACCCTGCCAATATATTCATTTTAAAACTTTGTTCTCCATCTTAACAATACTTTCGAAGCATTTAACAGAGCAACCTTTAGCTGTTGAAGTTGCTTCTTATTAATTGAATACGAAAATATTTTGGAACCAAATCTTTTTTTTTTTTTTTTTTTATGATGGCAAACAAAGGAGTCGTTCGGTCTTATGGCGACAATCACAGGATTGGGAACGTGGAAAGCACCAAATGTGAAAATTCCCCCCAGTTCTAAAATATAAATGGATTTCAAAACCCAAACTACAACACCTCCTACAAGTTAACTTCAATCCACTTCGAACAAATCTTCGAAGCGCTATACCTACTCTACTCACTCAAACGGAGCTGTCCGGATGACAAGCGGTTTGCTCGTATACACGGTGTGAAAAAAAAGAAAAACTTTCAGGAGGACGCTTAAGAGTTGACGAGATGACGCCTTTAACACCGCCTTTTCAGGCAGCGAATTTTCGCCATTGAGATCCTAGGACAGAGTTTGGCATAATGTTAAAAAGTCTTTAGATGATTCGGTTTTGAGGTAAAAGGAAGGCAGAATATCTCAGATCTCAGAAGACGCCTACACATACACTGTGTAGGCCTGAACCCAAGCAGAGAGACTTCTTTCCTACTTGTGTGCACAGGATCCGGGGGTAAACGGACGACTTTGCCTGATACTCAGCCTGTACAGAACCTCAGAGGTTTCATGTACTGCAGCGACCGTATTATAGGAGCGCTCTTTTTCTTCGCCCATAAGTTCCGCGATCAATTTTAAACAGTACCGTTTATCTTTTTGTCTGAGCAATTATTCAGGAACGTTCTGGCACACTCGGGTACACTCGCGACCTATGTTGCTTATTCTCGAGAAGATTTATGTGCGTTGTCGCAGGTCTATAATATGAAGAGGCAATTAATTATTGCAGAAAAGAGACATTTTGTATTGTTTGTTATGTGAAGATATAGTGAAAATTCGTAATTTTCTGTATGCGTTTCTTCTTGTTCTTCACGAATTAAGTCGTCGAAGTTCTATGCGTACTCATACTTTTGCGCAGATATTACAGCGAACGAAACAACTCACCCTTCGTTTTTATTAAAGCAGAAAAATGACTAAGATATTATTGGACCGCAGGCACCATATTCTTCAAGTTCTTTGTTGTTGTTTTTTTCTACCGGAGGCGTAAAACAACCGCTGAGGAATATTTCTTGCTACGCCACTGCTTGGAACCATGCATAGCGGGCGCGGTCACTTGTGGGAAGACTTGCAGTTGTGGTGACTCTATAATGTCCGTTTTGAATTTTTATATACTGAGTGGCTCAAATGACATGCCGTAGACAAAATTAAAAAAAGAATGCCGAGAGCACTGAAATCTACACTGCCGAAATGCGAAGGCCTGAGAGTTGCTAGTGCACACGGTGCATCACGTTTTTATATTTTATTTATTTATTTATTTGAAATACCCTAAAGGCCCAATAGGGCATTACATGGGGGGGGGGGGGGATGCGGAAGCAAATTAGAGTAGAACAAAAACAGGATAACAGATAATGTTATGGTGGTATGGTGGTATTTGAGGGAAGTGTATAACTAGTCATAGTAATCTTTATACAAAACTACGAAAAAACATTGTCGGGCAAGCAAAATTTCAACATAATCAGAGAGCTCCGCCGCGCGCACGAAGTGACGAGGAATGCGCGTCGCAAGCACACAAGGGCGTGCTGTGATATCTCTCGCGGTCACCAAAGGGCTTCCTTGAGAGATTGTGGGCAATCGACGCAAGGTACGCCAGCCAGTGATTGTATGGACCCCGGTCGACAAGCTTGAGCTGCGTTCTCAGGTGCGACCCGGAGTAGGCGAGCTCGATTACACACTGGCCTGCGCGCACAAAGGCCGGCAGACAAGAACAGTAGCTTACGCGCCTTGCGATGTCTCGGAGGGGTCTCTCTCTAGGCTCCGCTTGGGCCGTCGCGAGAGCGCGGCATTCAAAGCGGTGCCGTCTTCCCGCCAAAAGGCGCCAATGAGAAAAGCTATTGGGACGCCGCGGCGACGGCAGCTAGGAACATGCATTACTAGCTGTGACCTTGAGGCTCAGTGCTTTTTTTATACACAATGAGTTAATTGAAATATTTCGCTATGACTATGCGATTGTGCAATCCTAAGAGGAACGGCTTTTGAACTGACGGTTCAATTATATACAGCTCTATTTAAGGGTTCGCTACAAACGTGCGTTACAGAAAATCGCAACAGAAACACCTTTTCACTGGACAGTTCCGCATATGTGGGTAGACAGACAGATTTTCTTCAGTTAGAGCACGTAAAACCTATATGACTTAAGTACGTATGTCGTATCTACCGCGTGGAGAAAGCCGCCGGCGTTGCACATCATGGGCGCTTTAAGCCGGTTCCCGTTCTTTAAGCACTGCAGCTGCACCCTGCATGGATGGAAGCTGGCCTGCGCTGTCATGCTAGGGTGGAATAATAGCGACTTTATTCCGCCAGAAAACCATTCCACACCATCGCCCTCTCTGCGATTGGTCGGCCAAAATTTGAAAACGATGTCACGTGACGTCTCAAGAAAATAAAAAAGATGACGTCAAAATGACGTTTACGCATTAATTGTGATCATGAGATGCACTTTTTCGTTGGAATTGCTTCAAAGGGCTCCGTTCTTGTGGAATAAAAAATGGTGGCGCTGTTCTTCGCGGTGGCTAGCTCTTGCAAGACGGTAACGGCTGCGACTACCGAGACGCGATCAAAATGCGGACGAACAGTTGAGACGTCGATTCTGACTGAGGAAGGAAACTGTGCAGTTACTGTGTAACGAACTAGCTTAACAGCTTAGTTTATGGATTTTAACGTCCCAAAAAAACTAGGCTGTCATAGACGTCGTAGTGGAGGATGTCGGAATTTTCGACCACCAGGGGCTCTTTAACGTGCATGACAGCACACGAGTCCATTAATCTTCGCCTCATACTTAACCAGCCAAAGAACGAGACACATGAAAGAAGAGGGCAGGACAAGGCTGGTTAAGTATGAATCCTTACCAACTTGCCCAGTCGTCAACCTTGTTGAATCTTCGCCTCCATCGAAAAGCAACCGTATAACTAGTGGCGTTCGCGAAACCTCTCTTGGATGGAGACGTAGGTACGTGAGTGCGTTGCATTTTTTCCCGTGGAAGTTTATCGCTTGGCAGCGAGGACAGACGCAATCTTTTTTCAGTGTCTGCGTTAGGCACGTCACTAATCGTCCATGTTGGTGTGCAGAAGTGGGTCCATTTGCCAAAAACACCGGAGAAGAAAAAATAAAGTATTTGAAATATTACCACCGGCCGGCACGGTAGCATTCTTGGCCCCATGGGGCTCAAAGACAGAATTTGTGTCGCTAAGGCTACTATGCCATGAACACCATGGTTGAAACGATACCTTTTTGTGTAATCTCTAGATGTGTGCTTAACGGTTGGCGTTTCTCGGCAATACCTAACCGCAGGTATATATGACGCTGACATGCGAATATTCGCCATCGATGCTCAACGGCTGGGCTTCCCGCAAGGCGCTTTCGTCTGGAGGTGTTGAACTCACAGACTGATCACAGTTTGCAAGGTTAATTCCAGACGAGGAAACCGCAAACAACATAGATTGAAACCGATCGCACTCAACCACGGCCACCACACAAGAGGGAAATAATTAATGGAAAATATTAGAAGTCTATGTTGTGTCTGCAAAATCTGTCATCAAAATGTGTCGGCAGATGCTGCGCCTTTTTTTTTTTTTTTTTCTACTGAAAAACAATCGTAACCGTACGCACTCAAATACGGCCACATAAAGGCGAAATAATTAATGCGAAATCTATAGGCTATGTTGTGTCCGCAAATCGGAGATATACACAGATTAAGTGTACGCCTTCACCACACACCAAATAATAACCTTGCAATCTGTGAGTTCAACGTCGTCATGCGCGAATCTCGGCCATCGAGCATCTATGGAGAAAATTCGTATGTCAGCGTCACATACCTGCGGTTAAGTATTGCCAAGCAAAGTCGTGCACGCGTCTAGAGAAGACACACCCCTCATCGGTGGCTCAGTGGAAACGATGACCGACTGCTGTACCGGAGTACCCGAGTTCGATCCCGACCGGTGGCGGCTCCGTGTGCCATATGCGACGTTAAAGAACCCTAGGCGGTCGAAATTATCCGGAACCCTCCACTATGGCGTCTCTCATAGCTTGAGCCACTTTGGGACGTTAAACCTTATAAACCAAACCTTCCTTATCAATCAATTAAACTAGTTATCTTACTGATAGTGGGCCTTTCCTGTCCTGTAAACAAATTACGAATGCGAAAGCATTAGTAGGTTATGTAAAATAAATAATGATAATTAGGGATAGCGGCAATTATTAATAATTCGCATTCTCCAAATGCAGTTTCCGCAGTGACTTCTAATTTTTTAAAAGCCTTGGAGCCATTAGTTGATGCCGCACCGGCATGATTGTTTTGCCTACGAAAAGCCGGATTGGATCCAGAACGCGTTGTTGTGGCTGTAAATGAGGCTATAACTGTTTAAAAGCGATATTTTTGCGTATAATGTCATCTCTTTACACTTTTGTGCTGTTACATAAACGTCAACATCTATACAAAATGAATTTTCTTTAAAAATAAACTCGTTTCACGGACCTTTGTTAAGAAAAACAATTTCGGTGTGCCTTCCATGGTAGAATTGACCTTGTGCCTTCTACCATCTTATTGGTGTTTTTTTTTCTTTTTTTTCTTCGTAAAACGTCACGCCTTGGTGTCACATTCACGTTGTCTTTACCTGATACGCAATTTTGACGTCATCGCCGGTGAAATGGAATCGATTTTGGCATCGCTATGTTATTCCACCCCGAGTCACTTTTCCTGGTTTATGGCAGTCAGCTTTTTCTTTCTTTTTTTTTATGAAATGGCCACCTATGATTCTCAAACTGCTAAATCCAAGACAAGAACTCGGGAAACAACAGTCACAAGACCAACGTGCCTCGACCAACACCCGCTCGACGGGCTGGGCTGCGTCCGGCATTTTTTTCCCGCTACCTGGTCTAGCAGCAGAGCGGAATGGCGTATTTCTCTACTCCGGCAGATACTGCAGTTTTTCAGCGCAAATGGGTTTTCAGATTGCTTCACACCGGCTGCGCCGCTACCGAAACGCCTAATGAGACGTGCCCGCTTTTCTTAGCGCGGCTGTGCAGGCCTGCGCTTTCAGTCGACATGCGCAATACTGGGCGCGAACCCCACCTTGAGTCACTTTGTGCGCCACGCTCCATTTTCGCTGGCGCCCCAGGCACGCGGTTTTCACGCTGCAAGTTCGCAGGGCGGGCCGCCGCTGGCGCTGCCGTCGAAACGTATATATTCTATAGTATACTGTAACATAAACAAGCCGGCAGTGCATAGCATCTTGGCGCGATGTCAAAGTACGGACGGCACGATGCTGACAGCGCGAAACTGAGGAAGAGTCTAGGATATGGGTCTCAGCAAACTAGGACGCGTAGCAAGTAGAGCAAGTACGGGGGAAATAGTGTGCGTGTGTGTGTGCACGGGGAGGGGGGGGGGGGGGGGGTCTAGTTTAAGAGCCCTTACCTTTGAGTACTCTTCCCAAACACAGGCCGACCCCGCTTTTATAACTTGGCTGAAGACGGTAGTCTTCGCTACGAGTTTTAGAGCAGTTGGTTAGCTTCTATAAGCAGAACCGTGTGGCTCGTAATGCATTCCCAGTGTTCCAGATCTGATGGCAATATTTTGTCCTACCCTCCCCAATGGAAAGCCAAAACGGATATACTCGCGATGCCTCTCTCTTCTGAGGTCAAGGTGGTTCTTACTTGCAGACGGTCCTTTGTGGCATCTCCCACGTGGTGTCGTTCGCGTTTCTTCGCCCGACGCTAACACCTCGAGATGAACAGAGTGTCGCGGTCGCAGCGCGCTGTGTGCCAGCACACTGCAGGGAAACATTTATCTTCGTCCTCTTTACCCCTGGGCGCATCATTCCATATCTGCTACGAACAGCCGCGTAATTATGATGACGAGGGTGTAGGTCGATACACTGCAATAAAGTCAACCATCTCATAGTCATCCACCTATACACGTACCAATATGATGTTTTCTGCGAATCTTCGTATGACATTCGTAAGCAGTGTGTGTACAAAGTACAATGACTGAGACTGTGGAGAGAATGTTGTGATTCAGAAATGCCTATTTACCTCGTGCACTGTTCTTCTTGAGGTGCGATGAATTTGATTACTGCAAGTTTTCTGATATATCCGAATTTTCTGTTAAATAATTTTTTTGTCTTACGTCGTCTCTCCCGCCTCTCACCTACAAGATTAAAGGCGGGAGTTTCTTCTCTCCATTGTGCCGCCTGTCAGCAGTAGCACGCGCGGAAGGTGGATATTCGGTTGACCATGGGCGGTAGGCGGCTCTTAATTTGACGCCAGGAAGATGGCAGGTGCTTCAGCGCCACGTTTTTTTTTTTTTTTTTTTCACAATGGCGCCCTGCCGAACAAAATTAGAGAGTCTCTTAGGTGTCGCTTAAAGGCCCACTGTCCACCCTCCGGTCGAAAATATTTTCTTCCGCGGTGAATGTGAGAATTCGCTCCCAGAACGTAAGGCCGCAAAATGTTTTTGAAAAGAGTAACTAATACCGCAGTTACAGCCACTGCAATCACCCGATTCTGTAGTGTTTCTCTTCTCCCGTTCTCTCGCAAAGGCTTTTCACTCTCCTGTCCTGTCGTCTAGCCTCCGCAAGACAAATTCCCCTTCCTCCTCCGCGTCTGGCGGGAGGTGGGGCTTAATCGACATACGTGTAGGCAAGAAAACCTACAATTACATAAAAGACTTTAACACAGAGCGCTTGTCTTGTCGTCTCTTCTTGTTCCTCGTCCCTTGTCGTGCGCCGGTAAAATATCGACGATAAAAGACTTTCTGTCAGTGAGAAGCGTCTGCATAGTTCCAAGACATTGAGCCCCGCAGTGGAGCTAGGGAGCATGGGCAGGGCGCAAGGCTTTGTCATATCGCCTTTCCTCTTCAACATGGCCATGAAATGACTCCCCACGGCCCTCAAGAAAATTAAAGGTCTAAGTTTCAGGATATACGCGGGTGACGGCAACCTCTGGATTAACCAGGGGGAACGACGCAAGCTAGAAGAGCGCTTGCAGGAGGCAGCGGACACGGTAGTTGCCTACGCCGCCAATAGGATTATCTCGTACTCACCGCAAGAATAGGAACTGTTGGTCTACAATCCTAAATCCCTTAGGAGAAACGAAGACTAAAAATTCGAAATTAAAGAGGAAGGTATACCGTTCCGAAAGTAGAGCAAATCAGAATCCTGGGATTCTTTATCCAGAAAAACGGATAAAATGATGGCGTCATAAAAAAGCTAGACGACTACGCGTCGCAAGTTCTAGGCATCTTTAGGACAATCTTCCTTAGGGGCAGAGGCCTTAAAGAGAGAAGCCTACTGAAATTAGTGCAGGCTTACGTCTCTAGCCAAGTGTGCTACGCCACACCCTTCCTAAATTAGTGAGTCGGTGAAAAGAGGAATTAAATTAGAATCTCATCTGAAGATGTATAAAGAGAGCATAGGAATCCTGATGTGCACCTCTACGGAGAAACTCCTCTCCATGGGGGTGAATAACAACTGGGAAGAATACGTAGAGGCAGTTCGCATGTCTCAGCTAGAGAGAATTAGCAGCACAACTACGGGCAGAGGCATCTTGCAGATGACATATGCTTGCAGACTGAGTGCGGGCTGCACCATAAAACTAACATCCCCCTAAATGTAGGGAGAAAATAATGATACCCCCTTCCCGAAGAATATGCATCCGGAGCATAATATCGAGAAGGGGAGTAAGAGAACCAAAGCGCTTACAAAACGCTTCGGGAAAATAGATCCAGAAGAGGTCGCCTACGTGAACGCGGCCTACGTGAACGCGGCTAGCCGCAACGTAGAGACGGCCGAAGAAGTTGAAGCAAAATTTGTAGTAAGCGATAGTAAAACTGCTATCCGTAATTTCATGAAAGGCAGAATCTCGCCGGAAGCGGCGAGAATCCAGGCCAGCAAAGAGTTGGTTGACCCGCAAAGTCCGCTTAATATGGACACCAGTGCATGCGTCGGTACCCGGCAATGAAGCGGCACACGAGTTAGCCCGAGCTATCTACTTCTGGGTAACCATGGAACTACCGGATTGCCAGAACCTGGATGAACGCGCGCAAACCTATTTAGAAATCGTTGAGAATTGTAGATTAAATAGAAAACTACTTCCAACACCGGATAATATAAGTAATAAAGAGGCGACCACATGCTGGCGACTGCAAGCTGGAAATTTCGTTAACCCAGTGTGGGCCTTACGTCCTACCAGGGGAACATGAAAATGATTATGTGGAGAGAGGGCTACCCTCGACCACAGTAGGGTAATGCGCCGACTCCCCTGGAGCCGAGGAATATACGAGGATTAATATTAATTATTAATGACAGATAATTATTAAAAGCTCGTATTATTAGCAGAGAAAGCTGCAGAAGCTCTGCTGCGGAGCGAAGACCCCGCTCGGCAGCAAGAAGCCGTTCGCCTGAGGGCTGGGGCCACGAAGGGGCAAAATCTCTTTGTTATATAGCCTTCAGTCGCAGAGGCTCTGGACTCCGTCCTTTAGGCCTACGGGCTGGGTATGGGGAGAGAAGGAGGCCTCCATTTCCGGTAAACAATAAAAGATGCTCTTACACCAGCTGTAACTAGGACGTGGTCATATACTTCCAACACTTATATCCTCGCCCAGGATGCCCGATCTGTAAAAACGAAGATGTCGAGGCCGACATCCACCACTTGCTGTGGGACTGCCCAGCACTCAAGCCAACACGAATCCGGCACCTGAGCATAGCTGGCCTTTCAGCAACCAATCCTGCCTCAAACGTCACTCGGACGCAGGGACCTCATCATCGCTCACTTCTGGACTTCATAAAATCAGCCAACCTTTTTCTATTCATTTAATCATTTATTCATCCTTCATCTCATACCCTACTGATGCCCTGAGGCAATAAACATCGACTAAAAAAATAAAAGTTGTTATCCATCCATCCATCCATCCATCCATCCATCCATCCATCCATCCATCCATCCATCCATCCATCCATCCATCCATCCATCCATCCATCCATCCATCATCCATCCATCCATCCATCCATCCATCCATCCATCCATCCATCCATCCATCCATCCATCCATCCATCCATCCATCCATCCATCCATCCATACATCCATCCATCCATCTATCCGCCCGCCTGCCCGCTTGTCCGTCCGTCCTTCCGACCGACCGAGTAGTATTTGGGTAATCAGAACTAGAAGGGCGCCGAACACTTATCACTGGTTACACGTCGACGGGAACCGAAGTTCTGGTTCAATTCCGTGCTTAAAGTCTGGCTCCATCAGAGGCGGTGATTCGAGCACAAGTGGAGAGGGAAACAAAGACAGACAGACTGAGTAGCCAAAGCGAAATAATTTTTAGAAGGATGTTTTGTGCTCAATTTATGGTGCAGACATGCGAAAGGTGACCCCCTCGCTCTGCTAGTGTGCTTAAAAGTATCTGACGTAAAAGAGCTCGCAGTTAAACAAGCTCGATGGAACTTGTAACATGCATGTAATATTGTTCGCGAAACCAATACCTCAAAGTATAATCTTAAAGGGACAGAACACTGGAATTTAGGTCTCGATCTTTTTTCGCCGCAGTGGAAAGACTCGTGTCTAAAATGTTCGATTCCATAATGGTTTTGTTAGAAACGCTGTAGAAAATTTTTAGCGGGAATTTTTCGATCAATGCGTGCGCCCGTTCTTATGTAGTCCGATGCTGGAAACCATGAGCAGCGATCGCGATGACGACTGTTAGTCGACAAAAAGGACTTACCGAAAACAAATATAACTTTCACTCGCCAGACAGTAATCAGACATTTTTTGCGTAGAGTAACGTCATTTTAAGCTTCACCCTCAATGCTGTTACGGAACAATAACGCACGCCCTCGTCGACGAAAGTTTTAGTGGGCACTGTCATTGTTTCATTCATGAAATTGCAAACAATGTGGCGCCATCTAGTGGTAAAACCTGAAAGCACACCTCTCGCGGTGCGAAAGCAGGGGTGGTTTTTATTTAAGAACGAACTGGAGAGAGCGCAAAATATAATAAATTATGGCAAGCACTCCCAGAAAAAAGAACAATGTGCAGTTACGAAAGTCAGCGATATTTTGCCGACATGAAGTCACGTGGGGGGCTACACTTAAAGTACTAGGGTTTCTCCGCTAGATAGCGCCTCGGTTGTTTTTATGCGATTTTCACTGGCAAACTAAAATTGTAAAGCCTCTTTTCTTTGATATTGTAGTGCTCGATCTATACTATATGAGGCAAGATCTTTTCATCTCCACCATAATCTCATGACATATTTTGACTAGTGTTCTGTCCCTTTAAAATCTAGGACAAAAGTAAGGTTTCTAAATAGTCCCGATGGATTGGTGCGATGGATATTCGTATGTAGAGGTGTATAAGTTTGTTGCAAATACATGTGTTTTAAATACACCTCATAGAAAAAGCGCGAGTTTTAAACCCGCTTTAACGTAAAGGCAATGACGCGTGGTAAAATAAAAATATAAATGCTGCATAAGTAAACGAACGGAAAATAAATAAAACAACAAGGTTGGCCTGCGAGTGTTGGCGGATGCGCAGAATACGTCGTGTACAGCCTTGCGACAGATTTTTTTTAATACATGAAGTGTATACAGCTCATTGGATCGAAAAGGCGTCGTTGTCGTCTCCGGTTCGGTTCGGTTTATGGGGTGTAAAGTACCAAAGCTACTCAGACTATGAGAAACGCCGAAGTGGGGGGCTCCGAAATGTCTTTCACGTGCACCGACATCGCCCAGCACCCTGGCGCCTTGCCTTTCGCCTCTGTCGAAAAGCAGCCGCCGTGGCCGGAATTCGACCGCGCATCCTTGGGTCCAGCAGTCGAGCGCCCTAACCATTGTGCCACTGTAGCGGGCATTGTCGTCGTTAACCCAGAATTGAGGAAAGCGTGGCGGAAGAAATTACGCACGTGATTTCATTTCAGAACTGCGACGCAGTTAAATATTCTTTGAGCAGCGTTGACGGCTGCGTCATACTGTATCGCTCCATATTTAGCATTCATCTGCTGATCAAGCTGGAGGCTAGTTTTCATGCGATAAGGATTCGAACCGAAGACATGCGTACCTCCATTTGTATGCTGTTCATTGTACGTCCACCAAGTAGTGAGAAATATTCTTCGCCTTTGTATCCTCAAAACCAAACCCACTAAAGACGTTTACCATTTTACCAAACTCCGTGCCAGTCTCTCAATGCCGAAAATTCGCAGAATGAAAAGGTGGTGTTAAAAAAGGCGCCATCACATCTAAAAGGCGAAGCAATTAGGCGTCTTCCTAACTTTTTTTTTCTCCGCCTTTCCGTCTCCTGTTTTATAAAACATGCTATGATTTATTGCTAAAACTGACTTCCAAATTTTGGAAACGATAGAGGAGAAATGTTCCCACCACTGCTGAGAAGAGTAAAAGAACGGAGCGTCGTACACAGTATATCGCCCTGGTTTAGCCCTGCTTTCTCTGCTGAGCCACGAACCTATTATCAGTTGACTGCACTGTAGAGGTCGTCTTTCCTGCTGCTGTTCTGGTCGTCATGGGCATCGATACTCTAACTGTGCTTCAGTGACAGTCCGAACGAGCCCGGGTTAGCCTCCATGCTAACTTGAAAAAGCAGGCACAATATAGCATGTTTAAGCATGCGTAGGCTACATGACGTGGGTTCTGTCACCCTTCTCGGGTCGCACATGTATGCTCGTTACACAGTCGTAATCAATCTACCACATTATGTGAATTAAAGACCGGCCAACATTGATTAAGCTCCCCTTTAACCAAGCCATCCATATGCGAACACATGCCAGCATGGCATAGAAGTAACGTGTCTTAAGGTTACCCGGTTGGTTCGATTCCCATATTTTGGAGTGCACCCAGGTTCACAGATCTTGCCAATTTAAAAATCGGCCTGATGGATCGAGACTAAGCCCGGCCTTATAACCTATCCATATGAACGTGCCTGCGTAGCCGTGGAGTAGCGTGTCGGACTCAGAATGCGATGCGTTGCCTGAGATGGCAGCTCCTGCAAATTTTGGTTGTGACGTGGGCTCCCTTGACGTCACATCACACAAACCGCTGCACGAGCCTGGAGCTTCAAATATATGTCGACTAGGTGCTGCTGCTCAGGATGCTGGTAGCAGTAGGGTGTCCTAACTTTAGTCAAGGGTTAAAAAAATAAAAAGATTTGAGATAGACCCGCGAAACCACTTGTATACAGCTGCCAGCCATCTGGCACACCACAGGCAATTTTTAAATCTTGCAATTAACTACTTACTAATCAAGATAATTGTTCTAATTTACTAAGTATTGCTTTTAGACAATAAATGTGATTTGCAAAGTTGGAGAGCACCTTCTGAAACCCCCTTCCATAATTATTTTCGATAAAGATCGAACGCCTCACTTGTGTCGTTTTTCCAAGCTCTAAGGAAAGCCCACGAAATACAAACTAAAGCATTCATGCACCATGATTGTGGAGCTCTCAACCGTGGTTTGAGTGAACAAAATTAGTTGCAGCCGTGACTCTACAGCCCAGTCCCAGCGATAGGCTGATATGCTGGCGTGGTTGCAGCCAGCGCTGCGACTTGCACGTGACGTGTGCCGACTGCCTGAAGCGGATGAAGAAACCACCGCAGATTTATCGGCCTGCCGCTGCAACAGGATCGGAGCCTAGGCCGCAGCTGATTTCGTTCGCTGAAACCCAGGTTGAGAGCAGCATAATCGTGGCGCACGAACGCGCCAGTCACATAATATTTTTTGTATTTCGCGGGCTTTCTTTAGAACTTGGAAAAATGATACAAGTGAGGTGTTTTTTACGTTTTAGAAGGTGCTCTCCAACTACGCTTGTCCATCTATTGTTTAAAGTCAATAGTTAGTAAATTAGGAAAATTATTTTATTTATATTTAGTTCATTGCAAAATAAAAAATTCCCTGTAGCGCGCCAGATGGATGGCAGCTGTATACAAGCGGTTTCTCTGGCCTACATCAAATGTTTCATTTTTTAACCCTTTGCTAAAATGAGCTTGGTCACTCTGTATATACTGCACTAAAAAAGGTTGCCTGCTTCCGATTCCTGCACTCCGACTAGCATCCGAGCGCGAGGAGTCTCGAGAGCTTCTATTTTGCGTCTCCTTCCAGTCGAGAAAAAAAAAGAAAAATGGTTGATTCCAATTGGAATAAGCTGTTTTTTTTTTGTTTATTTTTTTTCGAGTGGTAAGGTGACAATAAATGTCTCTATGCCTTAATCATCAGTTCCATTTTACAAAATCAGGCAGATTTAGACATACATTTTCCCGGAAAACATGTTTTTTGAAATCTTAGAAACATATACAAACACTAGGAAAGCAAAAGTATTGGCAATTTAAACATATTATAAAGCTGATCACAGAGGCAGGAAGAGATTTTTTTTATTTACACACAATAAATGCATAACAGCTTCATTACATTTTCAGGCATACACAAGCTTTGCTTGTTGTGGCAAAATGTTTTGTTCTAGTTTTTGATAAATTGCCCGTCATCAAACAATAAGACATTAATTTAATAAAACATCACTTCTTCACATGTGGATCTACTCCAACAACCATATCTCAGACAGCATAGTGCAATCTACAAGCAGGTTCAATGGAACATGGAAAGACTATTCATCTTATGTGGCTACAAAAAGCTTTAAATCAGGCTGCAGAGTAAAATAAGCAAAAATACTAATGCGTCCCAAGTACATTAATAATTATATGGTGAAAATACAGGAAGTTTTATACTCAAGAGCAAGAAATGCTGGTGCAGTATTAACGTAACCTACCTATAATGATCATTTTGCTCATTACATACTATTCGTTATGAAGCACAAGAACAGAGCTGCAGTGAGTGTACGGTGCCTTATTTTTATTAAGTCAAGGTAGCTTATACTGCCTATTTCATTCCACAAGAGCAAAAAGAGAAAAAGAAGGCTGTTTTCCTTGGTTTAAAAAAGAAAAGTTTGGAAAAGAAATCTGCTGTAAGAAAATGCACGTTTGTTAGTGCTCAGTATGAGCTACAGCGCGTGAGTGACTGAGGAAGCACTCGTGGTGATACTGAGCATAATAATAAATACATTATCATCACGTGTGTGGATGCATGTATCAGCACATCCTTGAAAGTGCAACTTGAAATGGCATGCTAGTTTGGTTTAGCACTGGATTTTGTGATGCGAGAACACTAGGTCCCATTTTTGCGCAACAAACTTGAATATGCACATTACGTTCCGAGAAGCAGTTCATTGTGCACATTAATGTTAAATCAGTGTCTAACATTAGAGATTATAGCAGGTGGCCTCACAAACCAAGCTTACAAACAGACATTTGGGCTTCCGATGGTGGCAAATGCATGTGCCTGGTAACCTACAATAGTGAATTGCCGCATGCACGCAAAACACTCACTCCATTTGACTGCCGGTCAGGCTACACTGATCAGTAAAGCATAGCAGGCCTGATTTTTCACAACCGAGCAATGAGGTTTGTTTCTTCACCGTGCAGCAGACCACTTATGGCATCATTTGAGTTAAAATAAGTGTAAGGTAAGGAGAACCTTTGTCCTCACTTGTCAAGGGGGGGGGGGGGCACTCTTTTTGGTGCGCTGTACGAGTTCCACTGTACAGCAGAGAAATAAACCTCATTGTCAAGGTTACTTTTGGCAAATATGGCACTTTCAAATCATTACAAATAGGATTCACAACATAAGGCAGCAGGTATACATGCCTTATGAAGACTTGTACAGTACATGTCCAATAACAGGCACACGCCATATGTTGCTTATAAAATGCTGACCTTAAAGGAGGCACTACCTGTAGAAAACTGTGCCAAAAGGGTCAATGAAAAAAAAAAAACCTTTCTTATACAACAAACTAGAGCTCGCCTGTACTAGCTTCCACAGCTAATATCAAGAACCCCGCCGGGGTGGTGCAGTAGTTAGAGCGCTCGACTACTGTGCCCAAGGATGCGGGATCGAATCCCGGCCTCGGCGGCCGCTTTTCGATGGAGGCTAAAAGCAAGGCGCCCGTGTTCTGTGCGATTTCAGTGCACATTAAAGAACCCTAGGTGGCCGAAATTTTTCAGAGCCCTACCTTACGGTGTCTCTCATAGCCTGAGTTGCTTTAGGGCGTTAAACCCTACAAACCAAACCTAATATCAAGAACTCTGTAATGTCTCAGTATAGAAAATCCATATAGAAAATCCAGAATTTTATCACTACCGATACCTTAATTTGAGAAATACAAAAAACAAGGAGATTTATTATGAAATCGGTAACTACAGTTTAA
This sequence comes from Amblyomma maculatum, assembly GCF_055883805.1. Taxonomy (NCBI): domain Eukaryota; kingdom Metazoa; phylum Arthropoda; class Arachnida; order Ixodida; family Ixodidae; genus Amblyomma; species Amblyomma maculatum. The sequence goes on from NC_139344.1 coordinate 23,393,382, forward strand.
TTAGAAAGAGCTGAGACTTTGTATTGTAAGAATGGTTTATGCTAATATTTTGCGACCGTCTAATATAGTATTTCGTTAGCTTTCAGAAAACATATGAGTTAGGAAAAAATTATCTACGGTTTTCGGTCTACAGTTTGTTTACACAATTTTATAGGTACAACATACACCATTTTTCTATATGGTCTCCTCCCTTTTCAATGTACTTGGTCATCCACTGGGCTCCTAGATCATATATTCCTTCCCAGAAGACAGGTTTTCGTTGGTTGAGAAGCCACTTTTGCACACTTAGCACAGATGTAGGTTTGTGGAAAATCGACGACCTTGCAAAGTATCCTAAAGCACCCCAAACAGATGACAGTCGGGAGAAAGGTATCTGCGCCATAGGCAGGGTGTTGCAGTACCATAAAAGTCTTTGATGAAGTTTCGCCCCATTTATACCTTCCGACCCGAGAATTTGGATTACTGCTTACTGTTCCTCCTTGATGGAAACTGCAAGTGGAACGAACACATTTATGTGGCAGTAGTCACAAGGCAAATGAAGCAATCGAGACCAAAATAAGCATGAGTGACCACAAACATATCAAATCGATGCATGCGTAGATGTGTTAGAGACATGCAGGAAGCAGCACAGAAATGGCTTCACAACCAATCAAAACCTTACTTTCAGAGGGAATACACCCAATCAAAACCTTACTTTCAGAGTGAATACACAAGCTTATGGCCCAATGGCCCAAGCACACTAAAAAGAGAGAGGACTAAACAGAAAAGCAATATGCATTTTGTACATTTGTGTAAGTTGATTGTAGAACGATATATGTCATTAACATTTTTACTTACTCTTGTAGGGCACATCTGGCTGTTTACTCCTTTAAAAATTTTCTTTGATCATTTTCCTTGGTGGCACTAAGCAAAAATATGGGGAGCTTTCATAGTGTTCTCCCTTAATATGTAAAAAATGTCAATTTAGGTTTTGGCAGCCTTAAAACAGAACATTTCTTTAACATGCAGAAAAAATATTACAAACTGGACATTTGCAATTTCAAAAATTTTCATTCTTTTTTTCAGTTGTTTCAAATGAAAAAATGGAAGCTATCCCAGGAGTTATCTCCATTCTTCTCAGAACAGCTTTTTTTTTAGGCTTATGTATCGTTTTTCTCAAGAATTGCAAGCCATAAGTGAACAAAATTTTCCATAGACTTCAATCAGTACTTTTTACACGACTATGACTATAATCAATAGCCTAAGCCCGTTTATATTTTCATGAGTGGAAAGAGGAAAATAAATGAATAGGCATAACTTTAAAACACCAAGAAAGAAAATGAAATATAAAAATCTAGTTTTGCTTAAAGCGCATAAGTCTAGTCCTAGTTGGGTAATATAATGGTTTCTCATCTCTCACAAAATATGAGGGCTCTGCATCCAGTAGGTTTTGAGAGAAAGGTACATAAGTGACAAAAAAATTAAAATAAACAGCAGACAAAATTTCCATCTAGTTTTGAACTATAATGCAAGCAGCATCTATTTAGAGCAAATTTTGCAACCACAGCTTTATTACAACTATGCCACAGCCAATCTTTGAAAACCGTTTTCAAAGATTTTTCTGATTTTAACTATCTCTAGCTGGATGCCTAAGAACTACAGAGCTGCATGTAAATAAGCAAGTAGTAAATGAACAGCAAAGCTAAAGACACCTGCATCAAAGGCAAATGCAACATTACGACCACAAAAATATTATGCTGCTTTACAATTAAGATAAACGTTCAAATGAATATATTCTGCAGCAGGGATCCGGCATCACTGGCAGCTGACACTTTGATAATACGTTGAAGAAATCATATCTGCTGTTATGTCATCAATTTGTGATTCTGCAACCGACATTAAAATTATCCTGATGTTTACAACCTGTATCAAGGTGATCACAAGTTTAATACATCAAAAGCTTAATACAGTTCTCATGTACACAGAATGTACACTATAAAACTCCAGGGAACTGACAGTTAAAAAAAGAAAACAAAAAAACAGTGTACCTTTCTGGATGCAGCCCAGGTTCATTGTGAACATCTATAGCACAAGAATAAAGCATTAGTTGCTCCTTTTATGTGCATCATTAACTAACACATGTTAAGGCATGACTAGAATTGTATTCATAACATCCTGCTTTTGTTTACCTTCCTAAATGTTTTCATTGCCCATTCCCTAGGTTCCACAGAGCCTCTGCATGCATCAGAGCCGCCAAACATCAGTGTGATCCTGCCTACGACCATGCCACCATTAAGCAAAATTTCTTTGCCGACAGCCTGAGTTTTATTTGTGTAATACAAGGCACCAGATGTGACAAGTACTAGCTTAGTTGCAGCCATCACACTTCTTTCTTGCCTTTTTCTGGTATTTCTGTTGAGTTTTTGTGCCACAGTCCTCTCTCTCTCTGCAACTGCTGAGGCTCATGCTCAAAAAGGAATGCATTTAATGATACATTTTCACTTTCCTTTGTCAGCCTGTATGTCCACACCGCAAGAAATGACATTTCAAGCTTTACCTTCACGGCCACAAGCAGACAGAAGGTAGTTGGGAGAAATGGACGTGAAAGAAAAGACTTAACAAAATAGATATGTCGAGTAGTCACACTTGCCCAAGCAATTGCCGCAGCAAAAGCAAAACAAATACCCCCCATGACCTAAGCAACCAAGTGACTAACAAAAAAAAAAAAAAACTCCGAAAAGAAGATGTGCTCATGCAATGGTTAGCTTGAAGTTAATGCGATAATAATGACAACAACGCTGCTAAAAAAATTGGTGCGAAATTTATGCGTTCGAAGCCCAAGGAAGGGAGCAAAGAATTATAAATAGCAAGGAGAGAATTTCAGGCTCACGAGTGAACAAATCATTAAACGAAAACAAAACCAGACTCCTCAAAAATGATGCAGGTTTCGAAACCTTTGGCAGTTTCTTACCAGCGCACGTCCCATCCCATGGAGAAGTACTGGGCAGCAAGAGAGGCCGTGAGTTGTGCTCACAGACATGGTCACCTGACCATGGCACAGCTATGCACGCTGGGTGGTTGCAACACGTGATTGGCAAATGAAAGTGAATTTTCGAGAACCTTAGATGATGCCACTTTAAGAGCACTAAGACCAACTGAGGCGAAGTGCCACTGTGGGAATATGGCACATATGTGATTGCACGTACTAAAGTAGCAATTTCGAAAAGAATGCATAAACAAGGTACTTAGTAAATTTGCTGCAGAGGAGTTGGTGTGCCTCAAGAATAACAACTTATCACATAACGCTGCTTCTAACAACACGATTTCTTCACACGCTCCGACCCTCCTCCACTTTTTCACCTCTCTACCAGCTGGCACTTTGCAGGACTATACCAGCACTAGGGTCCTTTTGTATCTGCCTCACCAAGTTCACATGGAACGCGTGACACTACATGTAAAGCAAATACATTTAAAAACAAATGCTTGCACTGAGATGGCAAGAGCAGGCGAGGGTTTTAAGTAGATGTCTTGCAAATACAACCTCATCGCAGCTGTTGTGTGAGAGCTTACAAGTGACATAACAAGTAAGAGTAAAAAGGTTCCTTTTATGACAACCTTCCTCGTGTGTACCTCTTATATGAGTGAAATGAAGACATTGAACAGCATGCCCGTGTTCATGCAATGGGGTAATCTATGCATAGCACGGTTTAGATTGCAATTTTTTTTGTAGTCAGGTGTTAGTGCGCACAACCAGGTGCTGTCATGCATACTTAAGCTTGCACTTTTTTCTTTCGTAAAATTCTTTGGTGCATTAATGCACGGTGTTGTCAACAGGTAAATTTTCCAATGTCCTTTTTATTGACAATGCGTACAGTGGCAGTGGTGCAGAAGTGTGCTTTTAATTCATCAGTGAACCCATGCATGGCCCCATTTGTATCATGCACACTTCACACGCACACACAAAAATGGTGGCATGGACTAAGTAAAAGCAGAGGCAACTGAGTGAGAACAATTGTGCCCTTTCGAGTAGTGCACAGTGATCACAACACAAATGAAGTTAGATGGATGGATAACTTTCTATGGCAAAATCCACAGCAAAGACCACTGCCCGGAGAGTGCTTTGAAAAGTACCACGCTACTGTAAAGCAGTGTTAGGCAACCAAAAATGGCAACACTGTCCCAAAATAAATTATCACATTGTACACTTGAACATGGTAGCATTTTTCTTGCTAATGATTCACAGAAAAATTACTTATGGCCAAAAGTATGATCAAGTAGGGAGAAACCTGAAACTGGAAAAACTTAACTCAACCACTTCGTGCAAAACTTTTAGCTGGAATTGCCACCCACAATGGATTTCAGATGCTGCAAGCTGCTGCACCAGCTGCGAGGCCAGCTTTCAGTTCTGGATTGAAACTGTTTTCTGTATGCAACCATTTTCCAAAAGATTTGAGAGTAACTAATTTAGTGGTCCTATAACTCCTAACAGCTATTAACTCAAATTTGTGGTGTAGTAACAAGCGTTGAGCTGCATTCTTTAGGCCTTAGGGTTAGTACTGAGCCTCGCCCAGAAATAAAATAAGCTAGGAAACTGTAAATTGGCGGGGTGCACTTGTCAATCCGTCTCACTTCTATCGTCAAAAATAAATTACCAAACATTTTAAAGTATCTTTTATTTTGTTCCCTCCAGAGAAATGGAAAAGCATAGGGCCAAAATCAAGTTCCTCTTTCTACAACGGAAATATGCAAAGATCTTTGATGAAATGGCACAAACTTTGGGCGACAGTGGCAGTATACAAAGGTGAACTTTCCTTGAAAGTGTAAAAAGAATTAAGTGCTGAAAGCGAGGAACAGAGTGCAACATAATGCCTGCCTTTGTCTCTGTGCCTGCAAATGTGAAAGCCATCTAAAACACAGTCCTAGATGATGTCTTTTTTGCAAGATATCTGGAGATGTCACATGACAGATTCAGTTTCCTTATCCAAAATGATTTCAGAATGGGTAAGCTTACAGCCATGTGGATCCTGAAACTTTTGACAACTGAACAGAAAAGAGGACGCGTGTGAGATATCTAGAGAATGTTCGAGAGAATTTTGCAAGAAATGAGTCAGATTTTCAGCACAAACTGGTAATTGGTGATGCTACATGAATATACTGTTATGATGCAGAGACAAAGAAACGGTGTATGGAACGAAGGCACCAGAGAAGTCCTGTGCGCGAAGATCAGTGCAGAAGCAAATTGCAACCATTTTTCAGGACAAGAGAAGAATTTCGTTTTTGGACTACCACCCAAAAGGTTCAAACGTCAAAGCAACACGTTACTGTCAGTCATTGACAAATCTGAGGCAAAATATTAAAGAAAAACATGAGGAAAGGTCTCCAAATGTAACGTCCTGTTGCATAACAATGCCCCATCACATGCTGCAGATGCTGGTATTGCAAATATGATTTGGTTAGGCTTTCAACTCATGCCACATCCACTCTAAAGGGACAATGGTTTCGGAGAGTGGAAATTAATGCTGAAAATGACTGCTTTGACCAGTAATCAGAAGAATTCTATTTGCAAGAACTTAAAATCCTGCAGGAGAGATTTCAGAAGTGTGTTAAAGACATCCTTGGGGAATATGAAAGATTGTGTGGCAGTACAAGTCTCCTAGCTGAATTATTTTTCTGGGTAAGGCTCAATACTTATCAGCAACCCCTTGTACACTTTCATGGCAGCTGTTTGACAACAGATCAGATTAGTCACACTTTATGTATAACATACCGCAGTTTGGATAACCAAATTGTTCCACACCGCATGACATACAAACCTACGAAGATTTCACACGAATGCTGCACACAAGCAGACTGCCAACAATAAAAAAGAAGCTTCAACTAAGAAGTTTCATGATCTATAAACAAACCCTAAATAAAATAGCACTGGGGTATGGCACCCTGCCAAAGCTATAACTGTGGGCACTAACAAGGTAGACTCATTTACAATGGAATGCTGCAATAAATGACTAAATTAGTACTGTTATAGATTGCAGGATAATACATGCCTTAAGTATAGTGTTTACAAAGCATGTCAAAAATCACAGCACATACAGAACTATCAATAAAAGCAAAGTTCACACCTTACTTCTTTTCAGTCTGGCCCTAAAATCGAGAAGGGCCACAATCATTTCTTAAAGGTTTCATTTAACCAGTTTTTGGTTACTAAACACGATAAAAAATTTTTCTAACCATCATCTATTTTGCATATAGAATGCCATTGCTACTTGCAATAATGCAGAATCACATTTTAAAAATCAGATCACATAATACCAACACACAAAACAAAGTACTAGAGAATAACTATAATAAATAAAAGAAAACTCTCTTGTTCTATGCTTCTGCACAATAACAATCAACTCCATTCAGCCCACTATAGCTTATTTAAAGAATCCTGTAAGCAGTCAAGTTGATTTAGTAGACTCCTATAATGCTCATGTGATTTCATTAAACCAATGCTGCAAGTCTAATGCTTGCTGAGCAGTCCAAGAAAACAAAGCTGAATTAAAATACTGCAGTTCTGTGCCAGAAAGAGCCTTTTGTACACATTAACCTCATGATGTAACTTTTTTGCAAAAACATAGAGAGAAGCTGCTTTGAGTGCGCTATGTTACACCAATTTAGGCTCATCAAACTTAAGAACTATTAGTCATGTTCAACCAACTGTACAACAATAGTAAACAAAGTGCTGCTGATTCCAAGTAAAAGCAACAGGTGGGTCAAGAATAACAAGGTCTATATAGGCACAAGAAAGGAGTAAATGCTGAAAACATCTGTCCCTCTAGCTAACTGCATTTCATACCCTGACACATATGTGAAGGAAGTGCAATAAGCTTCAATTCATAGCACCTAATTTGCCCAGTGTAGTCAAGTGGCCAAGCTCTGTGATAGCATAAAAAGCTAAGAAACTCTTGACTGAAAGAACAAATTCATACTCCCTCCCAAAGCAGCAGTTGACTCTGATATAGGAACATCATATTTGATGTCACAGCTTAACGCACCTTGACTGAGTTGGCCACATGTGCTAATATTACTGATGGCTTTTTTTTTTGTTCACAGCACGTTTTTTGGGCTTTTAATTATGTTAGTCATACACCAGTCCTTGAAAATAAAACTAAGGAACTCTTCTCAAGCCAAAGTGTCTGTTATTTTGTCAAGCTATTCTCACAAACAGTACACAAAGCTAAGCCAATCAACAAGCTTGTCACAAAATCGTCACCACTCACAGTGTGTAAAAATGCTTGGTGAGTTGTGATAGCCACTTGAAATTTACACTTTTTAGTTAACAAAGACCTGCTTTTGATGAAATCTATGCACGTGGCATCCCAGATGGGCAGCCTGTTGATCTAGACTCACTCCATTTTAGTGTCTGCAATACAGTAGTCTTGAAAGCAGTACAATTCCTGGTAGCACGGTGAAGAAAGAGATAATCGGCCATGTGTAACCTAAATAAAATTGCAAAGGAGTGGCAAAACAGTACTTATTTCTATAAAGGCAACAATCCTTTCATTTTTGTGACTGTTCCCTTCCCTGTGGAAAGGCTGCAAACGGACTGTAAAGTGCTTTCAACACATGCTATAGGAGTTGAAAGCACACTATAAGTGCACAATAGTGCCTTCCAAACAGAATAAGTTTCTGTTCAAAAGATTGCCCAAGCTGCACTGAGAAGTCAACTTTCAAACAGACCTAACTGTGGAATTCTCGGAAGCGATGCAAGAAAGCCAAAGGAAATCTATTTTTTGCTTTCTACTGAAGCAGATCACAAGCTCGCTGATTTGGCTGCGACTGCATTCAACAAAGCTGCCAGTGTACAAACATGACCAATGGTTTTACTTGTACACTATTTTAGTATTTGCATTACTCTCAATATACTAATGAACATTGCACATTCCATCAGAATGCTCTTCTCTGGTGCAAACGACTGACACTGTAATATTACCACTGGCTCATCTATACCACGTGGGACAGGAGACTAACCAGAACATCGCAGCCCATTTAGAATGCAGCCCTATCTGAACATTCCATACCGGCATCTTGAATTGGGCCTCCAATGTCTGCCTCCTTCTGAGCATCTGCACTGCATCAAGAGGCCTTAAACATTGCCAATGAAAACAAGCAAATGCCTTGCAGCAGACATACCTAGCAGGCTGGTACAGAAAGCATACTTGCAGTGTCATTTCTCCTTTTGAAACTAACTTTAAGACCCTGTAGTTAAGTAAAGCAGGTGTATGGAAGGTAGGCTAAAATAAAACACGACAGAGGCAATTTCAAAAGAAAGCCTCAAGTTGAAACAGTATGATTGCACACAGTGTATATGACGCTTTGAAAAAAAAAAACACTTTTTATCATCTAAACTCGGCAACTCTCTTTACAGCCCGGCCTAAAAGATCACTAATCATTCAATCGTGCAATTCTTTTACAACGTGCCGTTATGTGTGCTAGAAGAAGCTGAACTGCTATCTTGTTAACAATATCAGGGCCTAAAATCTGCATCTGATGACGTCTGTTTGATCGTACAAATGGAAAAAAATCTCTTGCACTTTCCACTTCAAAAAAACAAGATGGAAGAAGTGTCCCCCCCCCCATGTGAGTAGCAAAAATAAAAAACAAATGCCTTCTCACACTCGAAACAAAAACTATAGCACACATCCAACAGCGATGATCTACACGCCGTTGATTTCAGAGTCCTCATTTTCACTCTCGTCAATTGGAGCTCGGATAGCTTGGTACCACTGGTTGGTCAAGTCAGTCATCTGGATCTTGCCATCTTGTACCTCCTGCAAAGAGCCATCAAGACCATTTTGCACTTGTGCGAATACTAGTATCTAACCATGTTCAAATGTGTTAAAACTTGATGCAACGACAAATACCTTCTTGAATGCTTAAAACATCTACTCTACTAAACTGCTTTTATAAGACCTTGATGCACTTTTTTTAATTCTCACTATATCTTCATGTCGTTAGTATATTGGTCTGCTGTATCACAGGCATAACCAAAATAAAAATCACTGGCCACTATCCTTGCCCAAGAAAAAAAAAATATATAAAAAAGGCATTTACGACAGCACTTAAAATGCATCTAGAGGGGAACGCAATCAAAGAAACAGCATTCTGTTTTGGTGCCCCGCCGCGGTGGTGCAGTGGTAAGACTACTATGCCGGAGTACCCGGGTTTGATCCCGACCACTAGCTGCTGCATTTCGATGGAGGCGAAACGAAGAGGCGTCCGTGTTCTGTGTGATGTTAGCGCATGTTAAAGATCCCCAGGTGGTCGAAATTATTCTATAGCCCTCCACTACGGCTCCTCTTTCTCTGTTTCCACTTTCACTCCCACCTTCCTCTCTTCAATTATAGCGCGGTTAAGGTGTCCACAGAACAAGTGTGAAAGATACTGTGCCTTTCCTTTCCTGTGAGCCAATTATTATTCATTATTATTCTGCTACTGGTCCAGTGTTGGGGCATATTGCACATATTGCCTGAATAACATTATGCAACCCACACTTGACATGCCTCAGCAGTTTCTAGCATGCTAGATATGGTACGAGGAGAGTGAAGAGGAGACAGGGTCATTCTGAACCCTTCAAGAATAAAGCTACACTAAACATATCATCTCGGTCTAAGGACCAAAGAATTCTTAGATGTGGTGTTTCTAAGCTTGGTAATAATTAGGAACAATGCCTAAGCCATTTTATTTAGTGCAAATGCAATTACACTTTGCTGGTTATTTGCCTACAATTTTGATTTTGTTTTTGTTTTTTCATTTAGTTTTAGTACCTTTCTTTAATTACTCCTCTCAACCCTTCATAGATGAACAAAAAGAAAGAAAAGAAAGCACATTTTCAAAAGGTGTGCGTTTAATCATCACCATCATTTAAAACAAGAGGCGGTCCAGTCATTTTAGTTCGAGAGTCTCAAATAACTTTACTGCATTAGCGAACAGAGTTGCCGCAATGTAGGAATAATTATTGTCTCTCACCTTTTGTGTGAATCGGCGAGTGAAGAAAGGGATGAGGTACTTTATGTCCAGCAAAATAAAGCCCTTGATATTGCTTTTCATGAAGTTCACCTCATACTCCTCTTCTGTTAGTTCAGATAAGTGTTCTGCGTCAATAGTTTGACCCTAGAAGAAGATATGTCACATCTGAAGAATTAATTCATTCATCCAAATGAAGTCCAAAGCTTTGAATGTAGTCACAATGAAAGCGATTTCTAGGTACCTGTATCACCTAGTATAATACATTACTAAAGCAAAAAACAATGAGGAATAACATTGTGGATTTAGTTTCAGTGTGCTCAGAGGGCTACAGAAGCTTGATAATCAGCCAAAGGTTTAGGCTTACTTGATATACAACAGAAAATTACTCTGAAAGTTAATTACAGCCATAATAACATCTGATTAGAAGGTAATCAGGCAGTGCTGCATGCCCTGACTTTTTCACAAATTTCACAATAGCACCTATGAATTAATTCATTTGTCTATTGTTTACATATTTTACTATATTAACCAATGCTTCGTGAATATGACCATCGAAAGGCTAGCAAAAACAATGAAAAAGAAAAGAAAACATTAAGAAGAGACTAGTGAATTCAATTAAGCAGAGTTAAACAAAAAGCAAAAACACATAGAACAAAACATCACAGTTCAGCTATTTGGAAACGAAGGCACTATGCATAAAAACGGAGTGGAAAGAAATGTTTTAGACTCGCAGTCTATTTGGGAATTAACTGAAGCAACTTTGGTGAAGTTTCCAAAGGACCGATAAAACCAGTGCCACACCGGCATAGCAAGGTGCACGCACCCAGACTACAGTAAACTCTTGATAATTCGGCCTTCAAGGAACCAGGAAAAAAGTCTGGATTTTCCAAAAGTTCGAAATATCGAATGTTCCTAAAAGACTGCCAAGAACCATCCGCATCACTGTAATTTAATCAAATGAACGGGTGGAATATGGATGTCTATAAATTTGAGATGAAAGCTAGATGACAGCAATGATATTTCACAATTTCCTCAAATGCGCTGGTTTGCGCATGCTGCCGGGACAGTTGACCGTAATCATATCAGTGCCTCTGTGGCCTTTTTCGTAGCGCATTACAGTCGCTGATAGTAGTGCCTCTTTGCAAACGGCGCCAGTCGCATTTTGATCATGTTGCACCACAAGAACAGTGCTGACCGTACGATGAAGCACTTTCCAAATGCAACTGTTCAGCACACTCGAAGAGCAGAGGAAGCACATGGGTGCATGAGAAAGGAATACCTGTAGCCCTTAGAACGGCATGACGCCATCCCAAAACAGAGCTAAAAGATCAGCGATGTGCAAGCAGCGTCCGAAATGGCGCGACTGGCCAATGTGCATACCCGACGACAGCGGCAAGATGGTGTGAATATAAGAGGAGTGAAACCGGTTGAAACTATGCTGCTGGGCTATATTTCAGCTGTGGGGGATTTCTGATCGTCATTGCGCCTACTACAGAGCACATGCCTAAAGTTCTGCGGGCAGCACTGTTCCAAGAAATTTATGTTCGGGGAGGTATTTTTTTTTTTATATCGCTGACTTCGCGGGTCGCACCTTCATGTGACCCCACGTCCGAATTAACCAGTCTCAGCCCACCCCTATCCAAATTAATGAGCATCTGATGGCACAGATTTACACAGCTGTAGGCCGGGGCTGTGCTCATCTGAATTATCCACATTTAAAGATTAACAGGGGCCTAATAGAAGATTTTACTGTAGCAGCCAAGTCGTCTAGTCTAGCACCTGGTCATCACACCCATTCAGGTGCTTGCTTCAAAGAGAAACTTACAAATTGCTAATAAGGCTACACTCCCTTAGATTTATGCGTGCATGCCGCGGCCAGTTGCTGGTACACAAGTTTCATATCTCCAAAATGGCCCCAAAACCCACATAAAAAATTACACCACAAAAAGTTCCGATGAACATGGCTTAAGAAATAAACAAATAAGCAGCTTTGCCTGTATGTAAAAGAAAAAAAAGTCAGTACTTACCATTTCTTTGGTTTTGCTAAGGGTAACTTGTCGTGCCCTTCTGCGTTTCTTCCTTGTTGTCTGTTTGTCTGCCTTCAAAAACTGGATAAGAACATAGTATTACATGCTTCATTACAGTAAATTCGTCGTTTTTTTTTTTTTTTTCATAGAACTGCATTAAAAGAAAAGTATAAGTTAAGAAATGCAGAAGCGAAATACTACAGTACATTAAAAAATTGTATATCATTTGCTGCTTTTTAGAAATTTCTTCTAAAAACAGCACAGTTCTCTGGATTTTCAATGTTTTGTGATTACTTTTCAGGTATGGAAGATCTGAAATGGTCGGTGACAGCTCTTTGTCAGCCTGAGCAGCCATAGGTGAAGGGAGGTAGCAAGAAAGTGCGTGAGACGGAGCAAGCTGCGGCAGTGTGTGTGTGTGCTTGTGCACTCTTTTGATAGCGGCCCCTTAACTCCTGCACAATCCTTGTCCTCCGGAATCTAGAAACCACATCTTTTAACAGACGAAGGCGGACGAAAGCATGCAGCCAGCCTATGACACCCCACCTTGTACAGAGTTGTCTGTACACTGTTTGTCATGGCATACTAGTTTAGCTTTTTCTCCCCTTCTGCTGTTTGTGCTTCGTTGCAGTGGTGATGAAGCTGCACCACAGCCACTATGAAGTTCATGGCGACCACAAGCACGTGGGTGCATGGGTACAGCATGCCAGAAGCCATGGTAGCAATTAAATGTCGACAGAGTATCGAAAATCCTGTTTTGACCAGCGTGCCATCGTTGTTCAGCTCGCGTTAAGCTTAATATGTCTTAATGCCAATACAGGGTAAAGCAATAGCACAAAGTGACATTCACAGGCAGACTGCAGGCAGACTGCCAAAACTTTGATGCAATGTCAAAGGGCTAACTGAATGAGTTTCTATGGGAGCTACAGCAGAACTGGATAGTAACTGGAATAAACAGTGTGAAGGACGAGGAGAAAGATGAGAAAGATAGAAACATAGCACTGTTTGATATTTGTCCTCATCCTTCACGTTGTTATTCAAATGAGCAACCAACTAGCCTGCACTTCAATGCTTGGATAGTAACGGAGCAGTCGGACAAATGGAGTAACCACCAAGGTAGAAGCAGCAGCGTTACAGACATTAGCAAATAAAAAAATGCATCCTTGTATGTTTACAGTCCATTTGATTTTAACCCAATGGTCTAGCTGAAAGTGCAGAGAGGCAATCTAAGGTAGGGTACAATCGTTTTGTCAAAACATAAAAAAGAACATTTAAGCTTTGCATTTTTCTGACAAAGTATTTGTTTAGCTTTCAGAAACTATCTTACACTTGGGCATTTGCGACTTCAAAAATGCTTTTTGGTTTTTTTTTGCTGGCACTTTGCTTTGTGGAAAAAAAAAAAAAAAAAAAAACATTTTATATTTGGGGCCTTCTGATAGAACATTACATTTAAATATATTAGACTTGGGTATATGCAACTTGAAAAATGCTGCTATCATATATTTTTGCAGCAACGTAGAGTGGGAAGGTGGGCATGTTTAGAAACTTTGTCCACATTTTTTTCCAGACATTGTTTTTAGAAGTCTATGTACTGATTTTTGCAGGAGCTAAAAAGGTGTGGTCGAACTGAATTTTTCATATATATCAAACAATGCCTTTTACATGGCTGCAACTAGAAGCAATAACTTGGGTCAGTTTGTATTTGTATACATATATATATATAAAAAAGGATATTCATTAGTGGCAGTTTCATAGCATTTGGAAAAAAACAACCCAATAAATTACATATCCTCCTTAAAGCCCTTAATTCTAGCTGTGCTTAAGTAACAATTAGAAGATTGCCAGCAAATTTCATAGCCATAGTGTTTATTAAGGCTATGGTGCAGCCAAACATTGAAAAATATTTTCGGTCTCACCTCATTTTAACTCAAAGGTAAGCCATAGAGACCTTGAAGTGACTAGGTTATGCATTTTTCATTTCTTTCTTCTTTTTTTTTTTTTTGGCTGCACACAAATACCTCTTTGGTGAAACTTTCGAATTTTCCAAGTTTGTCAAGGAAATGAAGCTTTTTGGCTGAATTCTTGAATATCCGAACAAAAAAATTAGGCTGGGCAGTTATCTGTGAACCTGACACAGACCAAATAAGAAATCTCACCTTCATAAGGGGCATTGTGGATCCACCAATAACCAATATAGTGAAGAGCACTATGATCAGTGTTGTTGTCACGACTACATGCCGCTTCTCATCGTCAAAGTCCAGGTGCATAGCCAAAGCATAAGCGATGGCACCTCTGAGACCTAGTGGAAGAAACAATAAACACATTTACAAATAAAAGTCAGGTATTGCCCATGCAAACAGCAATTAAAGAGTGGTATAGCGATGAATACAAATAATAGTTGGTTTGGTTTGTGAGGTTTAACGTCGCAAAGCGACTCAGGCTATAAGAGACGTTGTAGTGGAGGACTCCAAAAATTTCGACCACCTGGGGTTCATTAGCGTGCAGTGACATCGCGTAGCACACGGTTGTCTTGCTCTTCGCCTCTATAGAAAAGTGGCCGCCATGGCCGGGATTCGATCCTGCATCCTTGGGCACAGCAGTCGAGTGCCCTAACCACTGCGCCACCACGGTGGGGCAAATGAGAGTTGAATTGACAATATTTAGCTGGTGCAGATATTAATAATGGTTTCATTTGAAAGCTCGAATTCGCTGGTTATTTTAAAGCAGTAATGTTTCCTGAGCCATGCTTAGCTATCAAAATACCAAAAGTTTCACTTTGTGTGACTTCTGAAAAACAAAAAATACAGTGTAAAGTTACAGTAAGTTGTTATAACTTAAAGGTACACAGAGGAAAACTCCAACTGGGTAAAGAAAGCTGCACAGCTTTCTTCTGAAGCCATCTGACGACATTTGGGAAAACCTAGTGGAGCCCCCAAAACATGTTGGACCAACTCCATCAGGTTCTCAACTTTCTTGTCATTTGTAAAGCTTGAAGTGGAGGTCTTTTGTTTCTCTGGCGATGCTCGTCAGCCGAAAATGCTTCCATTACAAAGAAATCCAAAATTAAAAAGAGAATACTTTTTCCCGCAACCCAATCTAACATGGTGACATTCATGTTGTTTTCATGTTCTTTCAAACTGAAGTAGACTAGCTGTAACCATTCATATGTCACCGAAATGTTCAGGAGCATAACCCTCTATTTTCTTTCCATGTTCAACCTCACATGACATCACTGCCACATACATGTGGAAGAAGCTGGGGTTGGCAACGCCTATCATTCATTTTTACTTTATTTAGCTCATAAGAGTTCAATTTACTAAAAAAAAACAAAAACTAGCTTGTTAGTCACAAGGATGTGACAATGCATCATTCTATGGTGTTGCAGCTGCACTTTTTCAGTGTTATTATTAAACTTGTTAAGTGTGTTTCGATGCTCCTCACACAACTAAAACACAACTTTTCCAGCAGCCAGCAGAGATGTCATCTCCTAGCAAATGGTTATACTTATACTGGTGCCCCGTATTCCTTACTGCCATTTACCCCTAGCCATGATGTAGCAATGACAACAAATAACCACAGCTATATTTCGAACTTTTATGGTCTCACAAGCCCCTAAGTAGCACCTGCATATGTGACTATAAAAAGCAGCCTTATTTTGCATATAACATGCAATAAAGGGGGCTCTGAAACATTCATAAGAATCATAAATGACCAATTACAAATAGAGTTGATGCTTTCATCTGTTGCAAATTAACTTAATAAGCTAGTCAACACAGTATATGAAAACAATGCAATCGGTAAACCATACAAGTTTGCTTTTCAAGACTTCGATTAACAGAAACCATAGATTAGCATTTAACGATTCATATCAATGACCATTAAGTCCAAATCTGAAGACCTCTCAGCATATTTCACTAAGCCAAAAGTAGAATTCTCACTTACCACTGTACCACATGATAAACATCATCTTCTTTGTAATTTTGTGTTCTCTAAAGTAGTTCATAAGGAAGGACAATGGGTATATGTTAGCTGCCCGGCCAAGCAAGCACAGCACCTGAAAATGACAGAAAAAAAATTAAATGAGGAACAAGGGATTAAATACTACATAATAAGTGCATCTACAACCTTTAAATACATGACATTTATTACTTTTAAAAAACATCCAGTTACCCCCCCCCCCATACAAAATTCTTTCCAAAAATTTGTACAAATGTAATTCAATTACACTACCAATTACTGTTCACAAAAAGTAATAGAGCCACATTACATCAAATCACTTCATATTACTTTCTAGCTTTCATGCACATAAAGAAGATTCACAGGTCAAAGCTATTTGTAAGTATTCCAAATTTCTTAATTTATTGCACCGTAGGTCAAACTGAACTTCAAAGTCGGTGCCGAAATTTTTTGCACTTCTTTGAAGAAAGGATGTCCTCTTGCATGCTGCTAGAGATTAAGCCAATACAGTGCTGAAAAGTTTTTTACATACCATTTTTATAAGCCAATACTATGCCGAAATTTTTGCAATCCCCTGTCAAGTTTGATATGATACCCAGGTTCGACTGCAGTAATTTTGAAGTGAGAAGAGGTCCCATAAGGGCAGCCCACAAGGTGTGAATGTACATTGGCTCAGAACAGTGGAGAGTTGGGCTTGTTGGTTTCGAATCATGGTGGAAACCGTGCCACCACAGGACGAAGCAGAACACAACACAGGCAGCATCTGTGTTGTGTTCCTTGCTTTGTTGTGTGTCACCGCTCTTTCCACCATTACACATTGGCTCATTCACAGGAAAAGTAGTTGCTGTTACATCTGCTTTCTCTCTTCTTCGAGCTTTTCATCAACTGAATCATACAAAAGCAAGTCTAAAATCAATTAAGAAATACACGGCACCAGTACGAAACTGAGTGCACTCAAGTGGCGGTGACCACAGACTGCTGAACAGGACACTGCATGCATTTTCAGTGTCAACAAAAGCAGTGATGTCAGCACCATTACACCTGTGAACAATGTGAATGATAGGAAACATGAAGTGAACACTGTTTCTAAACAGTAATTAAAGGCATTCCTGTTTACTCAGACTATTAATGCTTTGCTGCATTATTGGTTACTACTAGCTATAAATGCAACCCATTTAGGGGTAACTTCCCCAGAAGAAGGGCTAAGTTTCTTTCACAACCATATACTTCCCACTGTGACAAATGCATCAGGTATGCCTTATAAGATTCATCTTGACACTATGATAGCTGATTCAGCATCCAAGTGAAAGAACTGAGCTTAATCGAGTGTAAGACTACTTGCAATTAGATAAAATATTTTGGTTTCTTTAAAATACCCTTACAATGCCTCGCTGAAAAACCTAGGAAACACAACACAGGCAGCGCCTGTGTTGTGTTCGCGTGTTGTGTTTTGTCCTGTGTCAGCACTGTTTCCACCATTATCCTAAACCAACAAGCTAAACTCTCCACTCTTTTCTCAGTTGTTAAGACAATCGACTATTAAGCCAGGGGACACAGGTTCAATCCCGGCCATGGCAACCATGCTTTGAGAAAGTGAAACACAAGGTGTTCATGTATTGTGCGATGCCAGTGCACATTAAAGAACCCACGGTGATTAAAATTACCCACAGCCTTCCACTACAGCAACCCTCATGGGCCAAGTCGCTTTGGGACGTAAAACCCCACAAACGAAACCAACTTATGCTTAGCACTAAAACGTTAAAGTATAATGGCTTGATTTAAAGAACATCAGGTATGTAACATAAACCGAACCAGCATACTGAAGAGCAGGTGCACTTTTTTAATCATAAGACTTACTAGCTTAGATGAGAAGGCAGGGAACATTGATGTTTTAAGATTTCAACAATTATCATCAGTTTAATATTATAAAATCTCTTAGCCTAACAAAATGATATGGCTAGTGATTGTGTATCAATTGTCCTGATACCATATCTAGTAAGCAAAATCACAGTCATCACTGACATGCACCCTTGGTGAAAAGTGTTCAGCCACATACTAGGACACTTAGAGGGACAGAACACTGGCCAAAATATGTCATGAGATTATGGTGGAGATGAAAAGATCTTGCCTCATATAGTACAGATCGAGCACTACAATATCAAAGAAAAGAGGCTTTACAATTTTAATTTTCTATTGAAAATTGCATAAAAACAACCGAGACGCTATCTAGCGGAGAAACCCTAGTACTTTCAGTGTAGCCCACCACACGACTACATGTCAGCAAAATATCGCTTATTTTCGTAACTGCACATTGTTCTTTTTTCTTCTAGGAGTGCCTGCCATAATTTATTATATTTTGTGCTCTCTCCAGTGCGTCCTTAAATAAAAACCACCCCTGCCTTCGCACCGTGAGAGGTATGCTTTCAGGTTTCACCACTAGATGGCGCCACATTGTTTGCAATTTCATGAATGGAGCAATGACAGTGCCCACTAAAACTTTCGTCGACGAGGGCGTGCGTCATTGTTCCGTAACAGCATTGAGCGTGAAGCTTAAAATGACGTTACTCTACGCAAAAAGTGTCTCATTACTGTCTGGCGAGTGAAAGTTATATTTGTTTTCGGTGCGTCTTTTTTGTCGACCACCAGTCGTCATCGTGGTCGCTGCTCATGGTTTCCAGCATCGGACTACATAAAAACGGGCGCATGCATTGATCGAAAAATTCCCGGTAAAAATTTTCTACAGCGTTTCGAACAAAAGCATTATAGAATCGAACATTTTAGACATCAATCTTTCCACTGTGGCGAAAAAAAATCTAGACCTAAATTCCAGTGTTCTGTCCCTTTAAAGCGATACCCCTAAGGCCCAAAAGGCCTTGAAAGGTGATAAAAAACCTCAGAGGTTCAGGAATATAATAAGTACCTTACTCAATTACATATATAAAACAAACCATGTGGCCTGGACTTTTGACCAAGAGAGCATATCACATCACAATTTTCAGCTCCATGTACTTTCCCTAAATATCTTCTCAATCTTTTACTATTCCAACACGACTATGAGCAACAGCATAAGTAGATCCAAGGGATGAAGTCACTCATAAAAGCATGCATCCTATGTCTCCTACGCATATGATTGAGAATTAACTAGACCATACACTGCACCAAGGAGTTTGTGACAGGCCATCCTATGCAAATGAAAGGATATATATCTGACATGCATGAACATATTGTTAAGGGAAACTTGCACAGCGGTAAATGCCAGATAACTCTCAGAAGCACACATTACCAGCACGAATCCAGCTTAACCTGAGCGTCGTCTTCTTCACAAATTAACACCCCACCAGTGCGTCATCGTCATCTAGATATTGCGCACCGTAACAGTATTCCCTGCGCGGGAGAAGCACCGTCCCGGTGCTGCCTACACAGGAGAACTTGAATGGTATGGTTTCAGACAGGCGACGTGCACAATTTCTGGATGAGGGGTTGTGGAAGGATATTTGGGCTGTAGAGGGGTGATCTCATAGGTCACATCGGTGACTTGTCGCAGGACGCAGTAAGGACCCACGTAACGAGGCAGAAGTTTCTCGCACATCCCCACACGACGGGCCGGAAGCCAAAGAAGAACGAGGGAACCAGGAGGGTAGTGGACGTCTCGGTGATGCAGGTCATAACGACGCTTTTGTGAGCACTGAGACGAGCCAAGCCGGTCTCGAGCAATGTGGTGGGCGGCATCAGCAGGGGCGATGGCGTCCGAAGCGTAACTACAGGAAGAGTTGTCAAGAGGCAGCAAGGTGTCGAAGGGGAGTAAACGGTTGCGGCCGAAAAGTAGATAAAAGGGAGAGTATCCGGCGGTATCATGGCATGAGGAGTTATAGGCGAACGTGACGAAAGGTAAGGAGATGTCCCACTCACGATGGTGATCGGACACATACATAGATAGCATGTCGGTCGGTGTCTGATTAAGGCGCTCAGTAAGACCATTCGTTTGCGGATGGTAGGCCGTGGTGAATTGGTGACGAGTAGCGCATGAGCGGAGAAGGTCATGAACCACTTTAGAAAGGAAACAGCGGCCATGATCTGTGAGCAGTTGACGCGGAGCGCCATGAATCAAGAATACGTCACGCAAAAGAAAGTCAGCAACGTCGGAGGCGCAGCTGGTGGGGATGGCCCTAGTTACAGTATATCGGGTAGTATAATCAGTCGCCACAGCAATCCATTTGTTTCCAGATGTCGACGTCGGAAAAGGCCCAAGAAGATCGAGGCCCACACGAAAAAACGGTTCAGTCGGCACTGAGATTGGTTGCAGGGGCCCACTAGGTTGAAGCGATGGTGTCTTACGGCGCTGACATAGCTCACAAGCGGTGACGTAGCGACGGACAGAGCGGTAGAGACCAGGCCAGAAAAATCGTCGTCGCACACGGTCGTACATGCGTGATACTCCCAAGTGTCCTGCTGTAGGGCCGTCGTGAAGTTGGGCGAGGACAGTAGAGCGCAGATGAGCCGGAACAACCAGTAAAAAGTCCGCGCCATCTGGACGCATATTGCGTCTGTATAATGTCTCGTTATGGAGCACAAACATGCTGGCAAAAGAATCGGGGTTGTTGCGCAGCTGGTCTATAATTGGTAGCAGGGCAGGATCCCGACGCTGCTCGGAGGCGATATTTATAAAGTCAGAGATGGACAAAATGTAGTCGTCAGCAGTATGGTCGGACAAACCGGGAGGATCTATGGGATGGCGGGACAAGCAGTCAGCGTCTTTGGTGTAAGTGGCCGGACTTATATACCACAGTAAATTCGTACTCTTGTATTCGCAAGGCCCAGCGACCTAAACGGCCAGTGGGGTCCTTAAGTGAGGACAGCCAACACAAAGCATGATGGTCTGTCACTACACAGAAGGACCGCATAAACAAATAAGGGCGAAATTTGGTCAGCGCCCAAACAAGTGCAAGGCATTCCCACTCTGTAATTGAATAATTGCGCTCAGAGGACGAAAGCAGGCGGCTGGCATAAGCAATGGCGCGGGAGGACCCATGCTGGGATTGGGCAAGGATAGCACCAATACCATGGCCGCTAGCGTCGGTGCGCAGTTCGGTAGGTGCAGAAGGATCGAAGTGCGCCAGAACAGGTGGTGTAGTGAGGACGGAAATAAGCGTCGTGAAGGCATAGACTTGGTCACAGCCCTATGTGAAAGGTACGTTTTTCTTCAGAAGAGAGGTAAGCGGACGAGCGATGTCTGCGAAGTTCCAAATGAAGCGGCAGAAGTAGGAGCAAAGGCCAAGGAAGCTTCGCACGTCCCTTGAGCTACGCGGGGTAGGGAACTCGCGCACGGCTCGAACCTTGCGA
Organism: Amblyomma maculatum; assembly: GCF_055883805.1. Lineage (NCBI taxonomy): Eukaryota > Metazoa > Arthropoda > Arachnida > Ixodida > Ixodidae > Amblyomma > Amblyomma maculatum. Next base: position 23,414,693 of record NC_139344.1, read on the forward strand.
GGGTCGAGCTACACACCATTTGCATCAACCAAATGACCCAGGACTTTGATTTGGCGCCTACCGAAGCTGCATTTTTTGGCGTTCAGTTGAAGACCGGCGCAGCGAAAAACGACCAGGACTGTAGAAAGTCGATCAAGGTGGGTTGCGAACGTGGAAGAGAAAACTATGATGTCATCTAAGTAGCATAAACATGTTGTCCACTTGAAGCCACGCAGGAGCGAGTCCATCATGCGCTCGAATGTCGCAGGAGCGTTACAGAGTCCAAATGGCATCACCTTGAATTGATAGAGTCTGTCGGGGGTGACAAATGCGGTTTTCTCGCGATCCCGTTCGTCGACAGCAATTTGCCAGTAGCCTGAACGCATGTTGATGGAAGAAAAATAGCTGGCACCATGCAAGCAGTCAAGCGCGCCGTCAATTTGTGGAAGAGGGTAAACATCTTTCTTTGTTATTTGATTAAGGTGGCGATAGTCCACTCCGAAATATCTCCAAAGAAAGATATTGTCAAAAAGGTTTAGAACAGAAATGAAGGCAGAAGCCTCCAGTAAACAAAAAAGGCTGAGAAGCAGGCCTATCTACATTCTGTCGATTTCCTAATGTTCAAGCTAATCTACTCATATGTAATTGGACCAACTAGACCGGAAACATTCCACTTTACTCAAGAAGTACAGCAGAAGGCAATGGTAATGCTCATCATTCTTTGTTCCTCTCAACAATTAGCTACACAACCTCGACACAGTGATATATTTCAGACACCCTATCTGCATGAACATATTGCAGTGAGACCTGCACTCACTTGCAGAGGAAAAAGATTGACACCGTGAGGTAAATGCTTACACATTCCAAAACTAAATACCTCATATAAAGAAGTTAAATGATATGGTAGTCAGAAATAATAATAATAAAAAAAAAAAAAACTAAAAGGACGCAAAACCTGGCTGCCATAGATGTATATTCCCAACGCTTTCAGCACATCAGTACATACCGTAGAGAGAAAAAAAGAAGTTATGTGACGGCTAAGCATGTTCACTTAAAGAGATTAGAGACGTCATGGCACCTGGTTACACACCCACTAAAATGTGTTTGTCGCCATAATTAGGATGCAAACGCACCTTCTACGACCATGAATGTCATGCAATGTGAACACTTTCACCACGAACAGAACTCTGCGGTGTACCCTTTACCAAGGGATACCTATACAAAAGCCACTCTCCCTAGGATTTTGTAACAATTTGCTCCTCAGTTGCAGGTTACATGCATGCTCCATCTCTTCTTAACCACTTATGGCTTTATAGGGGTTTTATATCCCAAAGCGGCTGAGGCTTTGAGAGATGCCATAGTGGAGGGCTTCGGAAATTTCGACCATCTGGGGTTCTATAACATGCACGCACTGACATCGCACAGTTCATGGGTGCATTGCTTTTTGCTTCCATTGAAACGTGGCCGCCATGGCCTGTATCAAATCCACGTCCTTGGAATCAGCAGCCGAGCACCCTGACTCCAGAGCCACTGTGGCAGGAACCGTGTTCCCTTCTGTCCCATAACCAATAACCCCTTCCAAATTACCATCTACCCTTTACAGTTTCCCAATCTCATTTTGCTACTTCCCAGGGCAGATAATGACAGTTTCCATGGGTCCATTTCCCCGGCTGTGAGTTGCTATGGTAGCTTTTCAAAAATCTGTCATTTTTGTCTCACTCTATGGGACTCCCCACTTTCAGGTGAGGAGCCTGCTGTGCTTTTAGCAATGCTGGTAGGCACTCATTATTTATTTTTTTTTTCTGCCTGTCCTAATATATGCCCTTAAACACAAGGGGGCTAGCTCATTCCACACAAGTTCCACATGTGCTCCACGTATCCCCCACAACCCCCAGAGCTTCATCCAGCATGTGCAGGGACTGCTGGCAAGTGAATGGTTTCCATTACCTCTAATGGCAACTAGGCAACTCATGAAATAATGCCCTCTCTTAAAAATTTGTGAAAGATATAAGCCATTTATCTGAAGCAATTAAATCTATCCACAATGGAGTTCTAATTTACATTATGGGAGCAAACAAATGCCTTAAATGCCAGTGGTCTTACACCAGTGGCCCAATTAACTGAAAAAGAAAGCATTCATATAGAGCGCTAAGGTGCACAGAAAAAGGCTGCATCAGATTTTACGAAACATGGCCAAATCAAACAGTTAGAAAAATAATGTAAATAAAGTAAAAGAACGATACAAAGGAGCATTAGAGTTTTATTTTCTATGGCATAATGAGAAAAGAGATACGTGAGTAAAACGAGAGGTAAGATGTTCACAAAAAGACTCACAATACTCCATATAATAAGAGAGGGCTTGATAATAAGCCTGTAGCTGAATATAGCAAGGCCAAGGTAGGCAAACACTGAGGTCTCTGCAAGGATGAAGGAAAGAATGAGACGTTCAAAAGGTTATAATGAGGTTTTTTAAAAAATAAACTGTTACCAAAGGCCTTTGGCCTTCACTACTCCTATTTTTTAACACTCAGATTATATCAAAATTATACCATATATATGTACTTGAATATCAGGAACACATAGCCACAGCAGCTCCCATGCTAGCAAGTTTCACTTGCGGCCAATAACAGGAGGTGACATTTTTTTTTTTTTTTTACATCAGGCAAGAAACAGAAATGATTGACACAGTGTCCAATCCTCCCACATAAACAATGTCAAGGTATAAAGCAAAAAAAGAAATAAGAAGAGAAAGAAAAGTAAGCAAGCACATGATAAAAATCTCAGCAGAGGGAAAAAAAGGAAATCTCACCGGCAATGAGTGAGATGGTCCGCAGTGTTTGTTGCATTGTAATCTGAGTCACTGAAGACAGATTGAAGTGGGTGTAATGAGACATCACAACACCATTGAAAAGGATTGCCATAATGCCTTTGCCACCATGCGAAGAGGAAAAGAACAAACATAAGATTACAGCCCTGCCACAACATTTTGTAATGAGCTAGGCAATGAATATATACATGATATATTAGATCTTGTAGCTGCCACATCTAAACAAAGAAACTAAGCAGAAAGAGAATGTTTAATAACTATATAAGCCCAAAAAGGTTTGAGTGCAAACTGTGAAAGAAAGAAAAGTCACCAGCTTCAATATATTATGAGTACGTTCCCTGAAACAGTGCTCCAAAAGCTACAAGTGCCTCTGAAGCATTAAAAAAAAAAAAAAAAACTGTAATTACTTAGTATATAAGCATGCAGTGACAAAGTGAAGGGTGCGCTTTGTGCTTCCCTGCTCAGTCTGCAGAATTCAGCCCTCAATGGCTGGCCGTGCCTTTAAGAAATAAGGAAATTCAGATTTTTCGCGATTTCGGTGTTCTAAAAGCTTTTTGTGGCAACCTGCCCACATGATGGCAACCACACAGCTGTTTACTGATTACATTAAAGTTTACACAGTAAAAGATGAAAATTGAGGCGCAAATCCTGTCATTTACACCATGCATAAAAATGATATCAGAAAACTAACTCCACAGAACCAACTAGTTGCATAACAAATGCAAAATATAAGCAACAAGATGAGGCATGTGCCCAGTACAACCTTGCCATCGACAATAAGTAATGAAGGAAGGGGGCAACATTGCAAGAAAGGAAACTATAGCAACAGTCTATCTTATTTTCTAACAGACTGCAAAATCTGTCTTAGAAACAAAGAAAATATAGACGTGAGTCCTGCTATCAACTGTAGGCTCTTTGCACATGTGACCATAATCAATGTGCCTCAAGTAAGACGGGGAGCGGGGTTGGGGGTGGAGGAGGGGAGGTGGGAGTGGAACAAGTAGATTATTTAGATGTTGCACTTTTATTTCATGAAGAAAAACGCCATTTTTTTGCTTTAACCCAACCATAGTTTAGTATCTCTTGCCAACAGCACAACAAACCTTCAAACCTAAAATAGTCACCATGCTGTGTTGTTAATGAAAGCAGCCAAGTGATATTTGAGTGCGATTATTTATTTATTTATTTGGTACCTACACCGCCGGTAGGCATTACAGCAGAGGGGGACACTTTCAAATTCATGAAACAAGAAATCATGCACTGAGTAAGCAACGAAAGTAAAACGAATTAGAATGCAAGCCTTTGAGGCATAAGCAGATGTGAGCTTTGAGTGGCCATGGACAGGCGATGCTGCCGCACAGTGATGGATTTAGTGATAGACAGGTGATGGAGACATGATTTTAAAGCAAAAGCTTTAATAGCCTAGCGGTGCCGATTTCGCTGTGTCTGCTCAAATGACCCTGAAAACATGAGCTTTACTGCGGAACTCGCTTGCTGAGCAGGTGTGCCTAACTACGTGACTCGCCATAGCGAGCTCGGTTTGCATCGCGGTTGCGCTTAACCATGTGACTCGCCATTCTCCTGATATAAGCATGGGCACTGCTCAGTGCTTTGCAGAGCTATGGAAGAACGAGTTGCAGGTACTCGTCGTTCGGCTGTGAATCGAAGACGGTAGGCCGAATGTGACCACCCTGTATATGTTGTTCACCACGAACAGGCACTTGCCAATGAACGTGAAAGGAAGCATGCCAGATTAGAAGCAGAAACCAAAGATGACAGAGAGGCTCGACTTGAGAGACAGCAGGTAAAACGTGTCAATGACACAGTGGAACAAATTTAGACCTGGAGTTCCACAAGTTCCCACTTGGGTGTGACCTGGAAGTTTCGGACATTCAAACTGTGGCGAACTACTCCATCAATTATAGGTATGGTCTTTGATTTAATCGGCACAATAGGCGGAACTTTACCTGGTGTTAAGCAATAAAGATTGACCAAGGCTTGAACAATAAAAGATGAAGTAAAGATAAACTGTATCTAATTGTGCTTAACCGATCTTTCGCTCATCATAACCAGGTTCAAACGAGTTGAACCCCAGCCAAGTTGCTCAACGGCAAGTGAAAGATGTAATTAACAATGCATGTATAGCAAAGCCTAATCACAGCTAAACCGAGGCTTAACCAGGTGATACCAAAGCTTTCGCCTGCATAACCAGGGTTAGCTGAGCAAAGCCGCAGGCATTTTTTTTGGAAAGGTTCGAACAATATCGGGAAAGAAAAAAGAAAAGAAAGAAACTACTGAGCTTTGCGGTGTTCATGACCATCCCGTTTCTAAAAGGATTTTAAAAAGTAGTTGCTCACCAAAGCTTCGCTCGAGAAAGCCAAAGCGGGACAGAACGCTGTCCCACAGGCAACAGGACTGTCCCGCCTAAATCAGTATGTCTGACCAATTTATCTTTGCATCCTCTCTCTCTGTTGTAGTAAGGCATCATATGTGGAGCTCAGTGTACCAAACGCTGCACATAGGTTATAGATGACACCACCGCCCCCCAGTGGGAGGCTACAAACTAATTAAGACCCCCTGGGGTTTTCTATAGGCATTGCACAGATTATGAGTCTTTTGTATTTGACCCTTCGTCAAATTGAAGCCACTGCGGCTGAGCAGCACTCTGTGCCAATTTGTGCTCAATACCCAAATGCCACAGCCACTAAGACACTGCAGTTGGTTTATTTTTTGTAGCAAAAGCTACATTGGCTACGAACTTGCAATTTTGCTGTAACGGTGCTCCGAAGAGGCACAGAGCCATTGCCTAGCAACCGCCGCAGCTGGAGAACGCCGCGCGCTCGCTGTGCCATCTGGCAATCAAGAAGCAACCAGAAGAAGCTGTCTCGTTTTTAATGCAACAACAAAATAGCTAGACAACCAGACTAACCTGCACTTGCAATCAAGAATAAAATGACATAGCCTGCAACCTGTCATATACATTCACACCAGCATCGAGCTCTCACTTTGCCCACACATCAAAATTCCGGGAGATACATGCACCAAGTAAAAGTAACCAGGCAGGCGGTTGATCCTGCGCAGCATATACCCCCCGCACCATAGCACACTGTTCTCTGAGCAGAGACTTCGATGAACGTGGTGGCTCTGCGTGGCGATCTGTCATGCGGCTCTTCCACAGACTAAACAGTCCCAGGAGCACAAAAAGATCACATGCGCTACTCACGATCCCGTACCCGCACCATGCCCAGGATCGTGAGTAGCACATCTTAATTCTCCTTCTCTAGCGTGAGGACGATAGTAGTGATGATGATAGGCTAGTCAGCGGTGCATTTCGGGAAAGCATGCACTCAGCATTGGACAGGATTGGATTGGATTGGACTAGATTAGATTTGATTGAACTGGACTCGTTTGGATTGAATTGAGCAGGATTGAATTGAATTGAACAGGATTGGATTTGACCGGTTTGATTAGACTGGATTTGATTGGACTGAATTTAATTAGACTGGATTTTATTTGACTGGATTTGATTGGACTGGATTTGATTAGACTGGACTGGTTTGGATTGGATTAGATTAGATTGGAATGGATGGGATTAGATTGGATTGGAGAGGAAGCAGACCAGTGCCAGGCACACATGCTTTTGCTATGTATATCCTGGCATAGTTGAGCTAAAGTCACAGCCAATTTTTTTTTAGCCCCAATTTTATCAAATGCAAAAGTTATCTCAGTAAACGTTTATATTGCCTCAACCTGTCACTCAGGAACACAAACATACTAACAAAAAGGAAGTATGCATCACAATCTTAAGTGAAGATCACGAGACTATTTCCCTACGTTGCGAGACAAAGTCAGCAAGTCTCACAATACACAACTTAAGTATGCAGAATATGCTATTGTTTGAAAACACTGGGGTCACTGCTTGGAAACAAGATTAAGCAACACTCAACATCAGACTGAACAACTGTCACCAATTAGAATATACTAAATTACATGACAAATTGCTACAGTGAATGTCATTAAGCACAGATGATAGTTTTAATTAACAGTTATCATCTATACTTGAGCACAGGAGGGTTATTTTGTAGAAAAAAAATTAATGACTCACCTGACAGGTGTATGCCTTCTGCAAGCCCATAAGGAGCATAAACAAAAACCAGCATCATCCCAAACTCCAGGGATGGGTTCTTGCGCAGATCTACATACTTGAGCAGGTGCACCAATGAACAAGTTTGGTTAAGGAGCAACAGCAACCTCTCTTTTACACTTGACCTAAATAAGCAACAGTAGCAAAAGATAAATGTCCACCAAAGAAAAGGAAGCTGCCCAAGCTGGCGACACCTGCTTACTCAGCCACGCAGTGTTGTTTAATGATGGCACACAATCTGCAGGCTAATCAAAGCCCGGCCACAGTATCCGACGGATACCATCTACCAACCGAGCTGCACGAACGCGTCTGCAAGGCCTAGGAGTAGTACCTCTGGCTCAGGATACAAGGGTTCCAGAGGATTCGACTTACATCTCATCCTGCCATCTTAAAAAGCTCATCACGCAACCCACCGACCAATCACTCCTGGTCATCTCACCCGCCAAATACCACCAGCCAAAGGCGTGCTCGTGATTTTTAACTCACAATCCTGATGCCGATCACGCTAACTCCAGATATTCTGGAGAAACCGGTCTTTAATGCTATCATTTTCTTGTAATGAGTGACTATAAGGCTGCACCCATGACAGCACGAATACTACACTCTCATCTGTAGCTGTTCATGACAAGCATATTCTTCTGGGTGTTAGTGCACATTTGAATACACGTGAGACTGTTTTAGTGAGTCAACCACTCCATTTATGTGGACATATGCCCAGACCTTGTATACATATTCACACTGCACATGAAAACCAGCACTTGTAAGTTACAAATAGAGTTCTTTCTCATTATGCTACATACTATGCTGGCACAAACCTTAGTTCTCAATTTAGCTTTTTTACAATAAGTCTTTTTATCTGAAAGGATTATTGCACTGGAAGCAAAATCACTTGGGAGCTCTCCTTGAGTACTGTGTGGATAAATGCATGATGCACTGCTGCCAGGCATGCTACACATGTACATACAGAAAGCAATGAATGTTGCATTGCATACTTTCCAACCTCTCCAACATAGGACTTGCTCAGAAAAAAAAATGCATTGGTGGGGAGGGGTGTACATAATATGTGTGCAATTAGTTCTGTAGCGTTTAACACTGCAAAACACCACTTGGGCTATGAGGGATATCATATTACAAGGCTCTGGGTTAGCTTATGCCACCCAGTGTTCTTTTTTCTGCAGTGAAATTCTGTAGCACAGCAGTATTTCGTAGCTTGCTTCCACTGAAATATGGCTGCCATGGCAGGGATTAACAAGTGACCTTGGGATCAGCAGCCAAACGCCAAAGCCATTAAGCCACTGCAGCGGGTCAACTCTACATTGACGTTCCCAGCAAAGTTACCTGACTTCTTAAGAGGCCAGAGTGAGTACTAAATGACTTTCTATGTTAAAAATGTAAGTTACAGCAAAAGTTCTTATACCATCTTATCTACACATGCACATGGTAGGAGCTACCAGTAAGTGAATTATTATGCTAAAACATTTTTCACACTTATGTATTCAATGACATAGCATTAGTGTTTTCATTGACTGATCAAACAGGTGCCTTCAAAAAAGTAAATGAATTGACATTTTATGCCAAATGCAAGTTGCTTTCTTCTAGTTTCACTTTTCAGTAATTATTATTTAGTTTGAATTCATTCACGTATAACATTTCACTATTTGCTCACCAATAAAGCTAACTATATACGGATGCTAATGGGTACAAATTACAGTAGACGATATCCTATATGTGAGACCATTTAAGCTACTTCTGATCATACTGCATTTGTTGCAACCTAAATACATGAATGACGTTCTTTTTTTGCTTTTTTCTGCAATACAAGATGCTTACCTTACTGTCTACCTCAAAATAACAAAACAAAAAAGCCCAATTTCAGAAAAGCAGTGCATCTACAAAAATATATAGTAACTTCAATATGAAAAGCACTTTAAAAATGCACCTTTAATAAAAAAGCTGAACATGTTACTTTAAAAAATCCTTGTGTGAATATAATTGATAATTATGAATACCACTGAAAATAGTACAATATATTCTATATTTAATTCAGTCCTTATGTTTGGTACTTAAAATGTCAAAGCATTCATTATGAGCAAATAACATTTCTAGAACTACAGATATGTTATTCTGCTTTAAGGGTTGTCTTTTTTATTTCGTGTCTTTATGTATTTCCTCATTAGCAATCACGTAAATTGATTTGTATGCATTTGAAGAATCCTGTGTAAGACTGCTAAAGTTGTGTTTTAAAACTTCAGTATACTCTTTCTTTGCAGTGCAATGGCCATGCATATTAAAAAAAAAATGGTTTTGAAAATTCCTCAATTTGCCCACAGAAGACAGTGAAACGACACAGACTTCAAATTACGTGAAGCAAGTTATTATCTTCTTCAAATTAACTTTGTGCACGCATGCATGCACATGCACATACTGTTTACACAAGCCTAGTAAAAAGGTACACTAACGAAAATATATTAATCTACCCACAACACTATCCAGCCTTTTAAGAGGTAAAAACATTGAGAACTTGGAGAAATGGCGCCAGCCTTACTTTTATTTGAGACCCTCTCCCCTTTCCGATGACAGTGTTTTTGGCAGCTAAGCTGGTTTTACTTAGCTTTTAAGGAGCTATTCAATGCAAGGTTGCTTCGCTTAAAATATGCTACCTTGCATATATTATAAATTAACGATTACAGTCAACCCGACCAAAACTATTCAAAGGTGGTTTGGCTGATTCATGTTCACCACCTTAAAAGTGCATGTTTCCAAATGCAGAAAATGCTCCTAGAGCCTGTTAAAACGTCTACTTCGAGAAGGATGCAAAACACCAATGTAACCTCAACAAACAATTTACAGAAATCATATCACAGCAAGAGCAAGAAGGATATAAGAGCTGCTGCCAAGGCAAAGGCCACTCCAATAGCAGCAGAGCAAAAGAACACGAGAAAGAAGCGCTGAATGCCGTGCAATACGAGCTGGCCTGTTGTCAAGGAAACCATGCTTGGGCTTCCTGATTCCAGAATGGTTCTGAGAAAAAAAAAAAAATCAATAAAAAATACACACACATGCACGCACACACACACTGCTAAATGTTTCCAAGACTAAAGAGACTGGTACAAAGAAGGTGGGGTAACTCACGTGGCAAGGACAATAGAGACTGCATCATTGAGGATGCTCTCACCAAACACTAACATGTTGAGTACTGGGTCGACATCCAAAGCATGAAAGATAGCCAGCGTGGCTACAGGGTCCACAGCTGATATAAGTGAGCCAAACGCAAAGCTTTCAGTGAAGTCAAGCTTGTAGGCTACATCAGCCTGTAGGTGCAAAAAGCATTGTACATAATTGAATTAGCTTCAACTATGCTACTTGTCCATTATATTAACCTACTACTCAGCCATGCTTTGCACAACAAAAAGTTTTGCACACTATTTATTTTCTTCCAATATAGTGTGGTCATATCAAAGTTGAAACAAATGACAAAAAGTATTCAATTCGTATTTGAAAATTTCAATATTTGCATACCCCTTACCCCAAATTTGCATAAAGAATAGAATATATTTTTTATGCATTAGACTCTGCTTTTCAAAGTTACAGAACTCTTTCTTTTAAACTTTTCAATCAACACACACAAAAAAGGGTCAATTGTTCAGAGGCACAGTTTTGGGCTATTCTGCAGTGGAGTGTCAGGGGAGTGTCGGACCGTGATGCAGAAAACTGTGTCTGCTCCCTGCAGGTGGCATGAAATTGTTCAGAACATGCTCAGTACATCCAGAGAGGCCCAGAAAGCACTGAATCTCCTCAGGAACAGTGGAACCCAAACTTATAGATGAGCATGTGTCAGTAGTCTGGGCTGGCTGGAGCAAATTACATGAATTTCTTGTCCGCTATGTTCCGTGCTATTTCTGCAGAATGCTTTTCACGATCATTTCACGTCAGAAGGTTTAGTGTGAAGTTTAAAGGCAGTCCCTCATGTGGATGAGAGAGAGACAAGCATTTATTCAGAGCAGGCGTGAAATATTCGCCCTAGGTGGGCAGCCTCCTCAGTCAAGGAAGCCGCGGACCCAAGCCATCTCCCGAGTCCGGTCGATCAGACTAGGCTGATGATCCAGGCTGGGGCTTGACAACTGAGTTTCCCACTGCTCTTCGGTTAAGTCCTTGGTGGTTATGGTACCATGTGGTCCCTTGCATACCCACCCCATATATTGTAGGGTGTTTGGTATGTTACAAAATGCGCATTTATATTTGTAGGTGGTGGGTGAGATCCTGTGTAGTCAGGTGCCATAGACGTGGCTGTTGGTTTGGATTTTTCGGAAGATGACTGCTTCTTCTCTGGTTAGTTTCGTGTGGGGCGGGGAATATTTTCTTTTGGGAAGTTTGTAATGCAGGAGGATGTCAGTATATTTCTTGGGTACACCCTGTGTTCTCCGAAATCCCTTTGGAAGTGGTGCCCGGTTAGCATATCCTTGGGCTGAGGCATTGGCGGCCTCGTTTCCTTCCAAGTGGGTGACTCCCGGAGTCCATATGATGTAGGCGTCTGAGAGGCAGGGGAAGATTTTAAGTGCTATGCTGGATATTCTTCTCTTTTGGTAGTTTCTGCATGCAGATTGTGAATCACTGAGAATGGTAACATGTTTTTTGCTGATCGAGATTGCTAAAGCAACTGCAGCCTCTTTGGCTGCGTCAGTGTCATTTTTTGGAACAGTTGCAGAGGTCTTTTTTGAAAATGTGGAATCCATGACGCTAATGGAGTGGGCTTGTCTTCCTGGGTAATTTTGCTGCATCAGTGTATCTGATTTCCGGATTCGTTCTGTGTGCTTTGCTCAGGGCCTGAACTCTTGTCTGGTGCTGGTCTTTTTTGTATGTAGGATATATATGTTGTATGTTGTATGCTGATGTATGTTGTATATGGATGATAAGAAAAAAAGAATGATTTTAAAACTGCAGCACAGTGCTTTCGCAACATACTGGATGATGTTAACTGTCCAGAAGAGGCCCTGATCGCTCAGAATGGGGCATTCAGCTGGTTGGTCTATGGGGTTTAATGTCCCAAAACGACTCAGGCTATGAGAGACGCTGTAGTGGAGGGCTACGGAAATTTCGACCACCTGGGTTTCTCTAATGTGCACAGACATCGCACAGCACACAGGTGCCTTGTTTTTCGCCTCCATCGAAAAGTACCCACCGCGGCCGGGGCTTAATCCCACATCCTTGGGCACAGCAGTCAAGTGCCCTAACCACTGCACCACCGCGGTGGTGCCAGAATGGGGCATTGCATGTAATTGTTCAAACTGAGTGATTTGAACAGGAATGGTGGAGCAAAGATTTGCCTCATACACAAAATGAGCAATTAAAGAAACACTGCATCAACTGAGTTTGTAAGTTATTTTTGCACTGAGTCACTCTGCTGCACAACTCAAAATCCTTTCAAAACATCGAAATTTTTGAATGGGTTCGATAAAATTTTTCTATAAACTTAAATAACCCTACAGAGTTCTATAAGATCCAGTCATACAACCAAAAGTAGAGATTATAAATAGCACTGTGTATGCGCTGCATGGTTCTTGCTTGTTTGCGATTCCTCCTTTGGCCTATTTTTACAGAAAATGCTGAGCTACCTCACCAAACTGGAAGTGTTAAAAATAGGAAGCTCAGAGAAAAAGATTAAGAGAATAAAAAACTATAAGGATCTACCACACACTCACTTAAGAACTACTATCATCCATAATATACATATTAATATCCATAATATGAAATGTATATTACAAGAAGGTACCTATATTACGAGATACAAGGGTATCTCAGTGGGCACTTAATGCCACCAATGTAGCCAGTTCTCCATACAGCTGAAATTTTGTGTATTATTTTGCCTGCCATTGAGCAAACACAAGTGAATTAACTATCACGAGATAAAATGTAGTAGACATCAGCACCTCAAATGCAAACCACAACACAAACTCACCAGGCCAAGCAGATAGACACCTCCACCAATTACAAGCGCTGAGATGGTTGTTCCAACAATAGAAAATATTAAGATGGATCCAATGTTTTGGAAGAAGTTGCCCTGCAATTTAGAGAAACATAACATGCAAATGACAGTATTAGGCCTGCAATGCATGGCACGCTTATTACACTGTGAAATTTCACAGGAGAATACTAGTTTTGTGATAACCTTGCATGGCCTTTTCTTAGAAACTTCAACATAATGGTCTGAAAGTTTGAAGGTTTATTAAAACGAAATACAAATCAATCATAAGTGCATAAAAATAGTTAGTACAGTAGGAGGTTCCAAAGTAAGACTGTCTGGGGGACCTCCCATCAGGAATACATGAGTATAGATACACAAATGTAGCAGAGGATCTGGAAAAAAATCAAATTTAAACCTATTAGTAAAATTTTCGGCAATGAATAAGTTACACAATAGTTAGCGGGCATAAGTTTTCAAACAAAAAGAAAAAGCAAGCAAAGGCATACAACTGGTAAAGCGCAAGAACATGATGAAAAACACAAGAGATATTAGATACAGAATGGGCAATGAATGGATGGAAAGATAATAAAAACGGAAGTGGAGACAGATAAGATTATTCACAAAGACGAACACTTTGACCGTTTGCTGTCGGAGTGGGGAACAGAAAATGTGATTAAGGCAACCTTAGGTAAGGTATGAAGCTGAATTTTTTGAAGAGATGTTTTTTTAGTAGAGTGTAAAAAGCGGGTTGCAAATGTGCCAATTTAACTGCTAGCGGTAATGAATTCCAAATTTTTATTCACGGAGAAAAAGTAGTTTGTTTTCCGTAATTTGTGTTCACTTTTGGTAGTAGCACATTGCTTTGTTCAGAGAATCAAGTGGTATTACTATATTAGCGAGGAAAGATTCAGAGAAACAGAGAAGTTGACAACTATCATTGTGAGCACGTCACCTTAATTATTGCATAGCCATTTATTATGTATTTCTCATCTTCAAAACCAAGCGCTTCGAATTATATCTTTCAGCTCATACACAGCCTCTGCTTCACCCTTTTACTTTGACCTAAACATTCTTCCCTTGAAATGCCTCCTTAATCTTAGGTTAGGTATTCTAATTTACTGTAAATTAGAATACCTAACCTAAGATTAAGGAGGCATTTCAAGGGAAGAATGTTTAGGTCAAAGTAAAAGGGTGAAGCAGAGGCTGTGTATGAGCTGAAAGATATAATTCGAAGCGCTTGGTTTTGAAGATGAGAAATGCATAATAAATGGCTATGCAATAATTAAGGTGACGGTTAATGAAGGCATAATATAGGGATAGGAGAACTTGGCGTTGAAAAAAAAATTCTAGTTTTTATTAACACCCTATTACAACAGTATCTCTTGCTGGGCTAGTTGGTCTGACATTGTGTTTAACCAAGGAAAAAACAGCGCTAAATATTAGACAGAACACACAGAAAGACGAACGCCTGTCCCGTTCGTCTGTCTGTGTGTGCTGTCTAATATTTAGCGGTTTTTTCCTTTGGTTAAACCCTATTCCAAACGAAATTTTTTTACTGACAGATTTGGTGTGTAAATTAAACTTTAGATGACAATCAAGCGTGATGCCAAGAAATTAACAGATTCGGAGGCAGAGATAATATGGTCTCCCAGACAAATGTGTGGGCTCGTGATAATTTGCTTTTGATGAGAGCGGAATATCATGAAGGTGGTTATTTGGCACCATAAAACAATATTCTGTAAGTCTATGTTTAATTTGTTTATTAGGCATGAGTGAATATTGTTGTATCATCCGTGTAAAGTATACACTTAGTGTTAGTTAGGGACAAGGTCAAGTCATTGGTGTAAATTAGGAAAAGAAGTGGACCTAAAATGAAACCTTGTAGCACTCCTAAATTTATAGTTACAAGATCAGACAGCATTTCTTGTAACTGGACAACTTGTGTATGGTTAGTAAGATAACTACGCAAAAGAGCTAAAGCAGGTTCACAGATGCCAAGGGATTCTAATTTAGTGTATAGTATTCTGTACTTAATTGTGTCAAATGCGTTCGTGAAATCTAAGAAAACAGCACCAGCAAAAAAGCCATTATCTATATACTATTGTTTGATTCTGTCTGTGAATTCAATTAAAGCTAGCTCTGTGGAGTAATTAGGGCGGAATCCAAACTGCTCATCTGTTAACAGTTTGAGTTTAAGGAGCTAGTTCATTATGCGATTAACGATTAGCTTTCTATTATTTTACTAAACAAAGATAATATAGTAATTGGACAGTAATTAGTTATGCATTCTTTGTTGCCTTTTTTGAAGATCGATATCACCTTACCCTTTTCAAGTTCAGCAGAAAAAACACCAGTCCTAAATACTAGATTAATTATGTGAATAAGAACATTACACAGCTCAAGACCAATCAGCTTTATTTTGAAAGACGGAATTCCATCGATTCCAGGAGTAATATTTTTAGACTAAAAATTATCTAAAAGGCTTCATCTGGTGAAGTAGGAAGTAGAAAGAATGAGGGCATCGACTAGATCCACAGAAGCTGCTTGGAGGCAAGGGACCGCACCGCGAGAAGAAGGAATTAAGTGTATTGACAATGTCAGATTGATTAGTTAAAGTACTCTCGCCATCAGAAACTTTTGTTATGATTATTTTATTTTCAGCTAGGTTCAAAAATTTTTTGTTTCCCAATTCTTACGAGTGTCATTTCCATTTTTGATAGCATTCTTGTTTACAGCGTTTAAGTACTACGGAAAGAATATCCGAATATTTTTGAAAGCGTCGTTCTAGGTTAAAGTTAAATGGCTGTGTCCTAACCTTTTTGAGGAGGTTATTTTTTTTCCTTATACAGTTTAGAAGGCTTTTGGTGATTCATGGGTTCCGCAAAACTGAATACCAAAGAGTGATGGGACTTATTGATGTGCATGATCTAATTATTTCTTTGAACTTCACGGAAAATTTACTGAGCGCGTTACTGGCGCATGTTTCTTGTAGTATCTATCCCAGTTAGTCTCAGTTACAATCTCAACAAACCAGCATCTATTAAATGATTGCGTATTACATATCCTGGGGGTCGCTTTATTAGGGCATTCGATTATCAGAAAAATAGGGTAATGGTCTGTGATATCAAAGTTGATAACTCCTGCGATCTGAGGCGTAATAACATTTGATAACACATGATCAATGAGGGTGCTTGAGCTTTGATGAGTGATGCGCATAGGTGACATTAATAATGACTCCAATCCATGGCCGAGCAAGAAGTCAGTGTATAATGAACAAGAGCTATCAGAAATGTTAGTTATATCAATATTAATGTCACCTAAGATGGCAATGTTCATGCTTTCACGATTCAAAATTTGAAGGATGACTTCTAGTTCACGACAAAAGTGCTCATAAGATGTGGAAGGTGAGCTATAGATACTACCAAGGATAGCGTTTTTGTTTGAAGCAAAAATGAATTTGTCAAATTCTAGCTAGATTGATTCGGACTTTTCTGTATGAAACAAGATGCCGTGATGGCATTTTATATAGCGTTAAGTTATAGCGTTAGAGATGAAGATTACAGATCCGCCATGCCGATCAGTTGACCTATGACAGTATTCATTTTGATAGCCGGGTAAAGCAAATAGCCTATCATTGTCAGATGACAGCCATGTCTCAGAAAGACAAATGAGTGAAAAGGTGTGATCAGCGAGTCTTAAAAAGTTTACTGAGTCATTGCAGTGCCATGATAAACTGCGAGAATTAAAATGAATAATAGACTTATTGGTATCAGCTGATTTAAGGAGAAGGCTTTTAAGGTGATCTAGTGAGTAGAACATGATGATTATCGATGTGTGGTGCACGGTTTATGTAAAAACAGGCAGATCATCAGCCCCAGAGATACGATAGACCTCACTTTCCTTGGTCTTCCTTGCCTTTATACGGCCATTGTCCACCCACACAAACTCCCAGATTTTGTTCTTTTTTCAAGGTTAGCGCTCTGTCAAGCCATTTGTTCTCTGGGGTTAGATGATCGTTCACATAGATGGGCTTGTCGTCGTTAACAGAGACCTTAATTCCAATCAAGCTCACGCTGATGCGTGCTTTTTTTGCTTTAGCAATAAACTCTGCCTTCTTGGTACGGGAAAAAAGCATGCTATGATGTTGCTGTCACTTTTCGCAGGAACTCGATGAGCAACTTCTAAGTCAGTGCTAGAAACTGGACAACCTATTTTCGATCCGATTCCTTCCAGGATTGCGACGTAGCTTTCCCCTGAGTCAGAGGAACTCCTTTAACCTCAACGTTATTTACCCTAGAGTATTGCTCCTGTACAGCGAATCGTTGTGCTAACCGCTTATTGCAACAGGCAAGTTCCTTATTTTCTTTTGTTAAGTCAGCTTGCTTGTTTTTCATTTCCTCATAGAGTTCATTGAGCATGGCAAGGCTGCTCCGCAATCGCACCACAGACGATAGATGCAACAATAATAAAATGAATTTATTCCAGAGTACAATCTTATACAGTATTTCATGGTAAAAACAAAATTCTGAAAACACAAATCACAAAGGTAGTTTCTAAGAAAAGTGCAAAGGTGCAAGACCATGCTGTTATAGTAACCAGTAGCTCACTTTGAAACGCTGTCAAGTGCGCAATATTTAAATACTGCCATGTTTTCTGACAGCGAACCACCAGTTCTTGCACAAGAACGTATGCAGCTACCCCAACTATATTCAAGCACGAGCACCTTTCACTGCTACCCTCTATTCCCTGCCTTTTCACATTTTTTGTTCCTTCTTAGAGTTGGTGAAAAGGTAAGCAGCACCTGAGGCATTTGATTATGTAGCCACTGACCATGCTGAGTAAAGTGCTACATGCGGTCATGTGTTTTAGCCATTCAAACTAACTCTTGCAAAAGAAACTCCACATAAACAAGCTGACTAAGCTGAAGGAGGAAGAAGCAATCCTCACAAGTCAGAAAAATCAGAACAAAATTAAGAATCAGTTCAGTTCAGTTCAGGCGTTCAGTCGTGTCCGACTCTTCGTGACCCTATGGACCATGTCACGCCACGCTTTCCGGTCTCTCACTATCTTCTTAACATCACATAGCTTCATCTGCAATGCCTCGAGAATGCCATCTAACCATCGCGTTCGCTGCCTACCCCGTCTCCGGCGACCCTCAACCTTTCCCAACATCAAATCTTTCTCCAGCGACTCCTCTCTTCTCATCAGATGACCAAAGTAGCTGAGCTTTAACTTTAGAATTTGACCCTCCAATGAGCAGTCAGGGTTTATGGTCGACAATATCGACTGATTTGATCTTCTGGCAGTCCAATTAAGAATAGTCTCCAAATAATCCTGATGCAGAGTTGGTTCTTTACATCAGCAAGTCAAATATATATCACATGCGCTAGATTTATACTTTAGCCATATAACCCTGCCATTCTTCCATGGCATCTACAGCATAAGCTGCAAGACCTTTATAACTTAGAGAATTAATTTAATTGCCATCTGGAGGAGGCAGAGAAAACGTGCAAGGGGGAAGGGAAAGAGACCGTCTATGGAATCAGCAGCAGGTTTCATGCCAGGCAACAATATGCAACGTTGTTTTTGCATTGCTGGCCTCTCATCAGTTAGCACATCCGTTCAGCTGTTACTGCAGGCCATGTCACTTTCAACCTCACCGCCATATACCAAGCCCTTCAGCACAAGTACACCACTCTTCTTTCTGGCTGCTGGCTTTGAATCTGTACCTGTGGGACACATTGACCAAATCATCAGCCAAATCTGTCCCCATAATTTCAGGCTATGGATGAGCCATTTCCACTATTTCCTACTTGTCACAGCAAAACATCATGCTAACCCTCACCCATTACGAAGCAGCCAGCAGGCTTGCCCTCCTGAACTTGCTTTGTCTACCCAATGACCCTGCAGACTTACTGATATAATTTTGACCAGCCTTCCTTTATATGTTCCTCCTTTTCTTTCTGTGCACTTGCTTTCTTGCACACTCTATTGTCTCCAGCACAATGCACTGCGAGCAAGCTCCCTGTCTGCACTATGTGGGGACTCCTGTAACGCCAATTCCATTGAGTCAAGCAACAATGACAAAGGGGACTGAGTGTAAGTTCATCACAAAGTGTCACATGTCTCACATCAACAAGAGCTACCATGCTCTGGGGCTTGTGAAGTCACTTTAATCCATGGCCAGGCTCACTGTTCAATAAATGTGGCCACTCTGCTTCTTGCGTCTCTGTGTGCCACACAGTTGGCAGTCACCAGCCATGGTGAGCAGGTGGCAAAGTGAAGGGAGAAATCCCTCTCCATTTTTCAGGGGAAAGGAAGGAGAGGCACGAGGGAAAGAGTGGGAAGCAATAAGTGACCTAGTGGTTTAGGAGCTTATGACGAAAGCAAAGCAATGCGCTACTGGAAGGTGATTGCCATGGGAAAAATATAGAAAGCAGCTTCTGTGCAGGAGGGGGTTACAACGAAGGCAGGGGAATGTACAACCAGAGAGTGGTACCATGGTGGAATGCAGGATTATATGGCTAAATTAAAGTTATACCAGCTTTCACTGGTCCGTGTGCTAAGCCAGTAAGCGCAGCTTTACTAACTTTTTTATGAACCAGGAGGGAGGAATTTGGGGAAGGAGGCAAACGTTACACCCTTTTGTCAATCCTCCCTTCTCCCCTTAGATCATTGCTCCATGTCCGTACACAATTTTTCCTGGTAACCCTGGTCTAGCCACTATCATGAAGGCCGATGGCAGCGAGAGAAAAAGTCTGGGCCCTGATGGAGCATAATGCCAGCCATACAGTAACAGTGACACACTGCAAGGAGCTAGGAAGAGCTTCATTTGCTCACTTGTGAGTATTGACCACCTCAAATGACCGTAACTTGGCTGACATATCCGTGTGTGGATATGCTACCTACAAGAAATGTATTAACCCACTACGGGCAAGGTAGGATTAGAATGTGTGTATAAAGACAAAATTTGTTCTCCATTAGTATTTCCCCTGAGATATGTTTACTGGGGTGAAGACAGATTAAAAGGAATAAAAGGCACTAAATGTTAAAGGACTATAGGCACCTAATATTTGTGTGCTTTCTTCTTTAAAATGTTTCATGCATGGATTAACGCGTGGTATCCCCCTCTGACCATTATATAATTTATAATTAATCTTGCTTCAGTTTAACGATGGCTGTGATGGGCAGCTGATACTTAGACCATGAAAGCATAAGAAAATGGCAATATACAACTGATCATATGATGTTTGTTGTCATTCCAGCATGTGAAGCACACGGACTTGTAGTGAATTAGAAATACGCATCAGCAATTGTACTATAATTTTTTCCATGCCTCATACTTAGCGGCCGTAGGCAAGCACCACACAGTAATACATGTATTATGATGTCCAACACATCATTTAAAATAAGAAAACATAAATAAATTAGGTGTTGATAGTTCTTTAACTCTTTCCTTACTGTGCCCATTAAGCATTGTTAGCCTGCTGATGATAACTTCGCGCAACGATTTTGTGAAGTCTTCCGTGTTACTTATGGACAAGCCGTGCCATTTGGCATGTAATCAGACAACTGAAGTTTAGTTTTCAATGTAATTTTCTTTCTTTTTTTTTTAATGGTGTTATTTTTTTAATGTGCCCCTAAGGCCCGGTACATCTTTCAGACCACTAATTATTACTTCTACATTGATTTCAGGGCCTTCCGCATTGCTTACGGCTATACTGTGCCATCTGGCATGTAATCAGACAACTAAACTTTATTTTCAATTTTGGCTTCTTTTCTCCTTTAAGGTGACATTTTTTGAACATATTTTGAACATATTTTGAAGGTGCATTAGTGTCCAAGTTGAAAACAAGAATGACCGATTCTAAAATGTTAAAAAATTTCATGACTTTGCCTAGTTTGTGGTTGATTTTGTCGACACCTCGAGCAGCAGCGTGTCTGAAATGGCTGCCTTTACTCTCTGAATTCAGTCATGACTGTGACGGAAAAGGAAACCAGGCTTGAACATTGGTGTCCACACGCCAGTTAATTTAATTTTCATCATTGGCCTTGTTTTGCGCATCCAGTTATTATTATTATTATGTACTTAGAACTTAGAACTTTAATATGTATATATTTTTTCACAGATAGTGGCCAATAAGACAACAAACTTTTTGTATATTTTAGAACAAGTTTAACATGCTTTTCTTTTTGGTACAAGTGTATTTTTACAAGTTTTTTGTGCAATATTTTTGCAAAATCTTGTGTTGAAACGCGTATTTCATGGTTCAAGCTTGTAATAAAGGTGAAGAAAAACAGCACGAAAACGTAGACGAGACCACACAACGTCTTCGTTTTTGCGCTGTTTTTCTTCACCTCTATTATGCACTAACTAGCCCGCCAAAATGCTCTCAAGCTTGTAAGCCTACAAAGCATGTTCATTTAACTTCCATTTCATGTGTTATGTGAAAAATTAAATCTATTAGCTCTTGCACACATAAAAAAGACTACCAAAACCTACTAAAAATGGCCATTTTCCCCATGGTAGGAAACGAGTTAATGAAGGTATTAAATGCCAAAAAAACCATTCAACCAATATTTAGTGATGAGTGTATGAAGCAGAAACACAATTCCTCTACGAGAAAAATTTATCATCTTAACTTGTGAGCTGTAGCTGCAAGAGCTAAATCCAGGCTATAAGACATGCAATACTTGAGGACTCGGGGTTAATTTTTGTGCTACTGCACAAGAGAATAATACATGGGTGCTTTGATATCAAAATGTGGTTATTATGGCCAGGAATTTAGTCACTGAATTTGTGCTCAAAAGGAGAAGGGCGTGGCTACCAAACCATTATGGCAAAAACTACACAAGACCGCTGAGACATAATGTCCATAACTGCCAATACATAACGTTTTTTTTTTTTTTGGCTCTTCCTATCATGTATGATACACTGCCAATCACTAATCAGAGATGTCAGAAGTGCTTTTTTGTGTACTACTAGAAATGGATACTGCTGTATCACCAATATATGCAAAAGGGGATCTTTCCCTCTGGGTATTTCCCTCCGTCTAACGTCTACCAAAATATGCTCACACAGTGATAAACCACAAATTCCAATCCAAGCCTTCAATTGAAGTTTTTGCAAAATTTATGAACTATTAAAAACTCAACAGTGAGTTTACTTCTGAATTTCCCTTATAGTAGTAAATATGAGCAACATGAATGATAAAATCAGCCAATATGAGCTTATAATAATAAATGCATACCTTATGTAGATTGTATCCTGATTCATAGATTATAGGAGGCAGAAGAACTAGAAAGAACATTGTTGGACTTAGTGCCTCTTCTTTCTGCAAAAAAAGAAAAAAGAAAAACGTTATTGGGGAGAGGGAGGGGGGGGGGGGTGCTTAAGTCACCTTAATAGTGAAATGCAATATAGCAGTAGAAGTGATGTTGCTGCTGTATATTTCTTTCCTTGCAATTCAATGTGAATGCAGCAGCTTTTTTTTTTGTCTGTCATTTTATTTTTTATATAAATAATTAGAGAAGGTTGCACATACAACCTACTGTCACCACATCCGGCACCTGCAAACTTGGCCATGTCACATTGTCTCATGATGTCGCGCACTTTGGCGACCAATCAGTGCTTGGTCACGTCACCTGCTAGAGCTCCTGCCAACTCAGCTATGGGATGTGGTCTCGTGATAATCACACAACCCAACAACCAATCAT
The DNA here is from genome assembly GCF_055883805.1 of Amblyomma maculatum. NCBI lineage: Eukaryota > Metazoa > Arthropoda > Arachnida > Ixodida > Ixodidae > Amblyomma > Amblyomma maculatum. The sequence goes on from NC_139344.1 coordinate 23,437,322, forward strand.
GCTTGGCCATGTCCCATGGTCTCGTGACGTCGACGTCACACACCCCATCCACAAATCAGTGCTCAGCAATCAGGTCTCATGGCCTTGTTACCAGAACGTCGATAGGTTGAGTGATCACATGACATCACAAGACATGTGACGTTTCTTGACCAATCAGAGAATTTCATTACAGAGAATGTGAGGTTTCTGGCATCACAACAGCTCAATGCCATAGCAATAATAATTTTGAGCACACAGAATCAAGTTTCACGCATGTCAACATGCTTGTCATAATAGACAAGTATATTTTAGAAATAAGGTTAAAACAGCAGCCACCTACCACACCACTGAGTGTACATATGAAGTTTTGAAGAACCATGATGCGAACAGAGTGAATAAGGAGAAACACATAAGATGTACATACATAAGACACACACATATCATAAAAACCCGGGTATAATACGAAGTATAATTTCGGGATAGCAAAAATGGGAAAAGAAGATTGCATCTGCGTATAATGCGAGCGAGGAAAGATCAAGAAAAGTATTTTTTACACTACATTTTGTGGTTTTTTTCGTGAATTGTGTGCGCTTTCACGCCCAACGCAACCCCGCACCAGACGTCGAATAGTGCCACAAACCGTCATGTGCAGGTGCTGGTTCGCTCCCGTTCTTGTGCTGACAAGCTTGGTCAAATATCCATAACTACAGAGCAAAAGACGAGACAAAGATGGAGGGAAGATGAAGGAGGGACACCACACAGCGCTGTAGTTATAGATCATCGATAACACCAACTCGCCCAACAACTGCTTTTGTCAAACTTGATTGTAGAATTTCACATCCAGTGAGGAGAAGAGCAGTTCAGATTTGCCCGGCAATCACGGAAGCCACAGGGTCCTTTTGCTGTCCTAAAATCGGTAGGCCGCTTCCAGCTCGGATGTGAGATGACAGCGCGTAAGCTATTGGCCATCACATGCAGCGCTTGTGCCTGTTCGTGCCTATCACTACGCGCAGTCACATAGCATGCGCATCCAGGACTAAGTGTCCTCAGATTCGAGGTTTCTTGATCGCTGTCATCCGGTACATGTATCATCTGCTGAGAGTCCCTTCATAGAGACATCTTTCTGTATAAAATATTTTTCGGTACCTCTAAACGCGTTCGGGATCCCGCAATTCTCAAAACTGTGACTGACGCACTGTTTGCTTTTGTGATGCAGTGGTACGCTGTTCTGTTTCCAAATGCGTAAGATAGCAGTTTGGAGTCTTGTGGCGTAAGCTAATTTTTTTTTTCTCTCTTTCTTCAATTGCAAAAATTAACACCACGTAAGTCATTTACTAGGGCCATTTTTTAACCTACACCAGCAACACTAGTGTAGCAAAACACCATTGAAGGTATTGGAGATTTCTACACCAGTGCAGCTGGTGTAAGGTAAAAAAATGGCCCTACTGTCTCATCTGGGTATGTGTTACCTTTTATGATGCACTTTGAAACTTATTTTGAAATGAATTCACAAACAAACGCTTTGTTAAATTTTGAAACTCTTTCAACCAAATTGAACTTTAAAAAACTTTCAAGTGCAAGGCAAAATTAGAAGTTTGGGTACTGTGCCATTGAGAGAATAAAATTACACCACCCCAAGGCATCACAAAAGGTATGGCCAATGTGTCCTTCAGTTTTGCATAGCCTGACATACATTGTTCGGCAACTTTATTGGAACCCTTTTGAAAAATTCTCCCGCCTGAACCGGAGGCATGTTTGCTGTGAAACCGTACTGAAAGCTTGCCCACTGTTGACCCTGTTGTTGCATAGTAAGTCTTACGGTGGTGCTTACCTGGTTTGGCCCCACAGAATGAGAAACCAGATCGTCTGTGACAAGACTGAAGGAGCGAAAAACGCAAACATCAATTTTCCAGCGAAGAGCAATGGTGGCCTCATCTAGCATCATTACGAAAATGTACCAAGCTTGCCTGGGCGCTTTAGAACCACGGCGCTTTCATCCAATGATGCCAGATGGTGCCATAACTGCATTTTTCCGGAAACTTGGCGTTCGGGTATTTTGCTCCCCAATCTCGTCGAACAGTTCTGGTTTTTATAATGCGTCGCCAAATCAGGTAAGCATCACACGGTTAAACTTACTACTTAACAAAAAGGTCAACAACATGCAATCTTTGGACACAGTTTCAGTGCAAATGAGCCTCCGGTTGAGGCAGGAGTATTTTTCAAAATAGTTACGATAAAGTTTAAAAACACTGTACAGCTTTGTACAGGCAAGTTGGTCTGCTCACTGTTACATGCGTATATGGCGCAAATTGATGAGAATGCTTTCAAGTGTAATAGACCTTATAGGAAATAATATTAATGCAAAAAAGGCTGCTTGCAAAAGATATGACTGCATGTAAACAAGGAAAAACAAGTAAAAATACTGCAATCAGACAGATGTTTTCTGATACCAATATACTCATGAGTAATGAAAAATGTAAAGACTTAGAAGTAGTATGTATTGTAGAACTCCGCTATGCTATAGTAAAAACTCTGATATAGTAAAATGAAACTGAAGTCCCCGTTCATCTTCCATAGACAACTGTACATTTTTCCCCCTTTATAGTAAAGACGTTTTTAGTAAAAATCGGTTATAGTAAAGTGCGCTTGGCCCCGGCGATGACTCACACGATATGATATCGCCGCCCACGCACTACCTTGAATCGACAGGCAGAGATTTTTGTATTTGAAAACAGAAAAACAACACCGAGTGTTCGTTTAAGTGGCTTCACCACCATGCTTAGCAGCATTCAGGAGAAGCCGACTTTACGAAGGTCTCGAAGCCGCGAGGGAAAGGACGCAGTGCATAGAAATAAAAAAAAGAAAGCAAAACTGTCTACAAACATAAAAAGGAGGCGGCGTGGTTCGTTCAGAAAGTAAAGGAGAGTAAAAGTGCGGCAAGAAATAGGGGAGGGGAAGAAACAGAAATAAAAAAAAGAAAGCAAAACTGTCTACAAACATAAAAAGGAGGCGGCGTGGTTCGTTCAGAAAGTAAAGGAGAGTAAAAGTGCGGCAAGAAATAGGGGAGGGGAAGAAACGGGCAAACATTCACTGCACTGCGCAGCATGAAGTGTCAGGTGGCGGAGGCAAAAAGTGGAAGTGCAGCGAGTATGGTCTTACAGCACTTGACTGCCACGCGCATTTATAATTTATTGCCTTTTAAAAGTCAGAAACAGCAAAAAGTGACATCATGTTCATGCAAGGTTTTGGTTTTCACATGAAATTGAACTTGGTTGCATTTGTAGCCACATTGTCCTTATGCTTACGAGGTACTTCCGCAAGTTGTAAAAACAGTTTTAAAAAAATCGCTCAAAGGGATGATAAAAGTAAGATGGAAGGTATTTCAGAGCTTTTTTTCATAAGCAACAAGAAGTTTTCAGTAAGTGCTTATTTAGCTACCAGACAGGATCTTCAGGACCATGTCATCACCAGCAACTGATATATAGTAAAGACCATGATATAGTAAATATTTTTACTGGTCCCAGTTACTTTACTATAAAGGGGTTCTACTCTATATGTGTGTAAGCTGCTCTCCCCATAACAAAACTGTATATGCCTAGTGACCAATTCAACATCACTGATGTACTAACATGTTCTCTTTTGCCTTCAAAAATGTGTGCCGAAACGTAAAGCTAGCATGCTTGGTGTGGAGCCTTTGTCTCTTGTATCTTCTTCAAAGCTTCTATTCATCACCTCGCACTAGGTTGTCAGTCGAAGGCTGTCGATATCGCGAAGCAACCGTGCTCACCTCTCGCTCCTGGCGTCATAGTCAAATTTTGAAATGAGTGGAGGGTGAAAAAAAACTCCTATGCTTGAGATCCTTTGTTCAAACAGTGGGTCCGCTATCTGTTGCGACTTCAATGAAAGCTGTCTATTATTCTCCTGTTGCATTTGCTACATCGAGTCAAGTTTCAGGGGTGCACACCACTACCTCTCCATAGTGAGGGGCATTATTCCATCATAGCCTACCTCACTGCTATCAGCTGCAAGCAAAGATGGTTGCACCACATTTCCCCCTCTCTATTTAGCTTGTCTTCTACAAGTTGCAATTTTTATATTGTCTGGGCCACTGACATTGATGGCCTTAGCGCGCGATTGCTTCACAGTCCAAATGCCCAGGACTGTAGACTAAAGCTGTGGCTCTTCACAGTCGAATTCCGAGGGGAAAAAAGAAGACATCCATGTATTGTGCACTGCGTATGAGAAAAGTTTGTGCCTAGACCCATATTTCAAGCTTTAATGCACTGTCAAGACAGTGCTGAGAACAGTCAAGAAGTACTGAGAACAGTAGTGCTTTTTCATCTCTTCATTTGATTAATATATGTTAGCTAGCAACAAATGGGGGACACTAAAACGTGCATTTGTCATTATCTATGTTATGTTCTGCTATGTGCATAACCAAAATAAACCACCATGTTCATTCCCTTGGCTAGGAAAAAAAAAATGACACAGGAGGTGTGTCACTCCAGGAAAAACCTGTCACTGAATGGGTTCTGAAGTAAAACTTTTTGTTGGACTAGTAGGTCCATTATGATAAGAAAAAGTTCGGCGCAAATGAAGTAGTCCAAAGGCAAAAAGAAGAAGGGACATACTGAATGGGTTAAAGGGCACCTAGCACCCTCTGGTCACAGGTATGGGTATACTCTGGCTGTTGTGAGGCGTTCTTCCATGAATGTGCTGTTGCAAGAATTCTGCAAACACTTTCTTTAAAAAGCTTGCTCACAGTAAAATGCAGGCATCAGAATTAAGCCCTTCACACAATGCTGTACAGCCTCCCCAAGTGACATTCCTCTTTCTCCTCACCCTCAGAGAAGGCAGAAACCTACATTAGAGATCATATGTCCTATCTTTACCTGTACTGTGCCAAATGTACATCTACACCTGTTGCTAAGAGGGAGTGGAACATGGCAGTGAATATATATTGCACTATGTTGAACATGATTACCACAGTGGATTCAAAATGGTCATACACTAGCACATTCATGGACACCACATACCAGATAGAAACCATGTACCAGCAGGCATGGCCTCCACAAAACAGGCAGTAAAACCGCAATACAAAAAGAAACCAACCAACGAACGGGGCAGATTACACAACACCAACAAAGTGTAAACAAACTACTACACAGTAAACTGCTAGCTTCTTTGTTGAGAAAAGTGCACATAAAAGAGTGAACAGAGCATTGAAGGTATACTGACACTGTGAGAAAACAATGTTTTTCCAGAGGAGACGCTGCTGTATCAGTCTTTGGAGTACCACGAGTTCACCCACAAACTAGGTCGATCAACCGAAGAAAAGGTTTGAATTTCTGCTACACAGCACCTACCAATATTATGTCACAAGTAGAAGAAGCCTGCGGCAAGACTGGCCAAGTCTTAGAAGGAATACAAGTTAGCTCTGAATTTCTGGTTACCACTGTGTGCAGGCCCTCAATATTTTGAGCAGCATAGATACCTGCCTAATCAGGGCAATGACCTCGTTTACTTGCAATATCCAAACTTGTAAGGGGCGCTTTCGCATAAGTATAACTCCACTTTTTGCTCAGAAGTAATATATATGTCAAACTTGAGCATCGTTTTTTTCTCATATTTGCGAAGCCTAAAGCACAAACCCTAGTGCAAGGATTTGCGGCAAGTTAAGTATGTTACAGTGAAGCACCTTTGTAAAGTAGCGCAAAAACTAAATGAAGCTAACTTTTTACCTGCCAGTTCCCAAGGTGCTGGCTTGATATCAACTTCATGAGGAGGCCTATCAAGGCACCTGGGAGCAGAAAAAAAGAAAGGAACAAGTCAAATCATACAAAAGCTCAACAATATTATTATATTACAAGCACAAACTTCAGCTCATTAGTTTTATTACAATGCCTTAAAGTAGCTGTAGGGTGAAATAAAAGCTTCAGCAAATAAAGCAATCAGACTTCTATAGCTTCATAATATGATCATGAACAACTTAGTACTATGGACCCTTTGCAACATTTTAGAAGCCAGCTTCTCGACATGAGAACCGCTCTTTCGTTACAGCAGCCCAGCAGGTTTTGCGGCTGAGAATAGCATACAGAGTTGCAGAAGTCAATAGAATAACGTCCCAAGCACTTCCTGCCGGCATCTGCTATGCGTTTTTGTCGCAAAAAAAAAAAAGAGATTAAGCACAGCTATGCCAAACCACTGCCAAGAATCTCTAAGGAAGCATGAAATGCAGCTGTACCAAGTTGCTGCTCACCAGGCATGTCCATTCCTTAGGACATTCCTTAGGACGCGCTACATCACGATGCCAAAGGGGTTATCACTACGTAGAACACTGACTGTCAGAGTTATGAAAGACGTCTATATTGTATATTGGGCATTATCTCCCAAGCTGTAGCGCACACAAGACGAGGGACTGAGAACCAGAGAACACACACGTGCGCTAACTCCAACAACTTTATTTGGAAAAACAGCACCTCTATATACACACAGTACATCATCGTGATCTCACAAGTCATGTACGGAATCAGCAGGAACTAAGGTAACCTATTTCTTTTTTTGAAAGATTAACAGAGGGGGTACTCATGCATGCACTTCCTAATCTGGCTATCTGCGTGCATGCCTGAGTACCCCCTCTGTTAATTTTTCAAAAAAAAGAAATAGATTACCTTCGTTCTTGCTGATTCCGTGCTTGACTTGTGAGATCACGACAATGTACTTTGTGTATATACAGGTGCCGTTTTTTCCAAATAAAGTTGTTGGAACTTAGCGCTGTGTGTGTCCTCTCGTTCTCAGTCCCTCATCATGTGTGCGCTACAGCTTGTATGAACCAACAAGCCAAAAGTTCGACATTATTGGGCATTATCTCTTTATTAAAATCACACCTCACAGCAGAAGTGACCAGAATTTTTAGAGCAAATGTGAGGAAAAAATAGTCAAAGAAACAAACGGGATGCAAAAGGCAGGACTTCATGAAAGTTTCCTCGTTAATTCCATGCTATAAACAACTTTAGGATGAAAACCAGTGTGTAGCTCTTCCAATAGCCTTGCAGGTATGCTTAAAATATCATTTTAAGTTTTATTCTTACAAAAACTGCACGTATGAGAGAAAAAGAAAGTGAAAGTAGCTCACTAAGCATGGCTCTATGAAAGCACATGAAGAGAGGCAGCAATAGGATCAAAAATGAGACGTCTGACCATTCTACTCAAACAGCAGACAGAGTCACGATTTGTTTAACAGAGCGGCATGAGAATCAAATGCAAAGGAAGACTATGTCATCAAAAAAGAAGACAAGTCAGAAAAATAATCTTTTTTTTTTTGTTCTAGGTGCAATCCTGTTCATAACTTAGCTCATTTTGTTTACTTTAGAGCTAACACAGGAGTTAATTACTTTTAATAATGAATTGCATAGCAAAAGGTTCTACAACATTTTATATACAAGCTGCAAGCCGATCTGTTATCAGAAAATGGATTACATAGTTGTTACAATGCATGAGAATAGTGTTCAGTACCAATTTGAGGGACTGTATTAGAGGAATCAGCAGATTAACGAATAAATGTGCACATATTTTAGCACAAACTCTGCATTCATTCTTGTATCATTAAGTTTTATCCCAAATGTGGCCTATGTTGCAAAAAATAATAATTAAGCAAACTGCTTACCTATAAGAACAACGACAACGCTTTCAGGAAGAAATTCAAAATTGGCCTGAATCAAAAAATGGATCATCAATATGCACACCGCTGGAATAGAAAAATGCCATGTTAGTCTCTCATACAATGCAACGTTTGTTTTTCTCCTTTTGTCCACAAAAGAACACTACACATGCACATTAGGTCATGTAAAGAGGGCTTGGCAACAGCTGCAGAACAAAATCAGATGTTACAGTAAGGGATGACTGCAGACAGACACCTTTCGCACACCAGAGGTGTTCCTGTTAATAAAAAGAATTGAAGAGCAAGGCTTACAGGAGACATGACAGAAACAATTACGGAAAGATAGGTACACCAAGAGCCAAACTTTCAAATTAAATATACTGTGAGCCTCAAAGTCAAACCTCATTCAATAAGTCACAAGTAACAACAAAACAAGACTAATTGATCTCACAATCACCAAAAAACACTTCAGTGTAACCACGCATTGGCCTAAAGCACTGTATTGTTGGATTTAACATCTTGAAATGAGTCATGGGCTATGACGAAGGGGCAGATTTAATGAGGAAACAGTCCCTTCCCGCAAGAGAAATACTTTACATAGTAAAATCATGCTAAACCTCTTTTTTTTTTTATGAAACCGGCCAAAAAAAAACACGATTTCAAGGGGACAGCCTTTCCCCAGCAGCCTCTTTCAGGATCGATCCATAAATCTGCCTCTGCTAAAAGGGAAAAATTTTGGAGGGCTCCGGATAATTTAGACCACCTGGGAGTCCGTGCACAGCACACATGCACACAGCACATGGCCATCTTTTGCATTTTGCCTTCAACAAATCACGAACGCTGCAGCAGAGATTGAACCCATACTTTCCAGTCGTATAAACGAAGTTGAGCAAAATGTGCAAAATAAACGAACCAGCGACATAACAAACAAAAATTTGAATGTCATGCTTGCCTTAAGAAAGCAAAAGTCCCAGTACATAACCAGAAAAAAGTGTTATTCTACCAAGACCACAAACGGTAAGTTCACATGTCCAAACCTAGCCTGATTAATGTGCCATGTACACTTTTGTCAAGAATTTAGAGCCTAAAGGTTTTGCTCCGAGCCAGTTCAAGAGCTCCTATGCAGCATCCATGGAAGTCCCAAGTTTGGAGAGGCAAGGATGAGAGTTTTTCTCACTGTACACAGACTTAGAACACTGGCGATGCGTTAAGTGCCACTCAGCAAGGTCTGGAAATAAACACTGTGGGCTGTATATTTTTGTCAAAGGGTGCACAACCATTCTGAGGAATATACATCACAACAGGTTTGCTCCCAAGTCATGCAGTGAGACATCTTTTGCATCAACTTGAAGTCTGTCAATAATAAGTAAAAATATTTTCCTCGCACTTTTGAAGCTCAGGAGTGACATGGGTGATAAAAGAGGTTTACTATAAGGCCCAGCAGCAAAATCGGTGACCTATACATTCCTGACTAATGTTATACTAATGTACCTACAGCCATATCATACCATATGACCTTACATACCAAAACAGCACACTACCCTTGCTATGATATTAATTTTTTTTTTTCCTTAATGACCTAACATCTTCCTCTTTTTCACACATGGACAGATCAAGCCAAAATAGTAATAAGACACTGCCTTGCCCAATCAGCACTGGAGCTGAGACAGAAAAGATCTCACTTCAAATTCAAGACTGATATGCACTGTTTAAAATGACATCAGAAAATGTTTACCGGTGAGAAATGACATCAGATCAATGTGCTGAGTGCAACATGATCAGGTTATTAGCTTTTGTTTAATATTGTACTAACTCACAATCTATTGTATATGTAACTTAACAATTTTCGAAGACGAAGTTTCTTCTATCGCTGACTTAAATATTAAGGAAATCAGATGCTGCAATCCACTTTATGCAGTAACACATTTGGCACTGGAACATGCCTAATACATGTGGTAAGAAAGATAGAAGCCTTATCACATGCAAGCCTCACATGTGAAGGAGATAGTTCAGCAAGCAAAGTAGACTGAATTAGCCATAGGTAGGGCAAATATGAGTACCCAACCACATATTTTCAATATCCCACTTTTGTGTGTCAAATGACATCACCAGTTCACTCAGTCTGCAGAACTTACTCTTCAGAAGCTCGAGCTTACGGATGATTGTTGTTTTTTTGTTCCAACTACAAGCAAGGACAGTAATGATTGCATATGTGCTAAAACAAGGGCATAAGATTTTTTTGCAGACTTTAAGCACAAACAAGCTGCTGTTGTCAAACATAAGGCCCTGTAAAGCTGTTAAACCAGATATGCAAATGATTGTACTAGTATGCTGTACCAATTCACTTTAGTTACACTACCCAAAATGGGAATTTACACACCTATAACACTGAGCGCAAAGAAGATGGTCATGCTAGAGTGATGCTCTTCTTCTGCAGATTCCTTCTGTGGAAGGACTGGCTCTGGTGGCTGGGCAGGAAGCATAGATGCTGTCACAGCAATCGTTGAAACATTGCTGTCTGTTCCATTTGATACGGACATTGTTCTGCAGCAGGTAGACAAAAATAGTCAGGAAAGCTAAGAACTCCATAACCAGAATTTGATTTTTATAAGCTGGAGCTGCATGAGGCAAACAAAGGAGAGCAGTAAGTATATTTCAACCAGCAAGGATTCTTGTACAGGTATGGACGTAAGTAACCGGAGTACACTTTTCTGTTCAAATTAAAATTACGCCTTCTCCACTGGAGGTAAAAAAACAATATTTGTCCAAGTGAAAGGGCACTGGCGTCTACTACCGGTTTGCACATACCACGACTGCCAGTTTCAAACATGCAACGCATGCAAAAATTTAGAAGGAAATAGCGTGCTTTGTTTACTTTTTGTCTGCACTGGTACATGCAACAAGTTTCTGTGTATGGGCATATTTGAATTTTTTTTCCACAGAGTCCAGGATCAAAACCCCAAATCAGTTCTCAGTAGCTGGTCGCCACAACCACTAAGTGAATGGGGCAGGTAATCATTATGAGCCAAAGTAGGACATTATAAATTTTTTTTTTTTTAAACAAAAATGCCAGGCATACATAAGAAACCATTCCTCCACAGAAGTGTAGAACAATACAGACATGGCACTTCTGGCTGCACTGTCACCAGCTTGACAGTCACAGAAAAACTGTGTATAGGAATAGAAAACAGACAAGTTGCAATATCTTTATTCCTGTTTGTTTTGAATTCTCTATGACCCTCTTTCCCGTCTTTGCTCCCTCCGTAAACATGAAACAAGGCTAACATAAAGCAAGCTTTGATAAGCTGTAGAGTGCGCTATGTTGGGTGAGTTAGTGATACATACTTAAGCAAAGGAAATGTGCAAATTAAAGACACGGACACCCGTCCTTGTGATCTTCTCGTCTGTGTCTTTATTTGTGGATTTCCCGCTTAAGTTTGATGAGATGTTTTGCAAATGTTTGCACCAATCTGCAATGCACTTTACATTTAGCGAAAATATTTGACACAGGTATCAAAGCAGCAGCCAGCTACTTGAACTAAAGCTAGCACTCGAAAATCTCTCACAGAAAAGTGTGCGCCTACGTTTGATTAAGTTGAGGATGGGATTTCTTTTTTTTTCTTTTAACAGGGTAATCTTCTCACAAGTCATAACTAATTAACTTTGTGAGTTAAATAAAACAAGAGTTACTGGCATTTGCACTGCAGACGTACAAACCTGCGCCCTTTTGCGCTGCCGCAATTAGCGCACACAGTTCTTGGAACGCCCATAGTCCATGTTTTGCCGACGGCTAACCGAAAAGAAAAATATTAGGGAAGATTCTTAACCAGCTTATATGCATGAATTTTATATACATCTACACAGTAATATGAGACGATAGATATAGTATTCTCGATTTCAGTTACCTCTGCCAATACACATAGCCAATTATTGCCCGAGTTACAGCACGCGACCTTATATGCCTGAGATAAGTCAGCTTACACATTGGCCGCTGTGCTCGACGAACTACTACTTGACGTTCGTATTGATGACATCTGAGTCGATGTCTGCGGAGTTTTTTCAGATGCCGATTCGCAAGCAGGTGCAAGCCACAGCATGACTAGAACAGTCGTCACAATTTTCACACAAGTCATGACGACACCGGACTCCATATGCAGCCGCATATCTTCACTTGGGTGGTTGACGACGAGCACGGTGCTAAGGCTTGGCGATGTCTACGACTTCGGGGGCTTTCCAGTGCTTGCGCTCAACCCATATTTAGGACTTCAGACGAGATTTCGATGTTGTGAACAGCTCAAAATCCGGTAGAGCTCAAGCAGTGCAAACGGAAGTACCCCGGCACATGAGCTGTAAACGAGCAGCACTGCTTGACGGGCAGGGTCAGGTCACAGGCAGCCAGCCAGCCAGCCAGGTCTACTATGCAATGCAACCGACAACGAGAAAGTCGGCCGCTGCCCTTCTGCAGCTGTCAGTTCTCCAGTACAACCGCTCTTATTTCAGCGAATCATGTCACCATGTATACCTACTCCACTACATTACAGTGGCTAGAATAGGGGAAGTGTGCGGACCGCGCTGCCGACTCTGAAGCCCTTCCGTGATGCTCCGGAGCGGGAGATCCAGGGGGCGCTGACAAACGCTTACACGACTTTACTTACACGTCCGCTCACTGCGTGTCGTCTGCTCGCCGCGCGGTTAATCAGCCGCGTCTGAGACATCCCTTCAAGATCCGATGCATACTTTCTGCTCTTACTGCGACCTCCACTTTTACACGGCATCTTTATTTATTTGGCAACTATCTAAGTCATGCCGATGTAATTTTATTATTCTATGCAGCGGCCATTTTTAAGCGGAAGAATTACAGCCAGCATTCTAAGCGGGATTTCGCCGGGGTGGCTTTAAAACCTCCTTTGAGCAATCACTCCAAGAAAAACTTGCCGCCAGTAACTGCCACCAGACACGGGCCGAGGTAAAAAGATTAACTTTGCTGGCCACAGTGCTAGATAGACCACTCCACAATTTCGGTACTCAGTTTTCTTTTCTTTTTTTTTTTTCACGTATTAAGCTGCCAGTCTTTCAAGCTGCGCTTTGATCGAAGGTCGTTGGCTTCATCCTATATCACACAGTGGCACTAAAGACGTTAATTAGGTCTCCTTAATCCTAATGAAAACCCAAGGAACTATTTAGGTACTTAGCTAAGCGTGCCAAGGCATGGCATAACAAAGCTACAGGAGGCAATACTTTTCTAAACATGAGCTGTAAACATTGCATGTATATCCGTGCTAGTAAACCACACCTGAATTTTTTTTCACCATGAATTTTGTTGTTTTCCGAATAGATAAGTGAGCAGCTGAAGAATAAGTTAGGGATAGTAGTAATTTTGTTTTCGCAGTTACTGTCTAGCTTCGCTACTGATTTTGCCTGGGCTGCTTAATTTGGCTGTTTTTCTTCTGTGAGACAAGAAGAAACACCTCTGCTGCACAACGAAATTTCATTCTATAATTGATTAGCCTGCACTGAAGTATTGGGAAAATTTCTAAATTACCGCCATTTGTTTATTTTTTGTTTTGTTTTTCAGTTCTTCAGCGGCGTTATTTAAATAACTGGCAGTTATCATTTTCGTATCAAGAGCTCTGAACTTCGCGACCGTATTGGGTGGAAGACTTTAGCAACCCGAAGAAAAATCTACTGGCTGAAGTTCTTGTGCAGCATTTAAATGATTGTACCGGTATTAATAAAAACACTTATCTAAAGCAGCCATATTACATTTCGGAGATACTAGACAACACGAAAAAGATTGAGTTATCAATGCCACATTAATGTATTTAAGTATTCGTTTTTCCCTAAAACAATTCTGGACTGGAATAAGCCTCCGAATGATGTAGTTTGTGCACCTGGCTTCCAAAGTGCCGTTGAAATGATGTTGTGATATATTTATTCCAGACCAGCGCTGCGTTTGATGTATGTTATGTTATCACTTATATTACTTGTGAATTCATTTAGTGTTCTATTAGTGTGTTGTGTTACCTTGCTAACAAGTTTCCCGATACCTTCTTTGCATGTGTTATTGTATACGTTCCTCGATCGGCGCCCAGGAGATCCAGATCAGCAGTTAGGCGCACACTGCGCGCTACATTCAGTGATACCCCACTGATCTCACGAACCTTTATGACGTAACAGAAAAGTCCATGCGTGCATGTATGTGATTAAAAGCCAGTTTATGTTCAGAACTGGCCGTCAGGTCATCAGGCTCCTCACATGGCAGTGGCCGCAGCCCCTTAATCGTTATATGTCGTCGCCTTTATGACAGTGCTGAACGATGGGCACAGCCTCACCTTATGATTATTTTCCTTGAAACGGTTTTTGACACATGTATATCAAGGCACAATCAGAAAAATGGTCCGGAACACGCCGTACAAAAGGGCCGCCCACGATCGTTCTATCAATTAACATTAGCAGTTGTGCCGTAAATAACGTGCCAAAGCTGACGTAACAGCAATTATTTTCCAAAGCAGCTCGCAAACAGCAGCGTTGCGCCTTTCAATAATTTCGCACACAGAACAACTATTCCTAGTGCGATTTGTACCCGCTTTTGTAACGAGGTACAAAACAATGACTTTGTCGCCGGCTCATCCTACACCGTGAGGCAGAATTTGCACCAAAAAACAACGCAAAGCGCCCACATCCCGTGCACACTCCAGGGTTCAAGCACGCGTTTCGTGCGCCGACCTGACGTGTAAGCGAGAAGGCGCGCCATCTAGCGGAAGCATCACCAGACGGCTTCAATGCTCCCCATAGGCGCCGCTTGGCGGTAATCACACTTTAGTATTCTAGTCACTGTAACTACATAGCAGAAGCGGATAGTCATAGCGGCGCGCGGTCTGCAAGAAACGCTGGCTTAAATTAGGCTGGCTCAGCTCGGATTCTATTGGACTCTATGCAGTCACTGCATGTGTTTAAAGTAGTTTAGGTGCGCCTTTTGTTTAAGTCCGTTGTTTTATAAAATAAATCGCCATGCATGCTAGTATTAATAACTTAAATTTAAAAGGAAGAAAAAATTTGACGTTCACGTTAACTTGCATAGCTAGGCTACAACTAGCGCCACATGTGTCATTTTGAGCACGGTTTTGAGAGAACTCATTCTCGCGCCATTCCCAACGAAGAAAACCGCCATTGCTGGTTGCTGCTGCATCGTAATGGCGAGTTTGACTGTGAATAAAGATACCTTTTACCGGCGGATACGACGGCTGTACGCCGCGTGGAAGGTGAGAATTCTATGCTACGTTACTCTTTATTACATACTGTATTACTTTACTCAGAGTTATGTCATGCTGCTATAAAGAATCGAAGTACTAGATTGTTCCTGTCTGTGTCTGAATGATGGTAGCTGCAAAGAAACGTGCTCTCGTCTGATCAGCCATTTCTTTTGCTTGAAATAAAGGTTTAAAGTGCCTAATATAGCATGCGTAAGCTGTTGAAATCACTGATAAGTCTTCAGCTCTGCATCACTTTGCTTGCGAGACGGGGCACGTGTTGGTACGTTTTGTCTTGGTACAAAGCCACTGGAGGAAAGCTTACTTCAACCTCGAACGGTTCTGCGTTTACATGCAGCGCTTGTGTTATTGACAGGAATTTAAAGTGCCTTGGCGTCTAGCGGTGCTGCTAGAAGCTGTAGTGGCGTAATTTGGAAAAGTCGTTATTACGTCGAATAGCGCTGTTAGTTGCCGACCCTGTCGATGAAGTAGATACATTATTGTTTTCTCTTTTTTTGCGCCTGATTAAAGCCGTGATTTGCTTATCAAGCGCGCTAATGTGGCCTCCGCAGTAGATAGAAGGAATCACTGGGGTTTTAAACTGCTAAAGAGCGATTGCTTCATGGCTGTTGAGCTAGTACAGGACAGTACGATCAGTGTCATTGTTTTCCGGACAGCAGTGTCTGCTCGTTGACGAAGAGGTTCGTGTGTGTTTATCCAGTGTTATAACAAGCTCGCGCCTGTGCATTTTCCCTGTCATATGTAGTAGCACTTGTCAAGTGCATTGGAGAATTCTGTAGGTTTTTTAGATTGCGCCATTTTTAGAGAAAGAAGCGTGTTTCACGGTGTAATTGGCATTGGAATTTGGTATTTTCGGATTATCAAAAGTCACGGAGCCCAGAGCTAAAGGCCCCGTGCAAAATCAAGACAGAAGTACTGATATCAGTATACATATGCAGCAGCAGCACTGTGGGACAGTGTTTAAAAAGAAGCATGCATTCATTCAAAATATAAAACCAATGTATACATTGAAGCACGAAACTACAGACAAGGCCTGAAACATTACGCATTGAGTGAATTGGGATTATTAAAACAGCGTTAAGCAGAAACAGTTGAAGGAAGGTGCAAGCAGTTTTGAAATCCTGAGATGAGGTGTTGATGAATGGGAGCTCATTAATTGAAACTGAATGCAAGGAGTGACATTGTGTATGTCTCGGGGAGTACGGTTCATGTTTAATATCAGTTCCCCATATATGCTATTTTCGGTGAGTGGTGCCTATTATTGCATAGCAAGGTTTGTGTAAACACATTTTTAAAAAATGACATGTCCTGGATACATAATCTCGAATTTATAATCTTTTGAAGCTTGGTTACAAGTGCATAAACATCCAGGCAAGCAGCTACCTCCACAGCCTTCTTTGTAAAGCACTGCTTGTGACGGTGCAGTGTTCAACATGTTGCTTTTTCTTCTACTTCCTTGCTTCCGGGCCGTAAAACTTATGACATCTCCTTTACACACGTGCACGTGCACACACATGCATAAAAAGAAAATTTTGCTGCACCTTTCTAGCTGTCACTGGCTGCAAGCCATAATTGTGCATCTAAGAGCCCCCAGCTTGCAGAGGCATTCACAGGATCAATTACTGCATTTGGAGTCCAGTTAGGTTTTGTGAGTTGTAAAATCTAACTAAACTGTGCATGGGCTTAGCTAGTCATGTGTCTGGCCTCGATACTGAGCCAGAGAACCCAGGTTCAAACCTGGCCATGACAGCCGTGTTTCAGTAAAGGTTCTTCGGTTCCTGAAACCGAAACGGCACCTGTGTATGCTGCAATGTCAGCATGTGTTAAAGAGCCACAGATGGCCTAAATTAATTCAGAACCCTCTATTGCTGTGTCCATCATGGCCCATGTATCTTTTTGGAGTGAGCATTAAATCTTTCCTTACTATGTGAAAATGGGCATTTCAGGATTACGCACATAAAAAAATTTATTTAGGCCTAAATGTAGGCATTTTGTTTTATTTCAGCAATATCAGAGAGCAGATAAGAGCTTTCTTTTTGATTTCATAAAAAATGAAAATATTTAATTTACACTGAAAAAAAAAAGGGGGCAAAGTTTGAGGCTTGCACAGAACTCAGTTATAAAACAAATTAGTCAGAAAGCGGGAATGAAAATTCTAGACTATGCATTTTATTTGTTAATATGTCAGAAACAAGTATTGAAGTTATACATCATGCGTGGTGCTTTGGGCTGCTTCATAGTGCAGTACCAATGCCAGTTCGAGATCATCTTGGAGAAAACATCCGATGGTGTGGATTCATTCATAGCATGCCTAGTACTCTCAAATAGGCTCAGAAAGCAATGAATCTCCTCGGCAACAGCGGAAGTGAAATTACAGGTTGGAGCTTGTTGATAGTCTGGTCAGCATCAGTGCTCATCACCGTCTGAACTGAAATCAAACGAATGGATGTCTTTTTACACGAAGCTGTCGTTCGCAACTACAAAGTCACGTGTCGATGTTGAGGAATCTCGAGAGCCACTTTTGCTACGCTACATTAATTTGAGACGAGGACACCACTGTGGCTACATGCATGCTGTAATGGCTCCTTGCTTGACAGGTTTCGCTGGAAGCTTAAAAATAAAATGCTTGCCTACATCACTCATGAAAGAAATCCAGCAGAGACACTTAGGACCGCCTACTTGAATGAATGCAAATGCTCGCGAATGTGTGTTGAATTAAAGCATACGATTGGAGGCACGTACATATGTCTGTTTCGAATCCTTATGCTAAATGAGAAGCGAAATGGTATTGCATTACCCAGAAAGCTGCAGGGAAAGCAGTTGTGTTGCAATTTTGACGAAAGAGGAAAAATTTGGATCTACTCCCATGCATCAGGGGCATCTGTTATGTATACTGTTGCCCTACTTGCCACTAGTAAAGAGCTAATAAAGCTTTTGCTTTCAAATGTGTTCTGCCATAAGCTAGGTCGTATGGTGAGGTGATTAAGGCATGCAATTGGAGGTACTTACATGTGTTGTTTTGAATCCCTGTCACCAGCTTGCTTTCAGTTTGAGCACTGCGCTGTGGCCACTGCTAGTAGTGTGCAAAGCTCCCCCATTGAGTAATTACGGAATGTTGTGACTGGAAAGGTATTCAGGACTCTTGTACTGGTACATATGTTGGCTTGAATCCGTACTGGAAACTAGCCTCCAACTTGGCTAACAGATGTATGCTATATAAGAAGAGAAATGGTATGACACCACCCGAAAAGCAGCATGATGAATAGTTACATCACGATTTTTATATGAATGAGGGGAAATCTGGCACCTTATGGAGGTCTGCTCTCATGCTAAAGGAGTATCTCGTGCATGCTATTCATGTTGGCGCTTTGATGGTTAGACAGTGGTTGTTGCTATGCCATCTTTATAGATACTGCTGAGTATTGCAAACTGATGAAAACTTTGCGTATTGGGGCTATAGTAGGAATACAGCTTAAATAACAGTTGCTAACTATGGGCTGTAGTTGGCAGTGTGTGTATTATTCTGCCAACAGTGAGCAGAATCTGTTTTTATTGCGAAAGCAATACTATAGGTTTTGAGTCTTCAGCGTAGCGCGGCGGTAGCCACGTCTTACCCACGTGACACTAGGGTGAGAGCTGGGCTACCAACTCAAGCGGTCGGCGTGGCGCGGCAGTAGCCGCGTCTTACCCACGTGACGCTGTGACGTCACACCCCATGAGACACAAAAGTGAGAGATGGGCTCCCAACTCAAACGGTCGGCGTGATGCGGTCGGAGCTGCGGCTCATTTGGCAGGAGCTGCCAACTTGGGTCTCTTGTTTCACATGGGACGGTTATGTCAGAATCAGCCTGCTAGGACCCTTGCATTCACATTATCCTATAGGCCACTAAGGCACGTTCATACGGCCTGGTTAAAGCAGGGCTTTATATGCGGGCTGAGGAAGAAGAAAAAGAGGAGAAGAAGAACGCTCGGCCACCTGCAGCTAATGCTTTCGCTCAATATTTGGTTCAGCAGTGTTGAACTCTTGTAATTTTTGAAACTTGGTCATACCATACGATCAGGGAGGCATTGAAGTTCTTGAGCTTATAATTTGATCTGATGCTTAGCTTTAAATAATCAGAAAAGCTTTAGCAGTGGATGGCTTTCTGTCACAGAGAAATTGTATGTAGTGGTTACTGCAGATTTGAGTTGTACCCGACTGTGGAAAAACTTCTGTCTTAAAATATGTCCTACCAATTCTCCTCCTCTGACAACGACCGAGATGCTTGCTGGATGGGAAGTGAAATGGTTTAACATTACTCTGGCAGCTGCCCAAATAACAGTTTCATCACAAGTTTTGAAGGAGGAGAAATATGGGGGCGCATGGAGGTCTGCTTCATGCAACAAGGGTATTTGTTGTTCATACCGTTGTCCCACTCGGCGCTTTGGTGGCTAGACAACGGCTTTTGTAACACCATCCTTATAGATACCGTCGAGTGTCCACAACAATGCCAGGTAGATCTTCGCATAATGAGGCTAGTAAAGCTTCCTCTTTAAAAATGTATGCTTAAGTAGAGGTTTTTTTCCCTTGTGCTCGATAGGGTCATTTGCCCATAAGTGGCCCAGATAACACAGAATGTTCCATTTTGTACTGTCATTCATATTTCTCAGTTTGAATGGCTAAACTCTGCAGTATACAATTTTTACAATTATTTTTTAACTTTGTACTTCTGCGTATTATTATTATTTTTTTACATTTGACATTTATAAAAGAGGTACAGGGGTGGGCAGCCTTGTTTAGAGCGTGCCGACGGTGCTCTGCGGATCAAGTCAGCTACATCTAACGTTAGGCTCTGGGTTTGAGCTATGCGTACCGTGCGCATGCGCGGCAAATCAGAGCGATACCTGCTCATCGCTTCTTTCTGCCGCCCTCGCCTTGAGAGTAATTTTCGTGCCGCTAGGGTCGCACTGCCTCGCGGGAACGTTGCGATGCTGCTGTGTTTCTCGAGTGTAACGAGAGGGCCAGGCATGCAAGCTTGAGTGATAGCGGATTAACGCGCATTTCTGCATATGCACCACTAGCCGCCTATGCTTTATCTTTGAGGAAATCAAGTTACTAGAGCTGTATGGATGCCAAATGCTGTGTCCCGTAAAGCTGATAACCTGGCCCAAAACATGTCATCAAACAATATGCCTGCAGCGTGTTGTGCATGGTTTTAACCTTATATGGACAGGATGAAAATAGGCACCAAACAATTAACTAGGCCCAGTTCTCACACTTTTAGCCTGGTCCTTGTTTGAAAGGCACAATCATTCGCTATCACTCGCAATTACTTTTTAACCGAGCGATCACCCGATATCAAATTGCACTTCCTTGCCTGCCCACTTCATGACTCGAGCGAAACACGTTGGTTTTCCGGCCGCTGCATATCATAAACGCATACCTGGCGGCATGAAGCGTAGGCACTGAACGGAATTGAGACCGAGGACCCACGAGCAGGCACTGCTTTATTTTGGCCGCGCATGCGCACAGGACGCATAGCTCAAACCCAGAGCCTAACGTTAGATGGCGCTGACTTACTCCGCCGAGCACCGTCGGCGCGCTCTAGACAAGGCTGCTCACTACTGTACTTACTAAAAAGCAACGTGGACAAACCTCTGTTGGCTCTGTGGTAAAATTTTATAGAAATACACGAACCCTTGGGTTGGCTTTAGTGTTGGTATTACTGCATGACACATTTGGTGATCCTGAAGAATTGTTATGGCCTCCTGAATGCTTACAGAGCTTTTTAGTTGCCATATGTTTTGATAAAATTGATCAGTATTAAAGTAAAGGACTGTAAATTTTGTATGAATGTTTGAAGTGATTTTTTTTTTCTAATTCTTCACTACGTTCTTGTGTGCAGAAACCAGATGAGAATTGTGCAGCATTCAATAAAATGGATGCTCTTGTCTCTGCGGTTGGAGTTGATGAAGAAGTAGTATACCGCAAGTCTACAGCCATCCAGGTGAGAGTACCTGGTGGTGGTCATCCACATAGTTGAACATGGCTTGGTGATGCACAGTGACTGTCAAATTATTTTTTTTTATAAATGGTGCTGGGGGGTGGAGGGGGGGAATTAAGTTCAGGTGTAGTCTTCGTGTCGTTTTGATTTTGTGAGCACTATAAACAGTCTGCACCATTTGCTTGTTCTTTGAGTTTTTTTTTTTTGCTTGTTTGTTTGTTTGCATTGGTGTTTGGAAGATGGAGCATTGGCACTCTTCTTGCTGCCTTGAGGCAGCTGCACATTTACTAAACTTGCCAAGGCTTGAAGTGACACCAAAAACAGAAAAAAAGGTGTGCAGTGCCAATTGTAATTAGAAACGGATTGCTTGAAGCTTGAGTAGTGTGTGAGCAGGATTTGCTGACCTCATCTTGCTCACACCTAGCTCTTGCATTGATGTTTGGGGCTTTTCTTAGCCTTTTCTGTTGTCAACCCTTGGTAATCATAGGAAATCATGCTAGTTGAATAAGAGACATTGAATATCTCCTCATCATATGACTAGGTCTGATCTGCTGTTCATAGCGAGTGAGGTAGGTAGAAATGTACTTGTGCCACCATCCTACTGGGATGCTGATGGATCCGAGCTTTTTCATTTTGTTGCGATGAAACGTTCGGGATGTTTCTGGAGCAGAATGCGAATGTATCCTCTCTTTGCAGAGCTGGTGTTTGGCGTTTTCGGTGTTAGTGTATTGATTGATGTGTTGTTGGTTTTGATGTTTGGTACAGTTAGCCGACAGTGTCATGAAATAAAAATGAGTTTTCTTGCGAAACATTCAAACTGTTTTGTAAAGAGTATTTCATGACATATTCAGCCAACTGTCTTAATGCAAGCTACTGCTTGCAAGTGGTTTCTGTAACTGTTATTGACCCATTTAAGCTGTAGAGTGTATGCCATTTGCAGATGCTCTCTGGAAGTTTAAAAAGCTATTCTAACGTGCAAAACTAATCTATTTCTTCTCGTGCACCAGATGTGGTTGTTTGGGTATGAGCTGACTGACACCATCATGGTGCTCTGCGAGTCAGCCATCTACTTTCTGGCTAGCAAAAAGAAAGTGGAATTTCTCAAGCAGCTTGAGTCTGGCAAAGAAAATGAGGCACAAGCGCCCCCTATCACTCTGTTGGTCAGGGATAAGGTGAGTTCAACTAATGTCTTATGTGTCTGTAATGTTAAATAAAAGTTATGAAAACTGATTCTGAACCTCCAGTATTTTTAACGTTACAGGCCCCTTTACAGCACATGCGTGAAGACACTGGTTGTCTTCACGGAGAAAACTAGTGTCAGTGTGTGAAGTTAAAAAGAAATGATGAAAATGCACGCATGTGCAGGTACCATAAACCGCTAGAGAAATTCAAGGTTGTTCCAGCAGCTGCTGATACAGCAGCATGCCCGTTATGCTATTAGGTAGCTGCAAAGGTGGTTAGCTTCTAAAGTAAGGATCTTGCAACAGGCCATCAGCATTTTGGCAGTTCACATTTGAACTTTACTTCTAGAAATAGTTTTTGAAAATGCAATTTGTGCTGGGCTATGTGCATTCATTATTGCATCAGCAAAATTAAGGAGTTGGGGAATTAGTACTTTATATTACATGGTTATTGTGCTTCATTTGGAGTGCAGTACTTCATGAGAGTTTGAAGTAGCAACCGATAGCACTAGTAACATTATTTGTGATTTTTCATTTAGTAGTTATGTTCAGTTTTTTTTTTTTTTTTTCTTGGAGAAAAAAAAGTTCTTAAAATATTTTCCGTGAAACCCACAGCCGCATCGCAGTCACCAGCATTACCTTTATTGACTGCAGTAAGGCCATCAGTGCCATCAGATAAACAGCCGATGTAAGCCAAATCAAGCAAAAGGGGTTGTGACTTGTTTGATGGTGCAGCATTCTAAAAGGCTTTGCAATAGCAAAAGTGGCGTTTTCCCATTGAGGCTCCCAAAGCAGCAGGCACGATGCTGGCATTGACTGCAAAAGACTGTTTGGACTCTGCGTGACATTTAAAATTTGGGATTTGGAGTGGACGCAGCTACTTCCCCCATGTTTGCATGAACAAAATCTCCCGAATTTTGATATCGCCAGGTTGGAAGGTATGCTGGCACTTAAAAGAGCGTGGTTGGAATCCAGTTGGTAGGACATCGTAAAAATGACAGCACGGGTGTGTGTCCTGCTGTTTCCGCGGTTTTATTTTTACGATAGCAGGTATGAGGTGGGACATTGGACTGTCGAGTGGCCACCACGTTTTGATGGAGGGACAGAGTGCCCGCTTAATCTGTGGTGCTAGTGCACGTTAAAGAACTGACCCTTAGTGGTAGAAATTAGTTCGGAGCCCTCCACCAAGGCATCCATTGCAGCTCATGTCACTATAGCTAATTCACAAGAAACATTTGAGAATCTTTATGTTGAGGGTTAAACGCTCACTCGCTAAGGCTTGGCAAGAGAATTTTGGCAGATGCCAATAGTGTCCATTGTCTTACAGTCTGATTAGATAGTTCCATTTGCCATTCTTTCAAGGTCAGGAGTGTAGTTCTGTGCTGTGCATGTCAATCCTGTGTGGAGCGTTCGAGGATTGTTCTGTGTACTTCATTTTGACAATAATGAACAAATCCAGCTTGGATGTGATATCAGCTGATCGTTTTCAAATTAAGGTGCTCACATTCATATTGCATGGAGGTCCGTGTTGGTGCATTAGAAACTAGCAGCTTTTGGTCAAATGTTACTTTATTTGGTGGACAGCGGACCTTTATAGTGCTTTACGCAA
Source organism: Amblyomma maculatum (assembly GCF_055883805.1). Taxonomy (NCBI): domain Eukaryota; kingdom Metazoa; phylum Arthropoda; class Arachnida; order Ixodida; family Ixodidae; genus Amblyomma; species Amblyomma maculatum. The sequence goes on from NC_139344.1 coordinate 23,461,006, forward strand.
GGTTGACGCACACAGTACACAATTAGAAACTCTATATTAAATGAATCGAGTGTAGTCAAAGTGGCATCTGTGCTCTTTATTAGTAGTTAGATATATATGTCCAACTCGTTTAGCAGTTCGTTTTTAATATTTTGGCATGTTTTGAGCAGTATTTATTGCATTGCCTTGTGCATGGCACCACCTTAATTTTGTTCTTGCTCTTCAGGCTGACAAGGACAAGGCCAACTTTGAGAAATTGATTGATGCCATCAAGAAAAGCCGCAATGTGAGCACGTTTGATCCTTAACTGAATATTTTACTCTAGCAACCATTGTGCTGCCCAGCAGTTTAAAGTTCTCAGTGGTTGTGTATTGCACTTTGAACTTAAGCTGCAGTTTAATTATGCCTGTTGTGCAAAATTTTAGGGCAAGGTGGTGGGAGAATTTAGCAAAGACAAATTTCCTGGTGAATTCATGGATGCCTGGCGGGCAGCCATATCGGCGGAAAAGTTTGACACGGCAAGTATCTCTCGGTCACTTTTCTTTCTTATACGGCATTTTCATAAAATCTGCTACCTCTAATTTTTGTCCTGCCTCCACAGTGCAGCTTCTTTGTGTTTACTGAAAAAAACTGAATGTGTTCTGCGCAATGAAGATTTTTGTTGCCATGTTTTGGAAAAGAAAGCGTTGCCATTGCAGCACAAAACCGTGTGCTGTTTACTGCACCTTCAATGTGTTGGACAGCATAGCATTGCAGCATGAAAGCATGAGGTGTTTTTCGTTACGCACAGTTTGAAACAACTTCTCATATTGCTCAGAAACCTCACATGGTTTTGTGTTGCGATGCCAACTGTCTCTCCTTAACACGGAAGGGTTAGGACTTGAAATGGGCCACGTGCTTGACATTACCCTGTACAAGAAGAAAAGTGCCCACATTTGCTATCGCCAGTATCCGATCGCTCAGCTGTTCCTTGGCAAGTTATACTACCAAAGAAAACCTTTTCTGTTTCCATTACGACATACTTATGTTCATTAAGGCTTTTCGTAACTTCCTACTCATCATTATGAGCTTGCTTGAAGCTCACAGTTGTTCAGAAAGCTTTTTATCTGTTGGTGAGCCATAACGGTAGTGAAAAGTCTGGAGGCACTCCGGTTTGCTGTGTTTTCAAGTTGTGTAACTGAGTGTAGCTGGTGTGTGGGTTCCAGTTGTTTCATTTTACTGGCTTATAGGATATGTTAGCACACTTCCTGTGCAAAGCTGGAACTGCACAAGTTTTCTGACTCTTGTGCATTTTACGGTGACACTTACAGAGTTCCTTTAGGGTAAATGACTACGTCATATTTTAAACCCGATGCTTTCACCTCCTGGCCACTGAGACTTGCTCAAAGGACTCTTGAGGAAATGCTATGGGTCAATACAATTTAGGAAGGCTTGGCAAATGTGGGCCTTGGAGTGAGGGGGCAAAGGTACTGCTAAAACTTTTGCATCTTTGCTCCTTATTAAGAATGGGATAAACATATTGAGCTTTATCGAGGAGCAATAAGCTTATTGGTGCATAGGTCCGGTATACATGGCACTCTGAGCGATTCCTCTCTCCGACGGGCAGACAGGCAAACTCGTGATGGATTGTACAAACAAATGGGCTCTTTCTCACTTCGCTGATCTGGACAGTGTCCGTCAGGGGCGTGGTGGTAGGGGTCAGGCAGTCGCAGCCGGAAGCAAGATTGCACGAGGCGGCGACACACCTCGGGGGGGTTGATGGGTGCAACGGGCTGGTGTATGGTGGGAGAAGGCCCACTGTATTCGAACTGCTTTGGCGTGGGCCCTCACAAGCTGAGAGGAGTGAAGCACAAGCAGTCTGTCTCAATTTTGAGAGCACTGGAGGGTCATATGGTGGCTTGCTGTTTCTTTTCCTTCGGGCGGCAGGTGGATGTGAGTGCAGCTGTGGCCTATGTGATGGCCCCCAAGGAGGAACAGGAGTTGGCTTTGACAAAGAAAGCCTGCCAAGTGACTGTGGATGTTTATGCCAAGTACCTGCGAGACCAGATAATGGAGATAATTGATGCTGACAAGGTTTGACATTACCCTTTTTTACATGCGTATTTAGTAGACAGCTTTTTTTGCAGGCTACATTTGATGGACCACTGGTATACAGTAGACTCATAATGGTTCGAACTTTCAATTACTTCAAGCAAGTATCTGAATTTTTGCTTTCTGGCTATATTGCTAGTGCATTTTAAGGTCGTGATTTGGTCAATTCAAGCTTGTTTTGCTCCATACACCTGGTATACAAAAAAGCAGAGGACAAGGTCGGATGTTGCTGCACTGCCCTGTGTGCCATTGCCCTCTTTGGAGAAATAAAATAATGTGTACATTGAATGCAGCCACGTTGTTTGCTGTGCACAGCATTTCGGGGGCTTGTTTTAGTGCACAGGGTGTGTGCTTATCTCCCGTTCCAAAACACAGTATTGCACCGAAACTGCTCCAAACCAGCTGCCTTGACACTGTACCGTTAAATTTAATGGAATGTAGGTTTTTGCTGCACGGTGGACCATTGTATTGCTTACAAAAAAGTGGTCTCCGATCCAGTTCAATTAAGCAATTATTAGAAGCGCAGCAGGATGGTGGCGTGTGGAGTTGTGTCCATTCTGTAGGGGCCGGCAATAGTGAAAACATTGGCAGTGCACCTATGGGCGAAGGTATCAGAGTTTCACTGTAAGAGTTCCACTGAATTGAGGGCCCACTCTGTATTGTATGTTGAAGCGGAACAGGGTGCTCTGTTTATAGTTAGCCTTGCAGTGCTTTACAGTTTGTGGGCTACACAGTTTGCCAGGTGGTTAATTGAATGACTTTCTAACACTTCCAGAAAGTGAAACATTGCAAGCTTGCGGAGGGTGTGGACCAAGCTTTCCAGGAGAAGAAGTATCTGAGTGGCCTTGATCCATCTCAAGTGGACTCCTGTTACCCAGCCATTATCCAGTCAGGTGGCAACTATAATCTCAAGTTCAGTGTTGTCAGGTCAGTGTCATGGAATTTTTCTTTTCAAAATGTCATTTGGGCAGGGTTTTTTTTTTTTTTTTTTTTATATTCCTAACGCTTGAATTTTTCTAAGAGCACTAGCTCTATGACCCTCACTTTCACATTTCATTAGTGATTGTTTGCTTGTCTGTCCGTTTCTCTCTTGGTGACCTTGAAGAGCAGCAGAGAGAGAAGTACTGCACGCTGCAGCCGTGGATTGCGCGCCCTGCACAAGGCATAAGCGGGGGAAGCTGTTGAGCTGCTAGTCTCGTCAGGGTGTCACCGTGCAGTGGGTTCATCCAGTTTAGCTTAACCTTGTGAAGCAGCTCTAGCAAGCTTGCTGTGCATTTGATTCGCCGCTCATTCTGCTGTTTTTTCTTTTTTGTGAGCTGATTTTAAGGTTGGTATGTGCATAAGGTGCAGGTCACAGATGTGTTGATAACAGAAAGGTTTGGCAGTTGCTAGTGTAAGTAAAACCCTGTTACTTCGAAGTCATTGGTACCGCAACAGATATTTGAATTTAGTGGGTTTTTGAAATAGCTAAGCTCAACAGATATCGAATACAGTCGAACCTCATGACGACAAAGTCAGTTTGGTAGAAAAAAATTCAGTCAGTCAGCCGCGATCATGACACCTTCATTCACTGCTTCATGTGTTCCAATGATTTTGTGGCAGTGGACAGCGCCTAATGGGCCCAGTCGCAGAATGTACTGAAAACTGACTCTGCCTTGCGTCGCCGCCGCCCTCGCTATTACCGACGCGCGGGGGGTCCCGCGAGGAACCGCGCAGCAGCGATGGACGCACACTGCTCGCCCCGTGTCATTTTTCTTTATTGTTATTTTTGCCGCTTCTGAGCGTGATTCATTGTAGTGCTACAGTTGAATCCCGCTATAACGAAATTCACGGTGCACGAAAAAAAATTCGTTCTCGCGGAACTTCGTTATCGCAAAAATTTGACGTGAAACGCAGAAAGAATTGCCCAAGCAGCAGCAAAGGCGTTTAATGCCAAAAATCTGTAAGCTTGGTTTGCTTACGCTTCACGGCGAGCAACGCCGTCACGCGATTTTCGCACTCGGTCAGCAAACCCATTGCAACATCGTCGTCTCGGACAGCAACGAAATTCCTGATGACATCAAAAGCGTCCATCACCTGTACGGCGGTTGCCGCAGCCGGCGCTTTCTGTACGTCGTCGTCTTCTTCATCGGAAGAGTCCTTATCATTCCGGGCAGCTTTTATGATCTGCTCATCACTCACATCTTCGTGAACAACAACACAAGCGTCAGCGCCGATGTATTCGTCGAGCTCGAGATTAGGCGGCACGGTTCCTATTTTTCCCAGCGTTTTCCAGGCGGCCGCGATCCCCGGAGCCGGTGACGCCTCTTCGTCGTCGTCTGTAACACCTGGTGTTAGGCCAGCAGAGTGTACGGGTCGACCTTCGGCAAATCCGGCGTGCCTGAAACAGTTCACAATTACTGAGCGCCCCAGTGTGCTCCAGGCAGCAGACATAATCTGCAGTGCCACGTACAAGTCCACCTTCGTGTCTCGGCCGGTTTCAGTGTTAAAAAGCAGCCGCTGAATTAACCTCCCGCGGTAAGCGCGCTTCAGGCTAAGAATCACGCCCTGATCGAGAGGCTGTAAGACAGACGTGCAATTGGGAGGGAAAAACCTCAGCTCCGTGTTAGTGAGCTTGACTTCGTCGGAGTGATGCGCTGAACAATTGTCCAAAAGCAAGCAAACTTTACGGCCCTGCCGCTTCATGTCGCGGTCGAATGCCATCATCCACTCGGTGAAAATAGCGCGGGTCATCCATGACTTGTTGTTCGCCTTGTACTGCACAGGTAGGCTACGAGTTCCCTTAAAACAGCGCGGCTTGGCACTTTTGCCTATGACTAACGGCGGACGCTTGTCCGAGCCATCCATGTTTGTGCAAAGCAGCACTGTGATGCGTTTTTTGCTGTGTTTGCCGCCGTGACAGCGCTGCCCCTTGAAGTCGAGCGTCCTAGCCGGCAACATCTCGTAGAATAGCCCGGTCTCGTCGGCGTTGTAAATGTCTGCAGGCGCGAAGTTGCTTAAAATTCCGGCCATGTTACTCGCCTTCCAAGCAGCTGCTCCGTCCACGTCTGCTGACATTGACTCGCCGCACAACACTTTTCCAACGATGTTATGGCGGGCCTTGAAACGGTTTAGCCAGCCAATGCTGGCTTTAAAATCATCAATGCCAAGTAGGCATGCATAGTTCAAGGCTTTCTGCTGGACGATGCTTCCGGACAGGGGGACGTTGCTGGCTCGTGCTTCCACAAACCACGCATGCACTGCTTTGTCCAACTCTTCATGGAGGGGCCGCGTCACCTTTTTGTGCTTCGAGGATGTGCCTGAAGCAAGTGCCATTCTCACGCTGTCCTTATTGCCTAGAATCGTTGACAGCGAACTTGCAGGAATTCCGAAGTCTTCAGCAATTGCCGCTTTCTTCCTTCGGCTTTCTGCTTGGGCGATTATTTGAGCTTTTTGCTCAAGGGAAAGAGTTTTGCGTTTTTTCACTTGCGTTGCCATCGTGTCCTGCGGATGAAAACTCGTCGTTGTCGAAGAGAAAGGCAGCGAGTGAACAACGCGACCACGACACAAAGCCAAAATGGCGGAACTGCAATCACGTGATTTCATGCTTAATGTGGCTTTGGATTTGACTTGGACTTCTCGCCAATAAAACTAGTTTCGGTTTCGATTTTGAACGCGAAAATTTCGTTGAAGCGGAAACGCTCTGCAAAAATGGTTCGTTGTGCAGAAAAATTTAGGCCATTAATTCTTATAGGATACTCGCGGGGAATAAAAAATTATTCGTTGTCGCGGAAATTTCGTTGTGGCGGTATTCGTTGTGGCGGGATTCAACTGTACATTCCGAAAGCGAAAGCAGTGAAGACTGCTGCGTCTGCCGCGTAGATGCGGCGTCAGCGCTGAAACACAGCACATTGTATCAACTGCGGTCGCTCGTTGCTATGGTAGACGTTCCTCTCACTTCAATTCGTGTTTCATCACCCTGAAACTTGCAGGGATCTGACAAATTTCCAGTAATTCAGCACTAGCTCCGAGACAGTCGGCGCCGCGAGTTTGTTGTATCAAGGTCAACCACCGGGACAAGGAATTCGATACATGGAGGTTTGTTACATCGAGGTTTAACTGTATTTAAGAAACAAAGGAGCCTTCATGGGGGGGGGGGGGGGGGGGGGGGGGGGGCAGTCGATGGTATTTGAGAGGTCAAAATTCTGGATGAAGTCAGTAACGTGTAGCGCTTTCTCCACATCAGGCCACAGGTACCTTCTCTAGGTAACCCATCAATTCCCTGGCCATGTGGGCAGCCTCTGCGTTGTTTTGAGCTTGCTTTTCTTTTTCCAGTTCGCTGTCATCATCGCTACTTGCATCAGTTACAGGAATCAGCTGATAACAATTTCTTGGTTGGTCAGTTCAGGCGCCACAGTGCTTCTGCCAAGTTGTCACCAGCATGTCCTCTTATGTAACATTCGAAAGTGGCAGTTGATGTGGCCACAGAGTCTAACATGCTTCATTCTCCACAGCTGCCCCTTTGAGTGGATGTCATCAGTCCTCTGCCTTGCATTAAAGGTTGTCGGCTAGGTCTGACAGCCAGCACCTCCGACTCTCCTCCTGTCTTTGCGCGGCATGGGGCTTGCATTGCAGCGCGCTTGCATGCCCTGTGGCCTCATAAACAGTCTGGTATTAGTGATGCGAGGTGGTGACGTGACAGAAAGATGGTCCCGATGCAGATGCAATCAAATATTGTCATTTGGAAACAGAATGTGAGAATTGGCAACTTTTTGAGCCTTTCTTTTTTTTTTTTTGTAGCGAAGAAAATTGTAGTTTTTTCTAACTGTTCAGTTATAATTGGACGATTTTTCAAGCCCTGCTGAGTCAGAAAAATTGGTCAGCAACTGTATTGCTTCATTGGCAAACGTCGCGTGACCCTAAGTAAGATCTAGCGCTTGTGATGGCTTGCTTGGTTGACAGTTTGAACCGGTGCTACACTCATGTGATCCATGGCCATCGGTGCGGGGTGGCTTTCACTTGGGCTGCTTTTTTCATGTCAAAAACCTTGCGGTAGTCAGCCATATATCTTTTTGAACCTGAGGTTATTGTCTGATGCCAAGCGGGTAGCAAGGTAAAACATTTTGTGATGAAGTGTGACTAGATTCAAAGCACCTTTGCTGAAGCTTCCAACTGAGACCTGTTGCTTTCTTTGTACTTTGCAGGGAAGGAATACAAAGAGGAGTGACGAATGACACTTACCCCAAACAAATTCACTATAAAACAAATTCACTATGTTTTGTTAGGTTCAAACGATGATCCAGAGTTCAAGGGGCACTGGAAAAGTTAAGCAGTGGCTAATATGACGATGCAATGCAAGTCACGATGTGCATTTGCATCATCACTGCCTGTATATATAGGTTGCCCAAGTGGACAGGCGCACCGAACTCAGTTTATCGTGGTGCTGTTGTATCTCACCCCCATGTCTGGGGTACGTTGAAAACGACATGCTTCTAATGAAGTCCGAGACCAAATATTTGTTGAGGGCCAAAAAAAAAAAAACAGTCGCTATCTTCTTCGGTTCTTTTCTTCGCCAAGCGCTTAAATATAATTAACTTGATAGTGTTTAAATTTCAGGCAAAAATGTCATTAGCTGGTTTTTATAGAATACTTTGCTCAAGGAATGCATTTGCCTTTTATGACAAGATATATTTGAGTATTTTCATCAATGATGCTGTATTAGAGAACTCTGGGTAAAACAAGAAATGGCGGCTACATCTGTTACCAGGAGTGTGAAACTTGCATCGGTAAAGTCTTCCGTCTTTTCGGTTTGCTTCACTGAGGTTGGGCATTGCTACTGCTCTTTCCTGGGGGATAAATCTTGCATTGTTGAGTTTGTGTTGTCAGCTGGTGCCGTACCAAGATTCTTACAGAAATCGGGCAGGTATGCCACTGGGAATACGGAGGCAAGTAAAAGACCACACTAAATGTCATGTGAGCGAAATTCGATAGTGGACAGTTTTTGAGTTTAGCTAGCCTCAAAAATTGTTCTCATCTGTCTCCGTGATTGACACAGTCTTTGGTACGTTTTGGCTAAGTGAAATGAGGGAGCTGAGATTACCTCAGAATGGGCTGTGTTCATCGCAGGCAGTGTTCGTGTGACTGTTTTTAGACAACACTATTTGATGATGCTGATTCAGGGTAACTCAGTTTGTCCACCTTGCTGTATTACCTGCCTTGTGAGATTTGGCTTTTGTGCGCTTATGAGTTGCTGCTGTTTTCAATGCAGTGACAAGAATACGCTGCACTTTGGCGCCATCACATGTGCACTGGGAGCCCGCTACAAGTCGTACTGCTCCAACATTGTCCGAACATTACTTGTGAACCCCAGCCAAGAACAGCAAGACCTCTATGACTTCTTGCTGAAGCTTGAGGAGGAAGTGGTTCTTGAAAAACTGCGGGACGGAGTTAAGCTGTGTGATGTGTTTGCTGCTGTCATGGCTCGTGTCAACAAGGACCACAAAGAGCTTGCTGATAAGATGACCAAGAATGTTGGGTGAGCTACTGTTTGTGTCACATCAGTTTTGGCATACTATTTCAATGGAATCTTAAAAGAGCAATAAGGTGGAAGAAAATCTGCTGTATGGGCATGCATTATATATAGACTTGCACCTTTGATGTGAGGGACAATTGAATATGTGGTACTTAAATTGGATATGTCTAGTAAACAAGATACTGTCTTGTCTGACAGTTGCAACCTGCAATTAAATAATCATATTTCTGATGTGTGGTTTCCGCATTTGAGCTGGTATTTTTGAAAAGCCTGCATCCTTTTTCATTTCAAAGAGAGTATGTGTGCCTGCTCAGGAGGTAGAAGAAAATGGGTTTCAGGTTGCACTGTGAACATGTCTGTTTGTAGGTTAAAATGAGTGTTACGGCATGTTGTGTCCACAGTTGACTCGAAGTAGTGCTCGCTGGCGGCCGCTTATCGGCACGGCCAAAAGTCATCTGCTCAGGTGCGCCTGGGGGCCTGTCGAAGGGGTCGTCATTGGTCCTTCATTCACACGGCACAACCTTACTGAACACAACGCCATAAAGGAAAGCGCACACTTATTCAGGGGCTTGTTTCCTTGTTTACAGGCACAACACAGCAGAATCTTGATACAGTTCAATTCATAACAATTTTGGGGAGGTGCAAAATCGTAAAATTCCCCAGTCGGAGTGCATTGTGTGCAGTGGTCAGAATTTTGGATGTTCTGAACGCTCCTGCACCACTATGGATGATGGGAGTGGATGCATCAGCTTCCTTAGCCCTATCTGCACCTTCTCTGCGATGACTGTAAAATCACCCCACCACGCCCTAACCCGAACAATAGACTCCACATCATGGTCACAAAGGGCCGTCTCTTTCCTGCTTAGCTTTTGCTGCAGAGCCACAGAAAGAAAGGAGTCAGAAAGATGTATGCTTTTGCATATAAGGGGGGAGGCTACCCTTGAACACCAACTTTATTTCTTGAGATATTTAAATGAAATTATCAGGGTATGCTCATAGTACACACATTTGAAGAACTACCAAGTTTCATGGAGCTTGGCTCATCGGTTCTCAAGTTAGAGGAGTATATCAAGATAGTTTACATTGGTCCCTAGGGGCAGGCCTGGAGAATTTGCAAAATGTGCTAGCAGTGCGAAATTTGTTATGGTCATTCCTAGAGTTTCCCCAGGGCAAGACAATTCCCTTTTTCCAAATTTCCTCTCTGAAAAATTTTAGCACAGCCCCAAATTTAGTCTTATAATTTACATCTGACTTAACGATATTTTAATTGACTACCCCTAATTGCACATGAAATATTTTGGAAAAAAAACGAATTGTCTTGCCCTCAGAAATTTACTTAAGTAACAAAAAAAAAAAAAAACTCATGAAAATCCAATAAGCGGTTCTTTCTTGAGATATGACTTTCCCTAGCAGCCACACCGTGCAAAAAATTGATTCTGAGAAAACGGCTCTCAAAGGTTGAGAGAACAATAACTTTTTTGTTTCTTAAGTTATTATGATGAAATTTTCAGGACAGGCTCATGACATTAACAAATGAAAAACCGCCAAGTTTCATAGGATTGTGCATGCTTGTTCTCAAGTTAAGAAGCATATCAAATTGGTTCGAATAGGTCCTTTATATCAGGCCTGGAGAAATTGCGAAAGGCACTGGCATTGTGCAGTTTGTCATGCTGATTCCTAGATAGGTTCCTCAGGACAAGACAAAGCCCTTTTTCTAAATTTTCTTGCTGAAAAATAGCATAGCACTGAATTTTTTGTTATCAATTAGACCTATGTTGATTAATCAAATTAATTATGACAAATTCCAGACATATTCTGAATACATGGGCTTGCCTTGCCCTCAAAAATTTATTCAGGTACAGTCGAGCCCTCTTATAACGGCCCCACTTAAGACGAACACTCTCTTATCACGAACAAGTCCAGTGCGACCGTCAAAGTATACATTTAGGGCTATGGCGCTCCGTCTCGGCTACAACGAACATCTGTGCGACTAGCCGATCGGCTACAGCGAACGCCTTGGTGTCGCGGACTACTTTCCACATGCCGAGATCCGTCTATCCTGTCCTCTGCAAGCCCCTACAATCTGCATTCCCGATTCCCCCACGGCATTTCGCCCAAGGCATGATGGGCGGCGCAGACTCAGCAAGCGGCTGCCCGGTTTATCTCTCGCGGCATCTCGCTGGAAGAACGAGGAGCGGCCCAAACGTGGCAAGCGACTTCCCGGGTTATCTTCCGCGGCATAAGCGCTGAAATGCATAAAAAAAAAAAAAAAGCTAGCCAAGTCTGCACTGAACGCGTGTTGCATCTCGAGGCATCGTGAGCGACCACGCAACGTTTAACACGTTGCACGAAACCGTTCAAGGGCACGATGAGACATCGTAAATCCGGCGATCGCAAAAATGGCGAAAGGCGAACAGAGCGCACGAAGTACAGACAGCCAACAACGACAGTAAGCAAAGAGCCGGAGCAGGCGACGCGGGGAGGTTGCCGGCGCAGACCGACGCGCCAGTGGCCGCAGCAGCCAATAGTAGTCGCTTGATCCCCCGTGTTCTCTCGAAGCGCGCGCTTTGCCCAATCGCAGCCTTGAATTCGAGCGCGGGAAACTCGAAAGCCGCCATGAGGTTCCCAATCAGAAGCAAGCCACGCCTCGACCGCGCCGCCGTCGCCGCTGCTGAGGATGGCGGAAGAAAGCGCAAGAATTCACATACTAAACAAGACCAAGATGGCAGCGCTCAATTCGGCGGGAGAGAAATGGCGCGCGCGTGAAGTTTGGGAATTTTCGGCGCTTGCTCGCTGCTACGCGGCTGCCGCCGCTTGTTAAATAATTAATTTCGAGTATTTCTACGCCGAGTTGGGCATTGATAATTACAGAAATGGTAGTTTATAAGACATACTACCGGAATATATAACCTTCCAAAAATCAACTGTTTCGCGATTTTTCGGTTTTCAAAGGTCGCGTCCCCCCTTAATGCGCATTGATCAGATTGATTGCCTGAATTTTTGTGTGTGTGTGTGTGTGCTGTTATAAACCCTATTCACTATCAAATTTGGCGGGTGGCAGCAATGTGTCGCAACCCGTAGGGGCCATGCGAACAGCTATGATTACTTTTTTTTTTTTTATATATATAAAAAGGTACACATGACAAAAATGCTCACGCAAGCAGGCTTGAACAAAAGGCGTAGCACTCTACGCATATTTTGAAAACAGCTGCTGGGCGGGGTCGCAAAACGCTGGCATGCAGTTTTGCCAAATCACATGATCTCTCAACTTTTTCGCGTAGCTGTACCTGCAACAAGTGCCTGATTGATTGCTTATCACAACAGTGCTTTGGCCTTGCATGTAAAATCTTGTGCACCGTATTTGGCAGTATGGGCAGTATGGCTTACCTTTGGTGCTTTTTAGTTTTGCTTCTGAGGGGAAATAAAATATTGTTAGTGGAAAGTTTCATGGCAAGGAGACATCAAATAGTGACACTGAATTTATTACATCGTTGTTAAATACATATCTTGTTTCATTTTGAAGGTTTGCCACAGGGATTGAGTTCCGTGAGAGCTCGTTGGTAATCCAGTCGAAGACTACAGCAGTTGCTCGAAAAGGTTTGTTCTGATTATGTTTGCTGCTATCACTTCCTTCAGTAAGTTCTCAGCTCTATTTTGATAACAAAGGCATTCAGAGTAGTACTTCATTTGTTTTTTGCTGAACAGTTTTTATGGTTGAGCTCAGATATAGCTCAGATATAATGAACACACATATTATTCCCTTTAATATCCCATCTAAAAAAAAAAAAAATCATGCAGTATTTCGTCTGTCATTCAGTATATCACTCAGTGTGTTGCACCCATACTAGCGGCGCATCTCCTAACAGCAGTCTTTGATCAGTTTTTGTGCACAGAGATGGGTCAGCTGTGCAGCCACAGGCACCTGCACTAGCACTGTGAAATCAAATCAATGATGGGACTAACGTGGGACATGTTTGTTTTGCCCTTCAGTCTCTAAACCCGATTGTAACAAAATAGAATTGAAAAAAAAAAAACTGGGCGGGATTTTTCTTTCCATGTAGATTTTCATTATATGTAGTCATTGCATTTATGATCCAGAAATACAATACAGAATGGAAACGGAAATTAAAAATAAATGTAGGTGAAATCACCTTGAAAATTACACGTTTCCTCTCTTGGTCTACCCACCACCATTATCCCAGGAAACTTGACTCTTCCCCTGGAGTCACTGGTGATCTCTACCGTCCCCAGTACTAACAAAGGAGTTATTGGTGCTCTTACCTTGGGAACAAGCTCTTAGCGGTGTTGGGCGCATGCTGCTCGCCTGTTGCCTTTGTTTGTATTTTTGCTGTTTTTGAGTTTGAACTGTTGCAGTTAGTGCCACATTCTAAAAGTGAAAGCATTGGAGACTGCCGTATTTTCCATATAAATGTTCCGTTGGCTCTGGGGCACGGTGCAACTGTGGTTACCCATTGCGATTGTAGACATTGCTTCATGTGGGAGCATTACCAAAGCAGCCGGAGGAACTCCTTGGTTCCACAGCGTCGTTTGAGAAATCCTGGTCTATTGACTGAGTGCGGCAGCACAGAACTCTGCACTGCCATGGTCAGTCAAGTAATTCGAACATTTTCTTTGGTCCCTTGAATTAACAAGAGTTTACTGTATTCAGCAGTGATTTCACAGCTCCAGCCGGTTTCATACAGGTTCTTTCTGGTTAAAGAAAAAAAGACGGTGTGAAGCCTGTATAAAATTTATGCTGATTTTTCAGTAGGGTATACACTTCTCTGCCATTTTGGCTTACCTTTGCAAATACTATGGGCATTCTGAAATAAACAAGATGAGGGGTGTTTGCTATTTTAAATTTTTCTCACTTACGTACTAAAACGCGCTTTTTTTTTTCTTCTTTTTTTTCTCCCCATATTTGATTCATATTCAACGATTTCAGTAGTGAAGCAGGCCGCTCGACAGCTGTCTCAACCCCACATTCTCCTCTTCACGTGGTTGTAGAGCACTTAACGCCAGCAGATGGCCAGGGCTGTTCAGCCAACCCCACTTCTTGCTCATTGTATCTGTTGCTGTCAGTGTGACCGGTAGTTGGTTTTAAATTGTTTTATCCAGAACTACCATATTTACTCGCATAAGGCTCGCACTGTCATAATCCTCGCACCCCCCACATTGCCTATCGAAAATTGAAAAAAATTTTATCCTCGCATAATCATCGCACCCCACCCCCAATTTACTGCCATGAGAGTCGACTAACGCCATCTTTCAAATGCTACTGAAACTAGCTGGCCCGGTTAGGTGCATGCAGTACCAGGTGGCGCTACCCGAACCACCATCATCATCACCAGCTCCGATCACTATCGCCTAGAGAAGGAAACGTCAAGGTGTTTGTTGTCACTTTTGTTGTTCCGCTGGTTCCGCCACACGTTCTCCCGAGTCCCGCGCGAAAACGTTCATAGGCCTCGTTCAGTGCATGCTACTTTTGTCACTGTGCTCTTGGTGCCGCTTCGCCATGGGGTGATACGCAAGCTACACCACCGCCTTCAAGCTAAAAGCTGTCAAGTACGCTTTGGAGCACGGCAACCGCGCCGCCAGCAGGCACTTCGGAGTCAACGAGTTTTGCGTCTGCTACTGGAGACGGCAGCACGACAAACTCAAGGCAACCAGCAAGACTCGGCGTTCCTTCCGTGGTCCGAAGAAGGGCAAGTTTCCTGGAGTTGAAACTGTGCTCCTAGACTACATTAAGGCTCTACGGGCGGATGGTTGCGCCGTGTCAGTAGAGCTGATACAGAACCAGGCTCGCGTAATTGCCAGGAAAGAAGGCATCTCTGCGCAAGATTTCCAGGCAAGTAACGGGTGGGCCACGCGATTCATTCAGGAGGCGGACGACGCTTTGCCAGCGTCTACCTGCAGCCTATGAAGACAATATCGTGGACTTCCATCGCTTCGTGATACGAATTCGGCAAGAAAAAAAAACTTGCTTACTCTCACAGATAGGGAATGCGGACCAAACGCCCCTCAATTTTGGCATGCCGAGCAACACGACAGTTGAGCAGATAGGTGCGCGGTCTGTGCACATCAGGACCTCTGGTGCCGAAAAACAATGATGCACTGTGATGCTAGGCGTGAGGGCAGACAAGTGGAAGCTGCCACCATATGTCATTTTCAAACGCAAAACCCTGCCGAAAGGAAAGCAGCCCTCCGGAATACACGTAAGGGTACAAGAGAAAGGTTGGATGACGGCAGAGTTGATGATCGACTGGTTAAAGACTGTGTGGCACGGCGACTGGGAGCACTTCTTTGTCTGTCGCTTCTCGTTCTCAATAGATTCTGTGGTCACCTCATGGACTCTGTTCGCGCGAAGTTGACTGAATTATGCACAGACATAGCAATAATTCCAGGCGGCCTCACATCAATGCTACAGCCTCTGGACGTGTCTGAACAAACCTTTCAAAGATAACATTCGGAGGCTGTATGCAGAATGGATGACTGAAGCCCAACGTGCTCCTACGCCGGGCGGCAAGATAGAGGCCATCTGTAGAGCAGCTGTGCAGCTGGGTAACAGAAGCATGGAACATGATTGGAGCTGAAGTCGTCGTGAAGAGCTTAAAAAAAAACTGGCATTTCCAACGCATTGGTCGCCACGGAAGACAACTTGTTGGGGGACGAAGGTTGTGAAGGTGAAGACTGTGAGGCTGAGTAAGCCGACGAAGCAGCGACCAGCGATAGCCATGGCAGTGTCGACGCAGACTCTGCGCACTCGGAGTGATGGTGATGCTGTGGGCGGCCAGCCTTCGCAAATAAAGTGTTTTTGCAGTCAGTGTTTGTCGTCTCCGTGCTTTTAATACAAACGTAAGTCCTGCTTGAAATTAATGTTTTGGTTATATTTACAATAGCTGGCTTGAGAACCCCGGTTCACAGCCTATCTACATTTGTGTTCAGCACTCTAAAGCATTTGTTTAAAAATTTTATCCCGCATAATTATCGCACCCCTAACTTAGCACCGATTTTTTGCGAAAAAAAGTGCGAGCATTATGCGAGTAAATGCGGTGTGTTGGACATCTATTTTCAGTGCCTAAAATGGCTTAATTTGTTGCTGGCCGCTTTCTGTGCTCCTTTACTTACTGTGCAGCTGCACCGATGCTTCCCGCTAACTGCATGCGTATCTTGTGGCATTGGCAATCGTCGATTTTAGGTCACTTTCACCAGAAACGCATATTAACTCCAGTCGCATTCATTTAAACTTGCGCAGTTTCTGTCCGCAGTTGTCGAAAATTGCGCTCAACTGTTGTGGTCTCGCTAGGTGCTTGTCTCAGATGAGAGCAGGCATTTGCTGTTTTGAACTGTAAAAATATGAAACACCTTTCACTAGTATGCACGCATTTTGAAGGGGAGGTGAAGCAGCCCGTTTTTTTCCATGCAACTGCACTCTTCGTTTCCTTTGGCATCTGTGTGCTCCATGACATTGGCACAAGGTACCAATGAGACTTCCTCAGTAATACTCCCGTAGCCATAACAGCGTGCTGGCACCTAACGAGTGTTTGCCATGGTCGCATGCACACAAATTACTCTACCTGAATGTACAAAAGCCCTGTTGCAGAAAGTGGCACCACCGTAGGGCAGCTCTCCCGCAGCGTTACAAGGAAGTTTTCTGTCCAATGAGCATTGAAGCACTCGGGCCGAGCCAAAGCGTTAAAAGCCCGTTGAATGTTTGTGATCAACTGTAGTCTGTACTATATGACCTGGTGTTGATCGTGCTGTTTTGTTCTATTGAGGGTTTAATGTTGTTATCGAACTGACTTTTCCTTTTGGGATGCAGTAGGAATTTTGGTTTTTAAGCTTTTGGAAGTAGCCTAAGCTTGGTTCGATGCCCACGTTAATGGTATGCTCTATATTGCAGGCATGGTCTTCAATGTCAGCATAGGCTTCTCAGGTCTACAATGCAAAGGAAGTGGTGATGAGAATGTCAAGACATATGCACTCTTTATTGGAGACACAGTCTTGGTGAATGAGGTAAGGCAGTTTTTTACGGGCTCCTGTTAAACGAGATTCATGACTGCATGCTGAGATAATTGGCAAAGCGTGGAGTATTTCTTGTTCCATCAGCAACTTGTATGGGCTTCCATCTGCTGCCTTTTAAACCTGCTCTTTGCACTTTATACCTGAACTGAGTTTCCCAGTAAAAGACATACAGTTAGACCTGGCTGTAAAGAAAGCAAACGAAATCTACAATTCATTTTCGATCACAAGTCGTTTTTGTATGGAGGCTTGAAGAAGACATTGCAGAAAGGAAATTAATGTAGGCGAAATCTAATTAAAAATGTTTACTGTAAACACGCATTTTTTTGCAGCTTTTGAACATGCGCTGTTGTGCCACAATCCAAAAGCAAAAGCATCGGAAATTGGTGCATTTACCGCATAAATGTGCTATCTTTGCTGGAGAACGGTGCACCTGTGATCGCTAATTGGGATCGTATACGTAACTGTCGCGTCGTTTCATGTTTTGTAATCATGGAACTTTTGCTTGGTTATGCTATATTTGCAGTTACTCAGCGCTAGCTTGCAGATAGTCGGCGTAGCGGGTTCATAATACTAAGGTCAAACATAGTAGCACCTTCATTGCGTGGAGTGTTCAAATGCATATGTTTCAGTTGGTGTGGCATTGTGGAATTCAGAAACTCCATAATATTGAGGAATTCGTTGTGTGGTGGCTCGTTGCATCCAGGTTTAACTGCATATTCTGCAAACTGTTTTTTCTCGCCATCAAATGAAAATTCCTCTTCAGATGTCCGCAGAGAACACTTTTGCAAAGAAACTAACGGCCGTTTCTCGTCGTGTGCACTCTGTTAACCATGATAAATTGTAATAATTGAGGCACTTGGCTGTTTTCTACATGAAGGTACTTTTCTCAGCTACCATGAGGTGTTTACTGGATTATTTACAAATAAGCCAGAATACAAACTATATTAATAATATATATATATATATATATATATATATATATATATATATATATATATATATATATATATATATATATATATATTCTGGCTTATTATTCTCTAGTGATCGGATACCATGCAGACTTTCATAAATTAGACTGGGCCATACCATAATATCTGTGCAGATTGACTGAAGATTGATTTCAGAGTGCCACGAAATTAGTCCAAAGGCATCCCCTTTGCCCCTTTGCTTCTCCATTGTTATCGTGTGCACAAGTCATTCAGAAGGGTAAGACACCTGATGAAAAAAAAAGATAACTGACTTTCGTTCCGAACAACCTTAACAAGGAAGTGTGTTTTTTGCTGTTGTTAATCCTTCCTTAATAGGCTAATTGCTTAATGCTGACACTCATTGCACTGATCCTATTGCCTTCACAGCTCTTCTGGTGAGAGCTCTGCCATCTTGTTTGGGTCATTATAATGTGTTCTTGCCCACTTCAGCCATTGGCATCCCTGTGCAGTTCAAATTACAGGCTGTTATTGTACAGTGTATGAGCATATATATTAATAATGTAGTTTGTATTCTGGCTTATTTGTAAAAGCTACTGTAAAAACCTACGTATGATTAAGCTTTTTTTCCCCCCGAATTCATCATGTCTGTTTCCCGCCTTGTATTATATATGGATCCAAACAAATTTCAGCTAAATTTGCAGTTGCTGTCTCATTATTATTCAGCACAATCAGCATCAGGCTTCCAGCTAGAGTAGGTGCCATCTAGCGGTAGCTTCGGTTGACTGTTTTGGTGGTTTTGTTTACCCCACACTGGCCCCACATCCATCGCGACCTTGTCATGACCACGGTATTTGCGACACACGCATGACCGGAAGCAGGTCAGTCGTTTCTCGTACGGTGTAAGACTGGCGAAAGCTCCACTCGGAATTTTACACAGGCCTCTCCTGTAGCCATGCTGGGCATGCCTTACAGCCGAATTGCGGACATTTGACCTCGCTTTCGAGAAATGCAGGATAACAAATGTGGCTAGAGGTGCTGAAGAAAAAGTTTCTGTGGGAAGATGTCACTAGCGAGGGGTGACGGTCGCGGAAGCACCAAACCCGAAAACACATCCTAAGTGCACACAGCGCATGCCTGTGCGCTGTGCTAGACGGGAACAGGCGTGAGCGTGGCACATGCTAAAGAGTAGCTTGTGTGCTGACGTCCCACATCCGAGCTGGAAGCAGCCTAGTAGTTTACAGCAGCCAGAGAACCCTGTGGTTTTCGCAGTTGCTGGGGCAAATATGAGCTGCTCTTCTCACTGTGTATAAAATTCTCTGATCAAGCGTGTCAGTGCAAAAAGGGGAGCAAAGCAGCATCAGCACATTAATGTATGCGGCACTGTTTGACAACTGGCATGGTGGGGCATTCGGTGCGAAGTGCGTACGCCGCACGGAGCAACCACGAAATGTAGGGCAAATGAGTACTTTTGTTGACCTTTCTTCGCTTGCATTTAGGCCATTTCACACAGGGACTGTCAGTCTGCGGGTTGCATGTCACATGTCCGCACGTCACCTCAAACTGGTTTGCGGTCTCATGCTGTCAAGCGGACTCGGCGTACAGAAAAAGCAGACAGGCAACTCACTGAATGAACTGAATTTGGTAGACTACTTTAATGTGATTGGCAATGCCGGGAAGCAGTTTGGAAAAGGGAGGAGACAAGCTTTTGTTCATGTGCACCTTGGGCCTGCCAACCTCGTCATGTCGAAATTCCTCTATTCAACAACCCTCTGCACCCCAGCCCGAACAGTCAACAAACTTCATCGCAAGAGTGCAAAGGCCCGTCTCCTTTTATTGTCCCACGACTGTGCGAGCCGCAGGCTGCGTGCTCGCATTGAGGAAGTCCATTTTTGGGAGCCGAAACATTGAGGCTGATTGCCACACCTAGCACGCATAGCTTCGCAACCCGCTGCTAAATCCGTCGGAGGAAGGCATTTCACATTTCTCACATGTCCGTTCCGTGGGCCGACAGTATGTCTCGCATAGTAGTGACATGTGAACACGTAATGCGTGGACTGATGGTCTCTCATGTGAATTGGCCTTCATATGCAGATAAAAACATTTTTTTTTTTTCCGTTTTTGCTATTTCGAAATTACACCTCGTATTATATGGGGGTCATAGTGTATGCGGGTTTTTGGGGGCGGGAAAGAGCTTTCTAGTTTATTTTGAGGGTGTTGCTGCCAGTTTGTTGTAACTTTTAGAGTAATGAACAATTGATGGATTGGCTCAAATTTTTTTGAAATAATGTTATACTAGAAGTATATACATGTTCTTTTTCTCTTGGCTCTAGGGTCAGCCAGCAACCGTCATTACAAACAGCAAGAAAAAACTGAAGAACATTGCTATTTTCATCAAGGTGAGGAAAGCTTAGGTAATTTTGTGTCTTGGGCTGAGCTTGATTGTTCTGCAGGATGAGGAGGAAGAGGAGGATGAAGAAGAGGAAGAAAAAGAGGGCAAGAAAAAGGAGGAGGCACCAATCTTGGGACGTGGTGGTCGGCGGACTGCCATTTTGGACTCTAAGCTCAGGGTAAGACCTCTTTCTCCACTGAGGGAATGTAGGGCATAATAAAATTTTGACATCTGCTGTTTAAAGGCAATCACTGAGCTTCTTAAGGGGAGATGCTACTCGAAAACATTTTTTTCTTAATATTGATGCTAAGTGAATGAAAATTGCACCACTTATAGAGATTGATCTCCTCTTTCTAAATATGCTTTTAGTTTTAAAATAGCTTAATGTTTTCATATTCTAAATGCCATGCATAAGTGAAAAACAATGCATGTTTGTGCAGCTGCTGTACATAGCAGCAAGCATGGTAGGGCAGAGCCAACTAGTTCTTCTTGTCCCCAACACTCCACTGAGTGCAAATAAGCAACATAGCAACATTCCCTTGGCATGCAATGTTTTGAGACAATTTTATATCTGGTGCCTTGTTTTTAGTGGCTAGCACCAGATAATTTTTTTAATTTGCATGCCCAAAAATACTGCTGATTGCATTTAAACCTAGATACTTGCATTCTACACATCCTAAAGATTATGCATGCCAAATTTGGTGTTGATTGAACTAAAATAACGACATAAAATATTGTGCACAAAACTCATATTCGACCCAAAATACGAATTCGAGAAAAATGCGATTTAAAGATACAAAAGCTGTTTATTGCTGTTGTAGCAGCACTATCTGCATGAAAATTGCACACAATGCAGGTCAGGGTATTATGATACAGTGCACAGTTTTAGAATTCACCAGCACCATATGTTGCTCCCACAGTGACATTGTGAGCAGCATTCTCAAGGCGTGCTTTCTTGGCTTTTTAGTGATGCTGAGACCTTGCTTCTGTCAGCCACTGCTTTGTAACCACAAGGTGCACATTTTTTGTTATGGCATTAAACTCCTTATGGTGCACTTGTTTCGGCAAACCAAGAACCACACAAAATCGGGAAAGTTGATTGTATCCAGCACCAATAACGAGCGCCGCAACCCCTGCATTGACGTTCACGGCAAAAATCTCCCTCGGGCTGGCTGAAGGGCGTCGTCCACCGGAGCTGCACACCGCGCACGACTACGACACAACGGACGTGGCACACGCTACACTGCTGCAACACAGCTCTAGAAACGACGAGAGTCCTTTTCACTTCTTGGCCAACTCGCGAACGGAAAGTTAGCACCGTCCGCGCTCCCGACATGCTGCTCGCTCGCCAGTGCGTTCGCGGCACCGATCTCGCCGATAAAGGCACTCGCCGTACTAGGTCTCCTCAATGCTCGAAGATCCTTATCTTCTTATCCAATGCACTGACGAAATCGTCTAAGCTGTCACTGAAACTTCAGTGCCCAGCCGGCTTCGAGCTGTCAAAAGTGTCGCCTCCGCCGAGGTTAGGCCTAGCTTCCGCGGACGTCTCCACTGCACGCCGTTTCACTTTGCCGGTGACTTCCCTTGAACGCGTGGTTTGATCGGTACTTTCGACACCGAAAGTCACGTTTCTTCTCGGATTCTATCGCAGCGACGAGCACGGAGATGCGTGAAATTTTGAAAACATGCCGAGAGAAAACTAGCGGGCAAGCGTGACAGCGAGCTACGCGTCGCATGAAGAGCAGACGAGCTATGGCCGCTTCCCACACTGACAGCCAATGGCGTGGTCGAAATCGCACCACGTGATTTAAATGGCCAGTGAAAATGCTAGGTTTGGGCGGCGAAACTTTTTTTTATTATTATTTGCTGGGGGTTTGTGAAGCGGCAAAGCCAGCTTTAGGGAGAAAAAGCGTAGGTCTGCCGCCTTGCAAAATTTCAGTGGCGTGCGACGCCGCGATTTGACGCGTCACGCGCTTGAACATGGGTCGTATCTGCCCCTTCTTTAGCCACCTTGCGTGCTTTAACAGACTTTTTAAATGATTTCGCGACTGTTTTCGGATCTGATTTTTTTATATATTAAAGAGGAAGGATCAGTGTTGCTGAAACAGTCAAAATCACAAAAGTGACTTTTTTACTGAAAATCGCCGTTTTTCGACCCGCGTCTCCCCTTAAAACTTAATTTTTGCAGTCCATGTTGATGCTCTAAGAGGGCTGTCCCTTTATCGGGAAATTGGACCTATGGATGCCTGTGGTGACCGTGGTTATTATTGCTGAATTGGCTGTGGATGCACTGGCAGTAGGAAATTATACTGCTCAGTGGTATGCATACTGTCGAGCATTTTTCTGTGGCACTTTGATTGCAGACCGAGCAGTCTGCAGAGGAGAAACGTCAGCAGAACCAAAAGTTGCTGGCGGAACGCCTCAACCAGGCTGCCAAAGACCGTCTGGCATCACAGCGAGGTGTGCAGAAGGATGAGAAGTATGTTTATTTGCGCTGTCTATTTAGAACGTTTGTGTGCTGGTCTGTGTCCTTCTTCCTTTTTTTCATTTCATGAATAAGTACCGTATTTACTCGTATAATGCTCGCACGTTTTTTCGCGAAAAATTGAGGCTAAGCTGGGGGATGCGATAATTATGCGGGGAAAATTTTCGAGCAAATGTTTTTGAAGCCAAGACATTACTTTCAAGCAGAACTTACCCTTGTTATAAAAGTACAGGGTTGGCAAAAGCACAAATTGCTAAAGCACTTTATTTACCGCACGCAGCCTCATCATCACTCCCTGCGTTTCTTGGTATAATGCTCACAGCAGACCATACAGTTCTACTCTTGATCAGAAACTTGATCAGAGTCCGTGTTGACACTGCAGTCGCTGTCTCTGTGCTACGCAGAACTCGACACCGAAGTGCCTGCTGGCAGCGCGGTTGCCATGCTGTAGCCCGTACTCTAAAGCTTTCAGCTTAAAAGTACCTGTATAACTTGCGCACCGCCCCACCGCGATGCGGCACCAAGAACACTGTAGACGATGGAACAAAGCAAGCAACACGGACAGAACGAAGGAACAAGACGCGGAAACAGCTTGCAAAATGGCGCCGACTACGAGCATCATGGAGGTAAAAAAAAAAAAAAAAAAAAGACGAGCATGATCGGTGATGATAATCTACCTGCGCACGCTATCGCTGCCTGGTAGCGCGTGCACACAACGAGGCTAGCTAGGTTCAGTAGCGCTCCAAAGATGGCACTTGTTACTACTAGCAGATGACTGTTGCGGTGGTAAAATTGGTGTTGCGATGATTATGCGAGGAAAAAAAAATTCAATTTTTTACTCCCAATGTTGGGGGTGCGAGCATTACAAGTGCGAGCATTATGCGAGTAAATACGGTGTTCATATCATGAATTAGAGGTCAAACGTGTTTTTCTGTTTGATGGTTCTTCATGCTTTTTTCTTTTTTAGGTGCATATAGTTTAAACTTGAGCGCTTAAGTAATTGAAGGCTATTGGGGATGGGGAACCTGTTGTTGCAGTCAAACCTGTTTTTTTTTTTTTTTTTGTGACAAAAAGGATACTAATTAGGGGTGTGTAATGTTGAATATTTTCAGTATCAATAGTAAGAAAACAAATTGCATAAAAATGGCAAATCGTGTATCTATTCAGTGTGGAAAACGTTTCAAGGGAAAATAAATTCCCAAATGTTGACCTTATTTTTACTTTTATTTTAAATGGCTTGGGGAGGTGACCAACTTAAATTTCAAAGATGTGCACAAAAATATACAGAGCTTATCATGCCAGTGCACAACCTATAATGCGATTATCCAGAGTAGGTGGCAAGGTAAAATCGGTCAATTTACATGCTGACTTGGCATAGGAATGAAGGTGGTAACAAATAAAATAATATGTTGGGTACTAAACTTCTTTAATTTGGGCTTTGAGGCACTAAATAAAATATCCAAATTATCGCAAGGTTGAGTTATCGAAGGCCTCCCCCCACAAAAAGAAGTTCTAAAAATGGGGTGGTGCCTTGTGAGAAGGCTCCATCCACAAGCAACGTGCAGCTTGTGACAAGTGTGCAGAATTGGAGGAACATCATGAACGTACGCTGTGGGACAGTTAAGCTGCTTTTAAAGGGAAGGAGAAATGACCAGTCACTGACCAATCGGCATCCAAAAAAATAGTGCACAGCTGGATTCATTCAGTCAGCTGGCGTACATGCGGCCATTATCCACCTTCACCTTGAGGCTGGGCAAAGCACAGAAACGTGAAACTATAGGCCTGGCGATAGGGGCTTCCTGTCGTCACACTTTCTGTCACATACATATATAAGAGGCGTGCGTGCTACAAAGCACCATGCAATATAGGTGGGACGTTGAGGTGACTTGCCCTGCTTTCCAGAGCGCCGTACAAAATTCTGCGAGTAGACGTTGACTAAATTTGTCTTTACAGAAGTCCCCATAAAAAGAAAGATGGCTTAGCTCTGCTATGCCTGGATATACGTAGCGAAAAGCAGTGACTACCGCCGGATCAGAAGTTAATTTCTCCAGTCTTCTGCGGCATTCGCCAGCAGCTAAACTCTCCTCGGCTTCCATCTCGAGCGCGTCGTTCGCCAGCATTCTATAATTCTTTTATAGGAAAGGAAAGGCGCAGCATGTGTCACTCGCGGAAGGCAAGAAGCGCCGCCCAGCGGCACAGCGGCGTTGGAGCGCACTCGTTCTAGCTTGGTCCTCATAGCAGACAGTATATGGGTGACATCACATTTTTTTTTTAATGAGGAGGTGTCGCACACCTCTGAAGCGTTGCTAAGCAACGCCGGCAGAGCTTGGCGAGGGGGCTGCACAGCTGGCCATGGCTGTGACGTCACATGCATGCGCAGAACTAGGCTATGTGGAGACACGTGAAGCTTCGGTCTGACACGGGTAGTGAAGCGACGGCTGCATCCACCTGCGCTACGCGTGACGTCACTTGGTCGCAGCATACGCAAAGCTCGGTTCCGACCCTCATAGTTAAGCTTTTCGCTTCAAAAAGATCTGTTGCATGCTAAAGGGGATAGTTGCAAGTAGAGTATCTGTTGCGTTGTGCACGACATGAGAGCATAAAATAAGCCCATGTTATTCTGCTTGAAAAAAGGCTTTTGTTTAATTTTCTGGTTTCTCCACCTGTTTTCTCATTGTACCCCATGACGGCTGCTATTTGTATGGCTTTTTTTCCCTCACATTTTACTTTTTACCTACTCTGCTTCGAGTGCTTCAGAAAGGCTCAGCAGGGTAGTTCTGTATTATTCTCTTACTGATCTCACTCCTGCAGCATAGCTGCTGTTACCAACTTCACGCGCAGGCACACTGGCAATGTGCGCTGTCAGCAGTGTGCGCAGCGAGGCAGTGTCTGGTCATCTCTACGCTTTGATGATGCATGTTTTGATTCCATGTCAGAATTGAACGAGCAGGCGCACTTTCCATATGCATGTTTTTTAGCCTGTGGGAGGTAGTGCACCGACATGTAAATGTGCTCTTGATGCCCTGCTTTTTTACACAATGCCTTTGCACAAGGAAGCGCTCCCTCAGTTTTTTTTTTGCGCAGGTGTGCGGATGCATTCTTGGGCTGGTGCAATTCCTTGTGTTGAAGCAAATTTTTTTTTTCTTTTTTTCTCATTCCGAGACGTTGTATGAACGACCCTTGAATGCCATCACATAGGATTGCTATGTTTTTTGATCGCTGTGAAAGACTCTCAACAGTTTATCTTCACTGATTTATTTATTTATTTTGTTTTTGTATTGAGTTTTACTGGAGACCAAAATAGTCTGATGTTTCTCTTTTGTGCAGTGAATATCAAGTGCATTAAAGGGGCTGTCCTTAGCTTGTATTGTGCATTACTTTGATTTATTTTTGGCAAGTTCAGAATAATTACAGAAAGTCAGCTGTATCAGGGCTGGGTTATGCACAGTTAGTTTACTGTGTTGTGTATACATCAGGAATTTTATTGGTGATGGTATGCGAAGAAATGTTTACGTATGGAAATGGCAGAGTACTTTTGTTATGGTATTGTTCTGCAAATATGAAGCTACTGCCATAATTCAACTTTGCTGGGCTGTTGGTCTTTAGATTTGTGATTAGAAGTTGGAAAGTGAATGTCATTGAAATATAAAAATTTGAGATAAAGTAAGTGATCTGGTACAGAGTAACCTGTTTTGTTAATGTACCACAGATGATGTGGTACTGCATGGTTGAACTCTAGTGTGAGTGAAGGAGCATTTAGGCATTTGTTTGTTGATACTAACAATCTCTTTTTTGTTGTTACTTTTTATGCTTGTACCAGGATTCGAAAGTCGAACGTCTCGTACAAGTCTGTGAACCAGCTGCCAAAGGAGCCAGAAGTTAAAGACCTGAAAATATTCGTTGGTGAGCAGTCTTCTGGTGACTAAACAAGGCGTGGGTGGAGCATGTGTGCATGCAGCGCTCGTGGTTCATAGCAACTGTTGAAGGCCTTTGAATCAGTGGAAATGCAGTCAAACATCATTATAACAGTCTTATTTTGAGTGAAAATTTATTATTTATAATGTCCTGTATATATCGTGAAAGCATGCATGCAATTCTTACAAACTAGACTGTTAATATTTGAGAGGATCGAAATCGATACTACATAGCAAATTCGTGCATTAGTGGATTTGGCCGCCGGCACATTGTCTAGGTAGCTTAGTAGCCTGTGCACCTTTTAGAGCTTGCTCTTCACTTTCTACTGGCATCGTTTCCAGGAATCTGCTTATAGAAAATTTCTTGGTCAGTCAATCAGTTCGGGTTCCACGGCACCACTGTTAAAGTGTTGCCAGCAGAGAAGAAATCCTCAAACATAACAGGGATCGCCACTAATCGGTGCATGCCCGCCTTGGCTGAATTAACGAGCATCCAGTACCATGAACTTGCATGGGCCAGGACAGCACGCCTAGTTTATTTTCCTGATTTCTTAATTGAAGATGGTCAAATTAATATTTTACTCTAGACAATTCCCTTAAAATTCAAATTGTCAGTAGACTTTAATAATTCAGACTTGCATGATATTTCGGACTTCGTTTAAGAACCATCACATTATGCACACCATAGGAACGTGTACATATTCGCGACTGATATTTCGGGCTTTGTGGAGTCCAAAAGTCAGATTTTTCAGACCAAAATAGGCGTCAGCAATACTGTGGGGATATTTTTTGGCTGTAGTTCTTTTTTTTTTCTCAACATGATATACCGTATTTACTCTCGTAATGCTTTCACCCCCAACATTGGGCGTCAAAAAATTGAATTTTTTTTTTCCTCGCATAATCATCGCACCACCAATATTACCACTGCAGGAGTCGTCTGCTAGTAGTAACAAGCGCCATCTTTGGAGCGCTACTGAGCCTAGCTGGCCTCGTGTGCACGCGCTACCAGGCGGCGATAGCGTGCTTGGGTATATCATCATCAGTTATGCTTGTTCTTTTTTGTTTGTTTGTTGTTGTTGGGGGGGGGGGGGGGGTTCATAATGCTCATAGTCGCCATTTTGCGAGGTGTCTCCGCGTCTCGTCGTCATTGTTCCTTCGTTCCGTTCGTGTTACTTGCTTTGTTCCACCGTTTACCGTGTTCTTGGTGCCGCATCGCGGTGGGGCGGTACACAAGTTATACAGCTGTTTTTAAGCTGAAAGCTTTCGAGTACGGGCTACAGCATAGCAACCGCGCTGCTAGCAGGCACTTTGGCGGCAACGAATTCTGTGTAGTGCACTACTGGAGACAGCGATTGCGGTGTCGATACGAACTTGGATCAAGTCTCTGATCAAGAGTAGAACTGTATGGTCTGCTGTGAGCATTATACCACTGAACGCGGGGAGTGATAATGAGGCTGCGTGTGGTAAATATAGTGATTTAGCAATTTGTACTTTTGGCGACCCTGTACTTTTATAACAAGGGTAAGTTCTGCTTGAAAGTAATGTTATGGTTATATTTACAATAGCTGACATAAGAGTCCTGATTCGCACCTATTTAAATTTGCTTTTAGCGCTCCAAAACATTTGCTCGAAATTTTCCTCGCATAATTATCGCACCCCCTAACTTACCCCCGAATGCAGAAATGTAACTTGAATCGTGCTTGGATTTGACTTGGGGAAGTCGGCTTGAAGTAAGCAAGCTGACTTCAAAACGCTGAAGTCGTCGTCCGCGTTACCTAGACGCTCACGCTGACTTACTTCGTCGGGTCAAGCATGTGCTTGAACTCTAGAGCACATCGATCGTCTGTGAACAAGATTAGTCATACAATTACTATCTTAATGAACATTACATGGCAAGAAACATATATTTTGCTAATTGCCCGTTAACGCATGAATACTATGAGCGTTTTTTTGGAAACCGATGCTATTGATGGCACTGCAAAATAGCGTTCGACACCACTTTTGCACGAATTACGTTTTCAGCTGGCAACATGCATAGTAGCCACGGTGACGCTAGTGGCGCGGCGATCACAAACTTGACCACAGTTGCGGACTCCGTGCACGTGTTTTTCTGTACGACGGAACAAGGCAAGATGTCGCAGACTCCCCTGCATTCTGAGGAAAACGTTCCCCAGCGGAGGGCGGCAGCCCGTTTCACAACAGAACAGAAAGAGCTCCTCACCTCGTTTGTGAAGAAGTACATACATATTTTGGAATGCAAAAAAAATGACGTCGCGTCGTTGACGAAGAAGACCGAGACATGGAAAGAGGTGACTATGATCTACAACTCTAATCACGGGGTCACACGGCGCGACCACGTTCAACTAAAGAAGTGTTGGATGAACTTAAAGCAGAAGTGGAAAGAAGAAAAAGCGAAAGAAAAGAGGGAGAGGCACAAGACCGGTAAGCGCAATTGAAAGTTTTGCATGGGTACCTCATTTGAAGCATGTTTACATTTTGCTTGTCCGCATGATTTTTTTTTTTTTTTTTTTTTTTTGTAAGATATGAGTGTGCAACGTTTCGGCGCAGTGAGCGTATATACGATCGTAAGCGCGAAGTGGCTAGAACTCTTTAGATGTCGCAAGGTCTAGGCAGTTGTAAACGTCTGGCGGAAAGGCCTCGCGGATCAGCAGAAACTGCACTGTTCCGTTGATGCGACGGTTGTGGTGCCGCGATGACGGCCGCTACGTCTTTGAGAACAGTAGGGAAAGAAAATGATCTGAAAATTGTGCTTTGCACAAAGTATGTTATCTTATTTTTTAACGATTATTTGGTCGCAATGAAATGTGAGACCTTGCAAATAATAATTCATACTTTCTGCTGCTGTATGCAAGTAGCCCAAAGTATGTTCTTGGCTACAGCCTTTACTAAAGTACAGTATGGATTCATATGTCGTAAAGATACAGTACGCTGCAAAGCAGAAAAACTAGGCATGTGCATGTCTGTGTTTCATTCCGAGCTGGATTAAAGGTAGTAGACGCATGCAAGCTGCTTTATTCGACTAAGCAGTTCTAGAGCAGTGTCATGTACAGAAAGAAACTAGCCTTTAGTAGGTGTTGCTATGATTCTGAGTAAGTAAGAAGAGCAGTTTTATGGAAGCAACAACAGGACGGGTTGCTGTGTTCTACACATAGATTTTTTAACATTGCTTTAGGAAAACTGGTTCGTGCTACACATACAGTGGAATTGTGAAATTGTTTGAGAACGGTTTCGTTGTGTGCTAAAACCATCTTTTTGTTTAGGAGGAGGATCGGAACCGGCTACATTGGCCCCCATCAGCCAGCTAGTTGGAGCAATAGCTGGTCACATGGCAACCAGAATAGAAAATGAATTTGATTCTGATACAACACTCTACCAGCCTACCGTTGAAAGCCTGTCAGTTGTCAGGCTGCTGCAGCCCATGATAGATGGGCCAAATGATGTGGACTTCGACTATACAGGTAAAGTGTTTCGCATCTCTAATGTGCCAGAGTTAAGACATCATTTTCTTTGGAGCAAATTCCTTCGAGATCACCGACAGCATGCAACCCTAAAATATATTTTCTGTTCCTTCGAGAAACCGTGACCTGCCATGTAGCACTAGTTATTTGGTACCGATACGTTCACACCATGCAGCACCTATCTCGTAGTAATTCTCAATCTTTTTACCCTTGCTGAACCTATAACAGCTTTCGAAAGCTGTTGAGAAACCCTGTGTGTCTTGATTTTTACCCCCTTCCCACCTCACATGTATGCATAAAAAGCCATGTGTGTAAACAGATGAACTAATGCCCAAATTCAGTTAATAATGACTAGCTTTATAGTTAACAAGTAATTCGATTAGCCAAAAAATAAGCTGTGCAAAAGAAACCTAAAAAGGTGGCGGAGAAGGCATGCATGGACAGTGGTGCGGCCGGTACCTTGGATTCCACAGAACTCAAAACACCCCTTGAGTGTATAATGTCTCTGCATCTTTGCAAAGAATGAAAATATGAATTCTGAATTTTGTGCGCATATTCCCTTAATTGCACCCACTCATAAATTACCACCTGGTGTAGGTATCCACGCGTCATTTTCATCACAGTAAAAAAAAAAAAAATCAGTATGTCTGGTCACTGGAAATGTACATCTGTACCCCACAAACAGCGGGACATTTTAATATGTGAAGTGTTGTGTGAAATAACTGTTCAGTGTCTCTGCATTGCACCCATTGATGCAACCAGTAGCACATATCCTAATGTTTATGTTAAGGTTTCTTTGTGGTAACATTTATGCAACACTCAGTGCTCCCTTTCGGTTTTACCGATTTTTCAACTGTACTTTGTCGCTACATACTTTAAATATTAAGGGTGAGCTCAGAAAAATTGAGGGTGTCGATGACAGCACCAGTGATGGTAGCATTTTGCGGACTGCAATGTCTTCCAGTAAGACGGCAGGAGCATGAAAATTGGAATTGAGGGGAGGAGAGTGAAGTGAAAGCTTCAGAGGGTGCCTTTATTGTATCTATTTTGTTGCAATGTAATAATGTGACAATACTAGGCAGTTTCGCATGCCTTGTTTCTTGACAATTCATGTCTCACAAAAAGAAATGTTCATGTACAAGCAGTCGCAGCACTCATCACAGGAATTGCATCGTCCGTGGTGACCGAACACAAAAACATCGGGGAAGTTTCTGACTTTTTTTGTTCTGCAGGACTTCAGTATTTCAATACATGTTAACCTCTTGTGTCACTAGTACAAGCATATTGCATTTATCTTATTCTATATGCCTCCTTTCATTTAATACAGATGACAATTGGGACACGAGCCCTGGTGATGGGCAGCAGCCTCCAGCACCTACAGCCAGTGAGGACGGCCAAACACAAGGAGCTCCAGAAAGAAGTGCCAGCATCTCCTCTTCAATCATGCAGCCCGATGCCGCCTCCAACACAGATGTAGCAGCCCTAAATATTGGTGTTGCTTCGTTAGGAGGTGCCAATTCCTCGACTGTAGCGGCTTTTCCCGCAGGGGACATCTCTGGTTCCAGGGCTCCGAGGGGGCGAATGGCCATTTTGGAAAAGGCACTTGCATGTGAAAATGAGGACCGTGCAAGACTTTTTAGGGAGGAGCATGCGGTTCGCATACGGCTCCTACAAGAGGACCACGCACACATAATCAAGGACCGAGAAGCCAAAAGAGCTTACAAAAATCAACTTCAGGAGCTCGAGCTCATGAAGCAAAGGAACGAGCTCGAAAAACAAAAACACGAGCTTGAACAGCAACAACTGTGGACTGCAATCCTGAAAATTGAAAAAAAAAATTAAAGAAGCAGCTTCGCAAGCTACAGGCTACAGAAAATGCTTAAACCTTAATAAACAGACTGAACAAAAATGTGATGATGTGACGTCAAGCTACAGTGTTTGCATGATTGCGCTGTTCAAAGCTCTTGCATGCTCTATAGCAGTGCAGGCATCACAGCTGCTAACACTGACCTTTCACAGGCAAGGAAATTGGGCAGCACGCTTTCAGACAACTGGGGCAAGGAAAGGAATTTATAGAGCCAGCTTTTCATCAGAACTGCATTGCTCACCCTCTTCCTGCCAAGAGTGGACAAAATGTGTTTGCTAGAGATGCAATGGTTCTCAAGCGATAAATGTAGTTTTTGGAGTATCATTTGTCATACCATTACAGCCTGCTGAAAGAGCACTACCAAAACAATACACGAGAAAGAGTTTTGAAAAATATCGCCCAACGTCTTGTAGCTTTTTAGTTGGAGAGGAAGACGTGCAAAATGAATGTGATCTTAAGCAACAGGAACTCTACAGCCACTTTGAAAGTTTACAGAAAGACAACTATAGGAGCCAACTAGGTATTAGCCTATTATGTTGTTGGCTCAGTGACAATACTGGTCATTCGAGAAAAAGCTGCAGCTGTCAGCTACTTAATGAATTCTTACATGTAGCAGATACTTTGCTTGTTCTTGGAGCCAGACAAACGAATGCTGTTCCAAGAGTAAACAGTGAAGTGCCCTGTACTGCCATCAGAAAAAACCTCTTCCACCGTAGCAAAAAAGGTGGAATAAACGTGTTTTCAATTAATCAGTCCATCAAAAAACAAGGCACTATTTTACTTATTAAGAGATTTATAAGCACTTGTAACCTAGAAGAGGGACTGCACTGCATTCTTGAAACTCTTTTAAGCCCACAGATGCTGAGCACTGCTGCAATTACATTGCCTCACCTATTTTTAATGTACTGGAGAAAAGTTTGCAGTTCACCGAAGCACACTGAGGATCAGACTGTCTTCCCAGGATTTTGAGCAGCTCAGCAGGTACTGCTTCCAGTGTATAAAAATGTAAATACTGCACTCAACATGCTAGCCAAACAGTGCACATTCCAGCCAACACAGTCTTTACAATGGGTCTTCACAAACTTTGTCAAGCTATCAAGCATTGCCAAGATGCAAAATGCCACTATAGCAATGAATAGTGAGATGAAGCTCCCACGGTGCAGATGGACCTTCTGGAGACATTACTCTTGTGCAGAAGCAGCATGCTGGTATTCAGTTCCTGCGAGATCAATACAGCACTCTTGAAGAGTGGCAGCAAAATAACACACAACAAATACAGAGCTCGAACAAGGAACGGCAGCTTTGTAAGATGTTACACACAATTCAACAGCCTCCTAGGCTGAAACAATTTGAACGCTTTCTGAATAAGACATGGGTAGTAGATGTAGCTGCACATTAGTAAAATGGAGAGTTGAGGTCACAGTAGTGGTACGGAATTTTTCAATAAAAAAGACATCACTATATGACACTAGAAACATGCCCATTCTATCCACTTGCTTGTCTTTTAGCTCTTTTACTTCACAAATATTGCTATACTTTGCAAACTTGCAAGACTTGTTATGCATGGCACAGTGTAAAAACATTTACATTTTTTACCTAAGTGAAGCTCTTTTCAATGATCAGCTTCCATGCCTGCATGCCCGATGCGCTGTCAATGAGGTCATCGACAGGCAGCAGGTGTGCTGGTCGCCTCACAGTAGCCATGGAGGTAGGGTTTGGTGAAGCTGTCTGAACAGGAGGTTGTGGCTCCTTCATTAGGCAGCCAAAGTTATGGAGCACTGTACAGGCTGTTATAATGCAGGCTGCTTGCTTTGGCTTGTGTTGAAGTCCCATGTCAAGGCAAGGGAATCGGCGCTTCCAAATGCCAAACGCCCTTTCTACACTGTTTTGTGTCTTTATATGGGCCTTCTGGTATCTGTATGAATAAAAAATATCACATGTTTACCTACATAAAAGTTACAATTCAATGTCTCACCTTCCTTGCGGCGTGTTTGCTGGGCCAGGGTCTGATAACTGTGTCATAAGATATGGCTGGCATCCATACCCAGCGTCTCCAAGCAGCACACCAGGTATCCGGCTCTCCTCGTATAGCACCCGCAAGCGCGAATTATAAAAAATTCGGCTGTCATGCACCGAGCCTGGCCAGCTGGCAACAATGTCGAAGAATTGCAGCTGTGGCCCGGTGACAGCCTGCATCAAACCAGAAATATACTAGTTAGAAAAACTATAGGGCTGTGTACGGTGCAATTTATTTCCGGCTCCAGAAAAACAACCCATGTATTGGGAACACTTTATACTGCAAACTACTACTGCTCACACGGTAGATTTGTTAACAAAACGCCAATTTAAAACATCCAAGAGATCCGCCCTTAAGATCTACAAGGAAAAAAAAACGTATTATTGTGGCAAACGAGCAGTGGGATGCATGGGAGAAGTTACTGACCCACCCTCATGCGCTACGAGCACAAAAAAAGGTATTATACATATATCGTTCCAGTTACGCACTGCATAGGAAATAAAGCTACATTCTAAAGCAATTACTGTGTATAAAAGAAGAAAAGGTGGACATCGAGTGAAGCGATTTGAGTACACAGAGCAACACGTCTCGTTTTTTAATTCCGATAACGCTAGACTCAAGGTAGTTCACAGCGCCGTGGAAAAAAAAATAAAATCGGCACGCGCGCAGCACTATAAAACAGCTCAGAGCTCTTTCATTTCTTACCTGGACATTGATAGAAAAGTACCCCTTGCGGTTGCGGAAGACTTCCGCGTTGTCACCGCCGGGGCTTCTGATGCGCACATAAGTGCAGTCGATGCACCCCGTCACTCCAGGGAACTCAGCCAGTTCGTAGAACTCCCGCATCACACTCGAAAACTGGGACACGGAAAATTCACCAGCATTGGACGCAGGTGCTGCGCTATCAGCACTGTCACCCTACCGACTGCGCGGCACACCGTTGATTGCGGAATCCTCACAAGATCTCCGGTTACCGTCTGAAAAGTGCCGGCACCATAAAATCTCAGGGCCATGAGTAGCTGGAGCATTTGAGGCACGGGCTGTCCCCTGTTGTCGGCACTTTCTCGCAGCGGTAGCATGGCGAGCAGCCTTTTCACAGCGCTCTTTGAAAATCTATAACGAGAGAGGAACTGCTCGTCGTCGTATTCTTCCAAAGGGTTACCGCGATCACGTAGGGCTGGTCGAGGAATCTTAGGGAGGGAATGCGCTTCCGAAAACGGCACATCCATCGCGTAGCACGCAAATTCGAAAGACGCAATCCTGCGCGCAACATCGCTCCGGCGGGCAGCCATGTTGAAAAACTCGTCAAGTCCGTTCCAAGCTTGCCCAGGAGCTGACTTGAAACTAGGCCCGACTTCGAGCGAGCCAAGTCGAGAGCAATCTGCCTTTGAAGTCAAGTACGATTTATGACACGCGTTGCGGCTGACTTGAGACCACTGGAAGTCAAGTCCAAGTCAAGTTACATCTCTGCATTCGGGGGTTAGCATCAATTTTCCGCAAAAAAAGTGCGAGCATTTTGCAAGTAAATACAGTACACGTGAGCAGGCATCGTCACAATCAACTGGTTCTTATAGGTCGTGAAATGCACCATCTTGGATTTAAACGGAGTTATTTGTACAGACTAGCTTAGCTATTCCTTCATAGTTGTCATTTGAGGTAACTACAATAACTGTGCACTATTCGTTGTCATCGAGGTGACCTACAGAGCACAGCTGTTTTGCAAAACGCCACCGTCTCGTGAGACTTAACGCTGCTACGGCGGAGGGGAGGAGTTATTTGGAGGCACTCGCTTGTCAGCTCCAACTTGTGGTCCTCGCGATCGTCGTTACCCATGTGGAAACAAAACTTAATAGCTACGCACGGCACGTGCATTTGTTTGTGGCGTTACTTTAATCTGCATCGCACTGTCTGATGAGATGGAGTGATGCAGACGTGACGAAACCGCGACTCTGGTTGAGATAGCGATCAAATTCCGCAGGGCGCAGCTGCGCATGTGCAGATCACTGAGAGAGTCGCATGTGGTGTGCATGCCCGCCGCATCGGAACCAATATATGCCTGTGCACTGGCTGCTTGCCATATGGGTGGCACTAGAGCGTGTCCACAGGTAGCGTGCAAGGACAGAGTCCGTGTTCCGAGTTTGTGTTATTTTCAAAAGTGTCATTTTCGCCGTGACCTTGAGTTATTTGATTGGCAGAAACACGGTTCCGGATGTCAGTTCGGTTGCGGCATTTCCACCAGTCAGATGAGAGTGAAAGAGGCAAAAACGACCCAAGTTTGTAATATGGCTCCAGATGACAATTGTAGCAAATTCTGCAGTGTTGTAACTCTCTAATTATAGGCTTGTAAGCAGAACGTGGGAAGCGAGGAATGTCGCAGTATTTGAGTCAATTTTTGCAGAAACGTTTCATAAAATATTATAGATCTTTCAGTCTGTTTGACAATTCGGACCATTTCCCGGGTCCCGCACAGTCAAAAATATCAGTCGACGACTATAATGATTCAGGTTCGAAAATACAGAATGATTTAGAATGCTGTTTTGTTTGTTGCAAAGGGAGCTGCGCAGTGGCTCATGCACAGCCAATGCAGCTATCTGCTACTCTATTTTATACTTCATGTGTGCCATGTTTACTATTGCAGACAAGAAGTACGAGTCTGTGATCCTACCCATCTTTGGCATACCAGTACCCTACCATATCTCAACGATAAAGGTGAGCGTTTGATTGTGCGACTTTTCCAAATTATACAGTCGCGGACTGATCTTTCGGACTCCAATAATTAGAACTTTTGCTGTAAAGTTGAACCTGGCTATGACGAAATTACAATATGTCTGTGATTCTTGTTACATCCGGGACTTTCCCAGCTTTTTGCTGAAGAGTGTTTTAAACGGAATGGAAAAATGAGCATGATTTTTCTTTATATTTAGGTTTTCGTTATGTGCAGCTTTTGCAAGACTCAAAAGACAAGGTAGAACAGAAACCAAAATATGAAATAGATGTAGAGGAAATCACTTCGAAAAAAGTCGCTGTGATCTTTGCGCAGCTGGCCATGGCCAGGCTAGAGGATAGTGCACGCAGTCTTGCTGCCACTTGCTGTGGAGTCCCCTGTTTTATGCATATTCCTGTTTTTAGTCTGCCCGCCACCATTTCCAAGTGTAGTCGGCTGGATGTAATGGCTTGTATAGGTTTGACTACATGTTCCCCATTGTTGCCGCTTGAGTTAATGGCTTGTGAGCCAAGGCCACATTGAAAATGGGGTGCAATTGGTTAGACAATGTCACCAGTAGTGTAGCAAAGATGAAGGGCGCAGTCAGAAAGGCGCTTGCTTCCTTGCACTTCTTCTTGTTAATTTCTGCTCTTGGTCGTTGTGACCGGTGTTGTTACACCTGCGCAGCACTGCTCTCTTTTCGCATGACACAGGATGTGTATTGCGACGCGGTCACTGTGTTTTACGCTTACGCCATAAATTTGGCATAAATGCTATCAAAATTTTGAAAAACAGAAAAGCTTATGACTTTTGAGGCCAATTTCTCATAGCAAAGTGTAGTTGTTATTACCGTTAAACACGTGTAAGGACTGCATTTTTTTTTTCTAGGGCCAATATTTGGGGTGCGGTCTGTACATGTAGCATACGATTTTTTTTTTTTTTCAAGTGAAAACAGACCAATCGGTGAATATGAAGGCGTATTCAATCGTCACTCGCGGGGTCTTCCAACTCTGAGCTGGTGCTATGCTCTGGTGCATGTTCACCCCACAAGTTGTCTTCAGTCCAGTCTAAACTGTTCGCATGGCTTGCCTCGAAAAGCACTCCTTTTATAGCTGATGTTCAACGCATGCTTCTGGTTGCATCATCTTCGAACGCACTTCTCATTCACGTCAAATTTGCTGCCGCTGCACGCTTGCCGTGTTCGAGGGCAAACTCTGCTACTTCCAGTTTAAAGCCTGCCGTATAGCTCCGTATTATTCGTATGATTTCCTGGGTATCACAGAGTCTGAAAAATTGGTCCACAGCTATCTAATTAAACCTTGATAACAATCATCTCGCGGATGGGAACTGTGTTGAAGTATAAATGGGTTTTGTTTGTATTGGCTGTCAAGGCTTGTACGAATATTGAATTTTCAGTTTGAAGCAAATACAGTCAAATCTCGATATAACAAACACTGATATTACAATTTATTGGCAGTATGGAACACTTATAAATATTTTTGGTAAACATATGTGGTTTTCACTTCATATATTGAACACGGTTTTTCTGAAATGGATGTTATCCATACCTGCCAACCGTTCCGGTTCGCCTGGGACACTTCCAGTTTTTTACCGAGCTCTCCAACTGTTTGACCACTTCCCTAAATCTTCCGATAAGCGGCCTCTGCTCATGGAAGGATGTTTTTGTGAAACCATCACTGATAAATCTGAAGGTGCATTGTCTTCACTATCGATAGCCACATAGCATCATCGACTAAGCAAATTAGCTATAATTGGTCGCATAAAAAAATGCTAACTGCCACTAGAACAGCATTCATTATGCACTGTTTTAATGCAAATGCACTTCACAGTCATGGCTGGAAAACCTTTGACTCCGCTTATTTTATGCATTACATGTATTTTTCTGTTCCAAAGGCTGCTCCAAAACCTACCTGGCTATCCCATCTCTGAAATTATGTTTACACCTGCCTGTTCATTTTTTATACTGTCTGGCCGCAGTTGTCGTGGCTGCTTATAGTGCTGTTTTCTTTTGCCTGGTTTCAGAACATATCCCAATCTGTGGAAGGGGACTACACCTATCTCCGTATCAACTTCTTCCACCCTGGCGCTGCTTTGGGCCGAAATGAAGGCAACGTCTTTCCCAATCCAGAAGCGACGTTTCTCAAAGAGATGTAGGTTTGAGGTTTGGTGTTAGTTTCCTTTTTATTTGGCGGGCTGTCATATTTTCTGTTAGAAGTCTTCGTCTTTACTGCAAGGCACATGAGCAGATGTTCAGCTTTTAGTGCTGCAGTTTGTGTGCTGGATTATATTGCAGTTGTGAGGAAGCGCTTGTAGTTGGTTTTCGTTGCTGGAGGTCCTTGTTTTGATGACTTGTGGGTTTATACATGTTCATAGTGCACTTTTTTTTTTCTTTAGAATTTTTACTTCTTTCATCGATTTACTCTGGGCATTCTGATTATACAGTAAAAGCTTGTTAATGCGAACTTCAAAGGATCAGGGAAAGTATTTGAAATTTCCAAAGTTTAAGTTATCAAATGACACCCTAAATACTGGCTGCATGGCAGTCAATTTATTTGGTTAAAGACTATGCAGTGGTCGCTATATTTCCATCACTGCTTTATTACGTTGTCAGGACAGCTCCAAAATAATAATTAAAAAAAAATGCCTCCTTAACATTGTTCACTGTGCGACGCTGTAACGGAGCCTTTTCACGTCCACTGTATTACTTGTGGGGATGCTTTTCCATTCAATGGGTGAACAGCGTATCATGAGTGTGCAGATGGGACACACTGGGAGAACTGCACAGATGGAAGCAAGAGAAACAACAGCGTTTAAGGGGGGACACTCGATACTTCTCTATATATATATTTATGAAACTTCACTGTGTCTTATGAAAACCACTGTATGAAACATGCAGGCAATGGTAATTATGTAACAGTGAAAACTGTGGCAAAGCTTAGCATACAGAAATGATCAAGAATGCCCTTGGATAGCAAGACAGAAATGAGTGTTTTGGTTCATTTAAACAAGTTGCAGCATTTTAACTTTACCAAGAATAATTCAGTGTGGCGACTCAGAAAAATTGTTTCTAAATGTGCTGTGTTGCAATCGCTCCTGTTTTAGTCTTAATGCGCACTCTCAATGTTATTTTCATAAAAAAAAAGAGGAGATGCATCGTCCCTGCACTGTTAGAAATGCATCATAATCGTGGTTTTGAGGAAATTTTTCTGAGAAAAAACATTGCAAATCATGCCTAAGGGAAACCTTCCTTTTAGACCCGTTTCTTTTATTTATGGGCAGATTTACCCGTTATTTTCGCTGCATATTTTCATGTGCTTATCTTAAAAGTGAATACATATTTTGCTTGCAACAGGTAGTTTGTATATCAAGCAAAGGTTCATTTCTTGTTTGGAGGAAGCATGGTTAGTAAGCAGGCCTTGTGGATGAAATTTAATTTTTATAACTTAGAATCTCAAAAGGCTGCAGTATAAGGAATAATAATTGAGTATTCTAGGATGATTTGGATGAAGCGACTTGCCAAACATGGTAAAAAGAAAAAGTCATTCTAGTGACTGAGACAAGTGATTTATTTGGATAATTTTCGCGGAAGGTCATGGTGCCTGACCATCGGTGTCACGAAAATGCTGTAAATGCAATTAGCCTGTAACTAGAGGCCGCAATAAAATCTTTGCACAAAGCCGGGGAAAAAACGCACATCAAGAACTGCCGACCAATTCCACTAACGTCGACGTCGTGTAAAATTTTAGAGCACATAATTCGTAAACATAAATTAGGTTTCTTGGAAGAGAACAAAGTACTCACAGATTTTCAACATGGTTTCAGGCCTGGATTTTCCACAATTACACAATTAGTTGAGACTGTGCATGACTTTGCTCAGCCGATTAACAAGGGAAAGCAAACAGATGCCATATTTATGGACTTTCGCAAAGCATTTGACAAGGTATCGCATAACAAACTAATGCATAAACTAAGCTATTATTTAAAAAACGACCAGATACTTACATGGATAAGGACATACCTCTCGAACAGGTGTCAATTTGTCACTCTAAACAACATTTCATCTAACAGTACCGAGGTTGCGTCTGGCGTCCAGGGATCTGTATTAGGTCCTTTTATGTATATTATTTATTAATGACATTGTTACAGGTCTTTCAGTCAATGTGAAGCTGTACGCGGATTATTGTATTTTGTACAAAGAGAAGTCCTGAGTTGATGACCAAGTGTGTCTATGATTTTGTGAAAGTGATTGCGGGGTACAATGAATGGCAGATGTGTGTTAATTTTGAAAAAACAGTTTTCATATACACATAAAAAAAAGCCTCTTCACTTTGTGTACGGCACTAACAACATGTCATTGATGGAGGTAATACTAGAGTATAATTATTTGGGCCTACGAATTATTAACAACCTTACCTGGACAAAACACATAGATACTGTTGTAGCAAATTCAGTTCGCGAACTCTTTAGGCGTTCATTGAAGTCTGCCCCCTCCAGTGTTTGTCTATTAGCATACAATTCCCTCATCCGGCCGCTCTTAGAATATGCCGTAATTATTTGGGACCCTTTCACATTAACCAGCATTCGTAAACTAGAGCGAATACAGCACAAGGTAGTTAGGTTTTTGTTTAACTCATAAGGCCGTGCATCTGTCAGTGAGCTCGTGAAACGCAGCGAATTACCTCCAGTTAGTGAGCACAATCGTGTCTGTCAAATAAAGTTTTTGTTTCAGCTCATAAAAGGTCACTATAGTATTAATACTTCTAACTATTTTGTGTACTCCTCAGGTTGTAACACGAGGCAAAGGCATGATCTGACAATAACTCCCTTGAATGCGCGAAATAACTGCTTTAAATATTCTTTCTTTCCTAGGACAATCACTTAGTGGAACGAACTTAACAGCGAGACTGTTACTCAGAATAGTGTAGTAATATTTGAAAAGTGCCTGCAAATGATATGAATTTTATGAATTTGAAGTTGTGTTTATATGCTTGTATTTCATTTTTCCCCACCCTGCTATGATCTGTACTGGATCACAGTATCTATAAAGATAGAATAATTATAGGGAGGTCAGTGGTTCGTTGCAGTGTAAATGTTTTTCTGTTATCTGATTTCTCGCTAGACCGTCGGCACTTTTGAACTGGTTCTAAATTTTTCAATAAGAGTGAAACAGTACAGCTGGAGACGATTTTAAGGGGAGATGCGGGTCGAAAAACGCAGGTTTTTTCGAAAATGACGAATTTTTTGTTTTTACTTGTTTTGTCAAGTTTAGTATCTCTACTTTCATGACAATAAAAATCAAAGCTGAGTTTAAACAGGAAATGGGCTGAAATTACGTTTAAAGAGCGCATGGTGGCGGTTAAATGACCGAAAGTATGCTATCTTCGAGCGTCTCGCGGTCGGCATAGCGCAGTTGATCGCCGTTGCGGATCACGTGAGGAGATCAGCCAAGCCACATTCTCCCAATCACCACAGTTGCCCGGCGACTAAAACGCAAGCAATAATAAAAAAAAGCATGCCTACGTCGAGTTTTTCGAGCGCTGCGACTGGTTTTTAAATCACGTGGTACGAATCGAGCCTCGCTATTGGCCGCCGCGCGCGTGCATGTGGCGAAGCCCACTTGCTGGCTCCATGCTACGTCGAGGTGCGTTTCCGAGTGACGATCGTTCGGCAACTTTATCTTCTTCATGGATGAAGCACAATTGAGCCGGCGCAGTCACCGAGGAGTGAAATATCGTTCTGTTCACAAATATAGAGGACGTTGGCGAAAATCGAAAGAGAAGGCTCGTCCAGTGACAACTCCACCTGTGGCAGTTAGGCCTAGTGGAACCGACGCCGATCCCTCCAGCGTTTCAGATGCCTCCGAGGAATTTGAAGCGGCGTTAGATTGTGTGAGTGCCTCGGAAAAAAAGATTGGGCATTTCTAAGGTGAGGAAATAGCCTGCGATGAGGCGTCATCTGTAGTTACTGACTTGGCAGCGGTGAACGTTCTTGTGCGCGGCGCGATTTGCCCAAGCCAGCGTTCAGGACTTCCAGTATTCGGGAACCGGCCGCAAAGCGCAGACTCGCTTCGTTTCTTGAACTACTCTGTGAGAACTCTGCCTGCCCGCAATGTGTGCTTTCCACAACATACTGATTGCGGCGAGTTATGGCGTGCAGGGATGCGAGCAGAGATTGACAGCGGGAGCTAGGATGAAAGCTTCGCCGTCAACGTCAAAGCTGCTGTGGCGGCCTGTTTTATAGGAATTGGATATGAGCAGCTAGTGCGATTTTCCTCAATTATTGGACTCCACAAGCCAATGCAACATAGCTTGGCACATCCAGAGAAATAACAATGCAGAAACAAATGTCCTTGAAGCTGACTGCGGAAGCGAACGCAAATCGCCGCACACTGAAGAAAAAAAGCGCATGTCGGAGTCCACTCGCAAGGGTCATGAGGGAGCGACATATGCTGTAGGAAGTTTCTAGTGCCAGTGGCTGCTTTATGGACAATTTTCTTCTTTTGAACCAAAGTTTGATCGGAACTGAAGCTCTCTTTTTTAAATAAACATGCAATTTTAACTTCAAATGCATTTTTCTCAAAATGCAATTTTGGGCAATTTTCAGCGTTTGGCCTTCATGTTTTTGGTACTTCTTATGCTCATATCTGAATAAATTTTTGCACACATTTTCTCTGAGGTATGAGGAGTGCCATTATCTCTTTCAAGAATAAATACTGATCAAATATTTACAGAAAAAAAAAAATTACCACATGGTGGTGTCTTGACAATGTAGACTTGCCAGGTTCAAATTTTTCACTCTACAGTTTATATGGATCAAAATGAGCCATCAACGATGTGTGTTTATGGAAGTTTAGTATGGCAAAGAAGGGGGGCAAAAGAGTGTATATTTTACACACTGTCACTGAACAGAACAAAAACTATGCAACTTAAAATAAATCCAATTGCAGATTTGAAATCAGCATAAAAAACTGAATTATTAACCAGAGTTTCATAGCTCTAAGTCAAATATTAAAGAAAAAGTGTCTTCGAGTAGCATCTCCCCTTAAAAGCATGTTGTGCGCATTTGTGGTTTTACATGGGTTGTCTAGCACAGGGGTTCTCAAACTGGGTTCCGCGGAACACAGGGGTTCCGCGGGCTGTCTTCTTGTTTTCCGCGAGAATCCTCAGAGCTCAGGGCAAGCACTGCTCTCAAAGAGAAATTTAATGGTGAAGGCTTGGTGACATTTTGGATGGGGACTGCTTCACTGTTTCCAAGCCTCTTTGAAAGGGCAGTGGACATTTTGCTTCCCTTTGCAACTACATATGCTTGTGAACAGGCATTTTCAGCCCTCGCCTATCTGAAGAACAAGCACAGGAGCCGTCTTGACCCGGCAGCTGATATGAGACTGGCTCTGAGTGCTACTGAGCCACGCTTTGACTTGCTCTTAAAAGGAAAGCAGTACCACCCATCACATTAGTATTTGTATTAATCTGTGCAATAAACATTTAACCTTTGCAACTCTCTTTGCAAAAATGCACTCGACAACATTGCTCGTAAGTGAAGGCAGGGGGCGGGGTTTCCTGCAACTTATTGAAGGCTTTTGGGGTTCCTCCAAGCAAAAAAGTTTGAGAACCCCTGGTCTAGCAGATCACTTTTTTACGCAATTAAATTTTTTTCTTTGTTAGAACTTACCGAAGCACCAATGTGAAGGAACCCGGAGAAATCTCGGCCCCATCATCCAATCTGAACACTGCTTTCCGGCTCATCAAAGAAGTTCAGAAGAAATTCAAGACTAGAGAGGCTGAGGAACGAGAGAAAGAGGTGCTGACTTTTGTCACTCTTCTCAAATTGCTGTTGACCTGATTCAATCTCTCTAATGAGCCTTATTTGCTTGTTGCAGGGAA
This sequence comes from Amblyomma maculatum, assembly GCF_055883805.1. Classification (NCBI taxonomy): domain Eukaryota; kingdom Metazoa; phylum Arthropoda; class Arachnida; order Ixodida; family Ixodidae; genus Amblyomma; species Amblyomma maculatum. Next base: position 23,505,303 of record NC_139344.1, read on the forward strand.
TAGTGAAGCAAGACACTCTTGTGCTGAGCACCAACAAAGGCAACCCAAAGCTCAAGGACCTGTACATTCGACCCAACATCTACTCCAAGCGTATTTCTGGAATCTTGGAGGCTCACTCCAATGGTAGTACATGGTTTATTTAAAAATTGAATGCTTGTTAGCCTTTGAGTTGATGTGGGACATTAAACCGCATAAACCAACCTTGTTTACAACCACTCTACGTTATAAGGAAGCATATGACATTGTAACCTTGATCATCTTTTTGTTGGATGCCTGTTTGCCTTCTTAATGAAAACCATGCCTTTTCACAAAGTTTTTAATCAAGCATCTGCTACCTTAGAAATCAGTTTGCTTTAAGCCTTCTACTTTGCCAGCATAGCCCTAACTCTCAATACTTCTATTGTAAAAAAAAAGGCCTTTCTCAGCACACTGTTGTTGCACAAAGTCTGCGTGCTCTTCTGTTTCTGAGAGCCTGACTGCCTTCAGTCTATTCAAACCCTGCCGAGTAGACTTGCAAGTGCCAGTCACACACTCGGTTTCAGGAACACCAAATGCACATGAGGCCACTCATCGCCACTCGCCTCCACTACCTCTGCACACAAAATGCCGCTTTTTTTAACCTGGCATTGTATTTGCAACCAACGCTTGCATGTCATTCAAAGTCAGGCCAGTGATTGAACGCCTCAGACACTTACAAGGACTATTGTTATCAATGACTGCATTAGGTTGACTGTAATAATGCAGATACCAAGTTGCGATTTTGTGATGGGGATGACAGTGATGTGTTTGACATAGTTTTGTTTTTGGCCATGCCCATGCCATCTTTAATTGCGGGGAGGATAAAGATGCGCGATAAAAATCTAGCAGGTACTGTAACTCACTATAATTGTTTATTACAGGCTGTTTCACTACACAGCTAGTCATTATTGATTGAAATTGGGCATTCATCCCGAGGCTAAGAACATTGAGAACCTTTGCGTTGTCCATTCAAGGCTGCGGCGGCCAGCGTTTCTCCACTTGCGTTATATCATATGCAAGTGTTGTTAAGTAAATTTTGCCACACTGCAACCTTTAATTTGTTTGAACATTTTCGGAAGGACTGATTTACTTCTTTTTTCTTGTTGTCAATAATACTCTTTAGTGTCTCTTTTAAAGAAAAACCCGCGTATAGTACGAGGTTTTTTTTTTTCAAAATTTTAGGATGTAAAATTTCCGCCTTGTACTACATTCGGGTCCCAAAATTTTCAGCCCCAAGTTCGTAGTTCTTGTTTCGTTACAGCCCGGAAATATCATCAAGGTTCGCAATGAAGGATGCGCCGTCTAGTGGTGGCGTCAGCTACCTTTCTTTCTCTGTTCTAGAACACTGTACTCTGTTGATGCGTCGCCATTGTCGCCATTGTCGCCATTTTGGACATCGACTAGGCTACTAGGCGAAGCGCGCATGTCAGTGACAATGTCGGGTCCACGGAAGCAATATTCAGCTGCTTTCAAAAGAAAAGTAATAGCAGCAGCTGAGACCATCGGAAATTCTGCGGCAGGGCGACAGTTCGGCGTCACCGAGGGCAGCATTCGTGAATGGAGAAAGCAGAAAGAAGCCCTCTTTGCGTGCTCTGGCCTAAGACGAAGTTTCCGGGGGCCAAAAAAACGGAACATATCCGGAAATTGAGCAAGGCCTGACCTCCTTCGTACAGGAACAGCGTGGACGACATCTGCCTGTGAACATCGAGTTGCTCCAAGCAAAGGCAAGAGAGATCGCAGCGGAAAAAAACATCCCACGGAGCCATTTCAAAGCCAGTAGGCACTGGGTGTCTCGGTATATGCACCGCGCTGGGTTTTCGTTGCGTCGAAGGACGTCAATATCCCAGAAGCTACCCGCAAGCTATGAGGAGCAGCTTGTGGCGTTTCAGCGGTACGTTATTATATCGCTGCGAAAAAATGTGAACTTTCCGCTGGGCCAGATCGGCAACGCCGATCAGACTCTGGTGTACCTAGACATGCCCTCTGCACTCACAGTGCATGAAAAAGGCAGCAGGCAAGTTTGTGTGCGTACGAGCGGAAATGAAAAAACACGGGTGACCATAATGTTGGCGTGCACTGCAGATGGCCGCAAGCTACCACCCTACCTAGTGTTCAAGCGGAAAACTTTGCCAAAAGGTGAGCAGATTCCCAAGAATGTTGTCGTCCGATGCCAGGACAAAGGTTGGATGGACGAGACTTTAGTCCTGGATTGGATAAAGTCAGTATGGTGTCGGCGGCCTGGAGCACTGCTCGGTTTACCGTCAATCCTTGTGTTGGACGCCTTCCGCTGCCACCTAGCAGACTCTGTCAGGAGACTGCTACACGAATCTCGCACCGAGCTCGTCGTCATCCCAGGAGGGATGACATTGCAATTGCAACCACTCGACGTATGCATTAACAAGCCTTTTAAAGACGCCGTGAAACGCTGTTACGCTGAGTGGATGAGGTCGGGAGACCCCGAAGTGACTCCATCGGGGTGACTGAAGAGGGCTTCTCCAGCAGTCCTCTGCAAGTGGATCGCGGACGCATGGGCTGCCATCCCTGAGGAGCTCATCGTTCGGGCGTTTAAAAAGTGTGCAATTTCCAATGCACTGGACGGCACAGAGGACGAGTTCTTGTGGGAAGAGCTGTCCAACAAACTGTCAGACGTTTCACTGTCTTCTGACACTGAAACGGACGACGAGTGAAAACGAGATGCTGTGAAAATAAAGGCCTTCTTCCCTCGTGTTATTCGCGGGTGAAAACTTTTTTTTTCCATTTTCGCTACCTCGTATTGCACCTCGTATTATACGCGAGTTCGTACTATACGCGGGTTATTATGTAAACAGTGATATAATTTGATTTTTGTAGTAGTATTATTTCACCCACCTTTTTTGTTAGCATATCTTTCACTACATATGCTCAGTGTGTGTGCCAAAGTTTGACCCTTCTGATTCTACAGGTTTCAGGTTTACATCAGTGAGGGGTGACAAGGTCGACATCCTGTACAACAACACCAAGCATGCCTTTTTTCAGCCTTGTGATGGAGAAATGATAATCCTCCTTCACTTTACCCTCAGGGTGAGGGCATGTTTATTTACTGGTTCTCTAATATTATCCCAGCTCTCATTTTTTGTGTGACATTGTCATTTGAACATTTACAACCTGTGGACTAAGATTGACAGCAGTAGTAATGATTCGTGTAGTGTATTCAGTTAGGTAACATTTGTGAACATCATACAGTAAAATCTCATTAATTCATCCCGCGTAACCCAGCTGACGCCTATGTAAGCCTATAGCGTCCTTGTTCTAGGGCACATGTAAGCCATTGGCATCATATTCTCCCTCCTTTTCCTGCATTCGTTGCAAGGGCTGCGCCTTGCCTTGTTTATGATTCATATATTTTTCAGTTCCCGATTTGGAGCTCGCTTTGAAGTAGAAAAAAAAGATCTACCTTTGCATTCTTAAGCATAGTAGTATTGGTGAGTTTTGTACAGAGTGATACGGATTGATATGCTCTTTAAAACAGGCCGGAAAAAAAAACATATTATATGGAAAAATGTATGATCTGAACCGCATGATTTTTTAGAAAACTATTGAATGGGGTACAAAGGCATTTAGAATTGAGGTAGATTAACATTTATAGACATCAAGTATGCGCAGCTCCTTTCTTAGCTCTCACAGAATTCAGTCTGTATTTGCATTGTCCTAAACGCAGAAGAGATTTAGTAACAAATCCAGCCTGTAGAAGGAATGGCGAGCTGGGATCCCTACTTTGGTTGTTTCCGAATGCTTGGCCTTCTTTATACCAGTGTCATGTGGAGGCGCCATCGAGGTGGCTTATGATCACCGCACTTTTGCTCATGCTATTTCCCCCACACTTGGGAATCGAATAGTTGTAGTTATCAAATGGCTCACGCTCATGGCCCTAAGGCACCGCCAAGAAGCCACCGCGTTTCTTCTCATGAATTCATGTTTCTGCGGGAACAGGCACCTCATATGTTAGCTCGTTGGCTTTCTTTGATTCTTCACCCTGTTGAGCCTAGGTACTGTAGGAAAGCACCTGTGGCGGATGAGCACCGCTGATCAATTTTTAACATCGGAGTGCTCGTTAGCATATGTCAGGTTGATCGCAAACAGTATTACAGTCGAACCCGGATAATTCTAATTTTGGTTATATCGAACTCGCGGAATATCCCCTTGAAAATCCCATGTAAAAGTATGGGAAAGCTACGTCGTATATCAAGCTTAGCTTTATTGGTTGTTCGATATATCGCACTGCAACGATCGCATCACCCTTGCATCACCAAAAGTCAGCCATCCTTGTCGTCTGGCTGAAAAATGGCAGATCTGTGTTCTTTTTCTTTTGCGAGAGTCGTCCATCTGTGCATTTGTGAATCAATGAAAGCATGCGGTCAGCTGCGATCATCACACCGGCTTTTAGCATTATTTCCTTCAAACGGCATTTGCAGCTGTCACGCTTTCCAATGATTTTGTGGCAGTGGCTGAAACGAAAGAACACGCCACCGACTAAAGGCTGTTTCACATGCAAGCGAACACGCTCGTGATTTCTTCGGTGACACAAAAACCTGTTTTGAGCTGTTTGCGGCTGCTCGAGTGACCCAGTTCCAACAAGTTAGAAATTTTTGGCGCTGCCGCTCGTCGCTGAGTTCGCTCAATCCATTGCATGTGAACCGGTCTTAATGCTTTTTTTTTTTTTTCTAATTCTCGGGGACAAAAGTGGAGGGTGGGTTCATTATGCGAGTGGGTTGATTACGCGACAAATACGGTATCATTTTTCACGATCACAAGCGACGTCTGAAGCCGATGTTTGTATATATAACTATTTAGCGATCCCCTTCAAATGCGGTGTATCTAGATTTGTCTTTATACGACCACAGTCTATAGAAATTTTAAACTAACCGGAAAATTGTTTCATTCAAAAATGTATTAACCGGGAGAAAAGTAGTGTAACTCTATGGGAAGTGGTTTACTGCCTGCGATTTTGAACATATGAAACGGGAAGTCATATGGACTGGGAACGTACCAATGAGGTTCTTCCTATTCGGGTAGGCGAGCACTTTCTTAGAAATTATTTAGAATTGAAATCACTTAGAGAGTGATTATATTCTTTTATGAGCATAGCAGCAGTACACTGTTTTGTTTGCTTATTCAAAGTCCTGAAACACATAGAAAATTATTTTCATGTGGTCTACCATTTTACAAACTCCTTCATGAAAAGATTTGCAAAATGACATGATTGCTGCCGTGTATTCCTAGACGGGCTGGCATAGACTGGCTTGTTTATAATGAATTACTGTTCCTGCAGAATGCCATCATGTTCGGCAAAAAGAAACACAATGATGTTCAATTCTACACTGAAGTTGGAGAAATCACAACGGATTTGGGAAAGCATCAGCACATGCATGACAGGGATGACCTCGCTGCTGAGCAGGTGAGTGGAAGCATGTGGTATGCTGTGACTATGCTTTTTAATAAACGGATGAAAGTGCTGTCTGAGTCCAATTTGCTGCATAAACTGGCCCACAGCTAGCTCAAGCTGTAATGACTTTTCTGCTGCAGACCCCATTAGCTCTGTTTCGGGGGTGGAAGTACTGCTCCATTCTGCTCCAAAGCTGCTACAAACCGGATGCCTTGATATTTTGCCATCAAACTTAGCACAGCATGGTTTTTGCCTCACAATGATTGCTTTGGGCCATTAATTTTGCTGCCTACAAACAATGTGATCCAGTGCAATTCTATTAAGCGACTGTTAGAAACACATAGTAGGGAGATGCCATTTTGTACTTTAGGGGCCGTTATAGTCGAAACAGTGGCAGTAGATCGGTGGTAGATGTATAATGCATCTCTTGCTGGGCCTAGCTAATACGTATAAAATTTTCATAAAGCAGAAAAGCATGGAGCATAATAAATGTTTGGTCTCAAATTATAACACGAGCCACAAGCAGTTGGAGGGAATTGCGAGAAAAATGCTCTGTGCACATAGCGGTGGTGAGAGAAGCGAGACTAGTGAGTGAAGCAGATACCACGAGCTGTTAGGAAACTTGTCCGGTTACGAAGGTCTGCACAAGTTGTTCTAATGGCATGCACTTCAGTGTCTTTGTTGATAGCAAACCTGTCAAGCCTGCATCTGACAAACACATACTTAAAGCACTATGGGGGTTATGCCAGGAAGGTGCCATCACAATAAATGCTGAGAAGAGAGTTGGAAAGCCATAGAAGGCCTATTGCCAACATGTTGAAAATGGTAGCCCCAATGTTGCTGATACGAAAATACAACTACCAGAAGGCTGTGAAGTAAAGAAGCTGAAGGAGGAACAGGCTACCTTTCCTGAAGGCACTACTGATGAGTGGCCAGGAATTTATCAGCGCAGGCGTGGGACCAAAATGAATATGCACAAGATAGAGAACGAAAATGGGCTGCTCATCTGTGTGAATTCCAAGCTAGTGGTGGTGCTGGAATGCATTGGAGGGTTAGACTACATGTTTGAAGCTATCAAGTCAGAATAGACAACAAAAGAACTTTTAGTCAAACTTATGGAAGTGTGGAATATACAAGCAAGCATTTTGTTTGTTGCTAGTCTTCTAAATTGTTGATCAGATCGCCTGTGTTGTTTTGCGACCGTATAAACGTGTGTATGGGCGCCGCACCCCCTGTTTCCCAAAGCAAATTTTAAAAAGAAAAAACCCGTGTAAGGGCCGCACCCAAACTTTTCATGACTCATGCGGGAATAGCCTTCAAAATGCACTCGCACAGGTGCTTTCAGATGCCGCCCACTGATGGCGAGAAAACAGGACAGAGTGCATCGAGCCAGTGGGTTGTTCAAGTGCGCCGGGGAAGCTTGGAAGGATGGAGCGCTTCCTCACGCGTAGGAGGAGGGAAGGCATAAGGCACTGCTAGGCACAGCTGTTCTGAGGGAGAACTTTGAGCACTCCCCCTCCAGACCTAGGCAACTCTCGTCCTCTCTGCCTCTGCAGGCTAGAGCAGTCCATTCTGAGGGCGCACTGACTGTGGTGCGCTGCGCTATCCTCCCCTATTTGCTTTGTCCAGGCCCCCTTTCGCGGGGCACATGTTTTGTGGCAGGCGTGCAGCAGAATTTGGGCACGGATCTTTCTAGTGTGGTTTTCCTAGTGTGCCATCACCATTGCCATGATCTTGTTGGCCTTGGATTTTTCGTGAACAGCTATGGAGGATCCTCCTTTAAGAACCGCGACACAACCGGCGCAAAAGAGAAGGCGAATGGCAATACTACTAGAAGTTAAGCGGAACATTTTACGTGAGCACAAGGACAGTGTAAAAGTGTGCAACTTGGTGCACAAGTACGGCCTGATGCAACCGACAGTATCGACAATCATCCGCAACGTGCTCAAGATTGAGAATGAAAGAGATGCCAGAGTTGCCATAGTGGACGACGGCCGGAAAAGGGGTCGCCGTGGGGCCTACAGAGACGTAGAACAGGTGCTCTACCAGCGGTTCTTGAACGCCCGTGCAACAAACCTGCCGATTAGTGGCCCGATTTTAGCAGAGGAGGCGAAGAACTTCACATACCTCCTGCGCAATACCGATTTCCAAACTGATGGTGGTTGGATTCAACGGTTCAAGGAGAGACATGGAATCGTCTGCAAGGCAGTCGTAGGCGAGGCAGGGTCGCTCGATGTCGATGCTAGGCAGAAGTTGCTTCAGGAATCACTGCCCTGCATCTGAGAAGCATACGCAGAGCGATACTTGTACAGTGGGGACGAAACTTGGCTGTTTTTGCAGATGCTACCGTCAAAGGCGATCCCTGTGATTGCTGCATGTGACCGTTGTCTTGTGTGCCGACATGGGCGGCAGCAACAAGTGCCCCGCCTTCGCCGTAGGGAAATCCATGAATCCTCACTGTTTTCTTAGGGCCGCGAGGATCCTGGGTCGCTACCGTCATAGCGAGAAAGCATAGATGACGCGCAAATTTTTCTGCGAGTGGCTGGTCGAGTTTAATCAGCAGATGCAACACGAAGGCAGGAAGGTGACATTGGTGCTCAACAGTTGCACTGCACACCAAAGAGCTCAGGAGATTTCTCACGTGAAAGTTTTTTCTTTCCACGTAACACCACTGCATGCTTGCAGCCTATGGATGCAGGCATGATTGTTTGCTTCAAGGCACTGTATCGCCAAAATGTTTTGAGCAGGCTCGCACTAAACCTCGACTTTTCTGTCCGAGAACGCCGATCGGCGCCATACTTCATCTCGCTCCTGATGGCAGTGCAGTTCATTTTTGGAGCATAGGCAGAAGTAAGCTCTTCCACCATTATGATTTGCTTCAGGAAGGCGAGATTTGCTGGGGATGCCGGCAACGCAGAAGGTCGCGAAGCTCCTGTCGACACAGCAGTGACCAATGAAGAGCTCACCGACGAGGCTATCGTCGCAGCAGTCACTGGCGCGGAGGACGGTGACAGTAGTGACGACGCCGATGAATCGGAAACTGTGCAGATTGTGTCTCAACAAGAGGCTTTGAAAATGACTCCCTACGGGACTTTGTTTTTGCTAAGAACCTCCCTCTGCACTGTGTTCAGCAGTTGGATGCCCTGCAGAAAGATGTCAGCCAGATTGCCGTGAAGAAGACAACGCTCACGGATTACGGGTTTCTTCCCACTGCGAAATAAAAAGTGTAAGCTACCTCGTCCTCATTAAATGTGTAGATTATAATGTTTTCTCTGCCTAACTCGGTTATAACAATTATCGGTTGTAACAGTGATATTTCCATGTCACTTCAATATTCAATACAGTGGGTTTGGCTGTATTCCCTCTGCCGCGAGCTTCTGCAATCCATATTGGTATCGCCAGCCCCAGCGTTGTTTTGCCGACTCGTGCTGAAAAGGCACATGAGTAGTGGTAGCATGGTTGGCGTGGTCGCATGCCATAGTTGTGGCTCTTGTGTGCTCTCTGGTTTATTTTCCGTGAACTTATTTTGAGCATTGCCATTCCAGCACAATGAGCAAGCATATTGGTAGTTACACAGCAGGCTTTAAACTGAAAGTAGAGTTTGGCCTTGAACATGGCAAGCGTGCGGCGGGCAGAAAAAGTTTGGCATGCACGAGAAGTGCGTCCGAAGATGGTGAACCAGATATCATGGATATCATTCCGGATAGCCCCTCCGGCATGCTGCAACTCCTGGACATCAGCATCATTTGGCCTTTTAAGGTTGAATTCCGAAGGCAGTTCTCGGAATGGATGGTAAACAGCAGTCACGACGAGACGCCGACTGGGTGGCACAAAAGGGCACCGCTTGCGATTGGGCTTGGCTGGAGTTTGTCCGTGTGGAACTCAGTGTCTACAGATATTGTATCCCGTAGTTTCAAGGTGACCGGGATTTCAGACAGTTTAGATGGGACTGAAGACTGTGACTTGTAGAGTGAACATGCACCAGAGCACAGCACCAGCTGTCGCAAGACTATGCGAGTAACGATCGAATCATAAGTGCCGTGGATTCATTGATTGGCCTGTTTTTTACTTAAAAAAAAAAAAAAAAAAAAAAACATTCGTATGTCGCATGTATAGGTCGCACCCCCAAAATTGGCCCTAATAAGTGACGAAAAAAGTGCGGTCCTTACACATGCTTATACGGTATCTGTACATATTGAGATATGCATGCATAGTTGCCAAAGCATTGAGTGTTGAATAAATAGTAATCAAGATGGAATTTTTGTATGCTGGGAAGAGAAAATTGCAATTATTAAAAGCGGTTGGCCCTAGAAACATGCTTTCATACATAATCTGAATGCTCTGAAATGGCATTACCTTTGCTCCTGAACTGCTCTAGAACGCTTGAGCCTGCTTCAGCTCATGTGTGCTTGTAGGTAGCGTGTATTTTCACTCTAAAAAAAAAAAAATTAGACTAAAATTTTGTGATCACTTGTTCTGTAAACCATTGCATTGCAGATGTACATTTTGTCAAAAATATACGGTCCAAGGGTTTCACTTCTAAGCCCTGTAATGCGGCTCCTGGTAGCAATACTGGAATATAAATGTAAGCTAGAGCAGAAAAGGGCGAGTTATGTCATCTATGACATTTGGAGCGCCAAAGTTGTGGTATGAGCCCCATTACGGGGCTTAGAAGAAAATCCCCTAGGCTTTATACTTTTGACAACTGTACATTTTATTTTGGCCTATATGGAGCTGAATTCTCGGTTTAAATGGAAAAGGACAAAAATATGCTGAAGTTTGCTTTTTGTGGTTTAGCTGGAAATGTTCAGTGTTCTTGGCATGTAGTGGTCCTGTACTCCAAAGTTGGACACAAACCTGCGCATGGGCACCACGAGAATAATTAGTTGTTGTTGAGCTCTGGTTATCCCTAGTTGAATTGCGAAAGCAACGGCGGAAGCTTCTTTTGCCTGGTACATTACTCCCCTCTCACGCCTTATCAGTGTAACGTGCTACATTATTGGGGAAACTTAAGCTCATCCTTTAAGGGTATGACGTGAGAGCATAAGCTACTAGCCTACATATAAAGTCATGCTTTAACCAAGCCGTATGCGTGTCATAGGGGTAATAAGAATGCAAACGATTCTGGCGGGCTGATTCTGATATCACCCTCCCATACGAAAAGAGCGACCCGATTTTGCAGCTCCTACCCGTGGCATAGGGATAACGTGAATTGAAATGTCATGGCAGGCTGTTTTTTTATGAGGAGACTGTAGCTGCGCTTCTTCGGCGTAGCTGCGGCCGCACGAGGTCTTGCTTTGGCTGTTGTAGTGCTTTCACAATAAAAGTTTGATGTCCTGGCTACCATGAAAGTTAAGCCAGTTTCATCACTGCCATCTACACCACGACCGCAACATGCTTTGGTTTTTTTTTTTTTTTTTTTTTTTTTTTTTGCTAGCATGCTTGCAAAATTATTTTTGGCGATAGCACAACAAATTTAGTGTGAGGTGATGGATTCTCTTGATGGCAGTAGCATTTGCTATGTAGCATTGGCACAACTCGTTAGAATTTGATAGCAGTGCAGAGTTTTTAGGGTTGTCTCAGCCTTTGAAATTGCCCGTGGGACAAGGGACAGGTCATGGTGCTTGATGCGACACCTCCGCAGTGTAACCAACTTCGAGCATTTTGGCTCACCACTTTCTGCACGATGGGGACATTACGACACACAAGCAGGATGGAGAAACAGAGCAGTAAAGATGTAGTAGCACGTTTGGCATAACCATGGGGTCAACGATTTGGTGTACGGTGGACTGGACTGGTCAGGCAGCCTGTGGTCTGCTGACCTTAAATGGAAACCATGGCGTATGCTGTAGCCGTTACTATCAGGAAGTTTCATCGTGAACCGGGAATCTCTAGGCCAAGAAAACAACCACCAGAATGAGCAGGCAGTTTGTGGTACAGCTTGAATTATCAGAAGTGGAACCAATTAACATCTGAATTAAAGGGCTTTCAGAACTTCATGCATCCTGCTTGGAACCAAGGAGCTTATTTTGGATTTTTGAGGAACTATTAAGAAGCCTTCTCTCTAACACATTGAAGTGACCTCCACAAATTCTGTATTAAGAACTCGTGCAGGGGAGAATTGAACGTCTGAGGTTCTCATGGCTTAGCTAACTGTGACTCTTGCTATCTATCAACAGGCAGAACGTGAACTGCGCCAGAAGCTGAAAACTGCCTTCAAAACATTCTGTGAAAAAGTTGAGGCAGTTACCAAAGGGGAAATTGAGTTTGATACTCCCTTCCGGGATTTGGGTTTCCCTGGTGTACCCTATCGCAGTACAGTTCTGCTTCAGCCCACCTCAGGCTGCTTGGTGAACCTGACTGACTGGGTGAGTGCATGCTTCCATCATGGCTTTATATTCACTGGGCACTGGGTTCAATTGCCCACAGTTGCCCTTTTCACCTCAGGCAGCTGGTAATTTATTATTATTTTGTTTTATCGGAAGCAAATTTTCCTGGGTCATTTTTTATGTGCCTGCGTATTTTGGGCATAAACGTTTTCCACCACCTGTGCTGTCTTCAGGTAGCCGTTGTGCATCACGTAAAATATTGTTCAGTGTGGCCTTTAAATTTTTACTGCAATTCTTTCACTTGTGATATGGTATCATGACTCGTAAAAGGTGCGCGCCTTTAGCTTTCTCGAAAAACAAAACTATCGACAAGCCCCTTAGATTACACAAGGTTCAATTGTGATGGCCATTTCTGCCTTGTGTGTATATATTGTGTGTTGTATTGACCTCCTTCACTCCGGCTACATCACGAAGATGCAGTGGCACTGTTGTCAGTGACTTTCGCGTGGTAGGCAAAACAACATTCCAGTCGCTTTTGCCTACCGTGATTGTGGAGTGTCTTGCTGCTGTCGGAAATAAAACAGCACCATGGCCAACTAGTTGCGTCGCCGTAGCATGGGCCAAAAGGCACCGAAAGGGAATTTTAGTAAGCTTGCTCAGGTTTCTTGGCAGTGAAGGTTGCCGTAAACAGTTGACCGCAGCGGTGAAGCGCCAAGGCTGGATACCGATGCCGGCTCCGGATATGCAGCAAACACATTGTCACGGCTAAGCTATAGAGCTTATTCATATTTACGCCAGAACTGTATAGCTGCTCAAAGGCCAGTATATTGTAATGCGTAAGCCTGTTCTTTGTTGGAGCATTCAAAGATATGTTTACCTATGTAAACAATTCCTCAAAGACGTTTTCTTTTTTTATTCTCTTTGGTAATTGTGCGTACGCGTAGTGAGCTGCTGTGCGAGTGATCAGTGTTGAACTTCTTCGTGGTTATGCTGCATGGCTAGCCTTCGCGGTGTTCACCTCAAATTATTTTAATCTGTTCCGTGATGAAGATTACCACTGTGCATTGACAGCCGCTGATTTGCTCGACTGGAGCTAAATTTTTTTTATACCGATCGGTTTTAGTTGTATTCACAGCGGCTAATTGTGAATGCGAGTTGTGGGGTTCAGCATCGCGGAGCGACATATATGGGCTCAAAATTCAGACTCTCTCAGGATCTTTTTACATACTGCATCATATTGCATAGCACGCTGTGGCATTCTGAGTTTATCCTACATGTACACGCAGCCATGGTGGCCGGGACTGAACTGGGTCGCCCTAGCTACGAAACCACCGCGACCGCTGCGCGCTTGTAATTGCAATGCAGTCTAATTGTGTAAATACCCGTGATGAAATTGCGAAAGTTAACGCCGACAGCCACCCACTAACAGGGGTGCGGCGTGGCGATTTCAATCAATCACGCACGAATAAGCAATAAGAAATCCTTGCGGTGCCAAGGCGCAGCGCCTTTACTTCTGTGTTCATGAAAACCTAAAAGCCGTTGGAAGCCAGCGAGGGGCTTCACGTTTACCAAACGTTCACTTGCCGCTCAGTGTGACGAATCATCCGAGAGTGAAATATGTTTCGAGCTGATTATTTTGCACATATGGCTACAGTGCGATTTTTACGAGGGAGAAAAATCACCGTCTACTTACTCGAATGAAAGTAGTTCTAAGCACCCGAAGCTTTGAAATTCTCGATGCTTTCCGCGGTTGATTTGCTGGACGAAAACAGCAAAAAGATAGCAACAGTGCGGCTGGGACCGGGCACCGCATGCCATGTACACAGTTGTTTTTTTTCATGTATCGCTTTTATCTTTACTGCTGAGGCTCACGAAATACTCGCAGAGCCTTGTGTAGATGAACCTCGACACAATGCGAGTCGTGTCAATTATTCGAGAGAAAAAGCGAGTACAGTAAAACCTCAATACAAAAGACACTCAAGAGACCCGAAAAAGATGTCTCTTGTAAGCAAGGTCTCTTGCAACCAAAAATTCTAAAAGCACTGTGTTGATCAGTTTACTGCACACCAGCACATAAATGCATTTACATGCATTAAAGAAAATTGTTCAGGAAAGCTTAAAGAAGTTATTCATACTAGTGTGTATTTTTGTGAGTGCAGAGTGTATTCCTTCCCAAATTCTTCAGGTAAAGCACTTCACCTTGCAAGCCTTCCTGTTGCTTGTCACCCTCAGATGCTGACACTTTCCTCTGAAATATCCTCGTAGTCCTCTATGGCACATGTGCCATTTACTTGCGCGAGAATTGCAGTCTGTAAGCTCTTTGGGAGCACACAAGATCCACATCTGCAGATACGAATTCCTCAAACGATTCTGGTACCTCAGCAGTCTCTTATGGTGTCTTCGACTGGTCGCTCCCACGATCCGGTTCGGATTTGGCAAAGTGAGAGCCGCTCTAGCTCCGAGTGCATAGCGCAACCGGTCAAGCCGAATGGTCAGCAAGGTTTCAGAGCGAGCGAAAGCGCAGGAAGCAGAAAAAGGACGTAATTTCCGGAACCGCACACCGCAGGGGCAGCAGGGGCGCCGCCGCTGCCGCTGAACCTGTCCATTGCCTGTATCACTGCCCCAGCTGTTCTCAGCGTTCTCAGTCTCCGGCTCGCGTAGAAAAAAAAAAAAAAAAGAATGAGTGTCCCGTGGTACCACTCTGGATATGCCGCGGCAGCCCCCGAAAGCCCTTCACCGGCCGAAGTCGTGATGTTTGCCGAAGTCGTGATGTTTGTTGTGATGCCCTAGATGCGACAGCAACACAGACGGCGTACCTAGCGTAATGATCCGTCTTCTTTTCGACATTTCGCCTCACAAAGCCACACAGCAGGGACGTTTTAACTGCATCTAATACATAAAGCGCCTAAACTTGCTTCTACGGATGCGTAAGAACCTCAAATACCGGTCGTGGTGTCCCCTGGCTTCGCATCGGTCCCTGCGAAACGGCGGAAGTGGCTCTGTCACGTGAGCACATCTCGGGGCCGCTCCGACTTTTTTCTCGGAGCGCCTCAGAGCGCTCTGAGCTGGAGGCGGGCGCTTATAAAGAACCAGCCGAATGTAGTCAGAGCGCTTGATTTCGACCAGCCGAATGTGCCGCTGCATCACAGAGCGCTCTAGAGCGATCTGAAATGACCAGTCGAAGACACCATTAGATGCTCGCCCAAGCTATCTTCAAGGAAGCTTTCCACAGTATCCATATAGGGCCCTCTTACATCATGTCACCACATTTGAAGCCTGCTTGTCTGAAACGGTTTTTCACAGCTTCACTTCTCAGGCCATTCCAGACACCTGAAATCACCTGAACAGCAAACTTCGTATCAATTACTATTGTACAGTCTTGCTGCTTGTCGAGCAACAGACATTCTATCAACCTTGTTTTGTACAGCAACTTGAGACAGTGAATAATGCCTTTCTCTATTGGTTGAAGGTAGGGTGTGGAGTTTGGAGGGAAAAAATAACTGGTAGCTTTGAGCACAAAAACTTTGGTGCTGCAAGAAGTATTGTCCGCAAAGAGAAAGACGTCAGGATTCTGAGCTTTTATCTGTGGGGAGTTAAAAATGCTGGATGTCATTCGTGCCTTTTGATTTGCTTTGTAGGCGACAGTATTGCGATGCCAGTGGCTGAAACAACGGGGTCGTCTTGACTTTCCAATCATGGGGAAGCACTACTTCCAGTTCCTGACATATACAACAAAAAGGATGCCGATATGGAACAGAATTTAGCTAAGGGAATCTGAAATGCATCATGCACGAGTTGGCACGCTTCAGCTGCATTGCATGAGCACGCCTGGGTTTTGTCTCTTCTAATTAGTGAAGAATTTACTCCAGGAACCTGCAAAAGTTGTCCTTGGTAACCGAGTGTCTCTTGTATGCAATGTTGTTAACATGGTAGACATAGGAAATCCAACCAAACCATTTTTACATGTTTCTTATAACAGAGTGTCTCTGTAGCAGTGTCTCTTGTAACGAGATTTAACGGGACACTCTTGACTGGTGTTTTGTTCTCTTCCTCTGCGTTTTGCCCTTTCCCTCTAAAAGGGTACTCGACTTTTGTTGGGATGAGTAAACCCTCCGAGCACATGGTTATTTCGTGTGCCAAAAAGGCGCCTGCACCTCACAATAACACGCTCTTGACAAGCTTGGCCACAGCGCCACTCCCGTACATTTTGCCTACCATGGGATCGCAGATGACTATAGTGCCACCTCGATAGTCTTGTTTGTAAACATGAAGGAGGTCTATAGCTTAGCTTTGGTAGATAAATCTTGGGAAAGAATGGCATGGTAAGCTTTGCATTATTCTAAATACGATCGAATGTCAGTGGTATGAACCCACTTAGTACGAATTTCAGGGTGATACGAATTGATACATTATCCCAGCCGGAGTGCAACATGTTATACGAGTAGAATTTTGGATAGTATTCCGAACACTCCTGTGCCACTGGAGATGATACAAATGTGAGAGTTGTGACTGCCGCTTCAAGAACTGCATGCGCGGAAGCAGTTTGCGGCAGTGCGCAGCCGTTGGCCAACACATTACCGACGTCGCGCGATCAGGAGTTGTGGTGTAGGCACTGCGAGTTGTTTCCAGTGGCATTCAGCCAACATCGCTAACACCAGTTGTGCTGTACTCATCATGAGTAGCGAGCTGCAGCTGTGTGGCCGTAAATGAATTCCCTCAACATTAAGCAGAATTTTGTAAAAACATTTCCCAAGCTTATGCATACAGATTTTGCTCATTTCGATAACGTGAAATTTCTCATGGTACAGATCTTTTTTCCGTGGTCTCGTGAGATTCATGTCACCGAGATCCTACTGTATACCTCCACTTTATGATGGTCATTTTCTTTCATTGATTTCTTTGAACTCTAGCCGCCATTCATTGTCACCCTGGAGGAAGTGGAGCTGGTTCATTTTGAACGAGTGCAGTTTCACCTCAAGAACTTTGACATGGTGTTTGTCTTCAAGGACTACCACAGAAAGTGTGCCATGGTGAATGCCGTCCCAATGAATATGCTGGACCATGTCAAGGAGTGGCTCAAGTAGGTCCTTCTTTTATGTATATGATTGCTAGAATTACTGGGCTTTATACTGGTGCCAAGAATTTTGAAAATTGGACAATAAAAATTTTATTGTTATTATTCATTTTCCTCTTACATGAAACCGTGGTTGTTTTTGTGCAGCTCCTGTGACATTCGCTACACAGAAGGCATCCAGAGTTTGAACTGGACCAAGATCATGAAGACTATCACGGATGACCCCGAGGGCTTCTTTGAGTCTGGTGGTTGGTCTTTCTTGGACCCCGAGTCTGATGGTGAGGAAGGTGATGGAGATGATGACTCCGAAGAAGATGACCAGTACAACCCGAGTGAAGAAGAAAACTCTGCCGAAGACGAATCTGATTCTGACGATGACGACTCTGAGGACTATTCCGCCTCTGAAGTCAGTGAAGACGAAGAGTCTGCCGGTAAATGTGTTTTCGCCGTCTGTTGCACGTGTAGTTAAGCAGAACTGCCTCTAAAAAAAGGTGTGGAAGTATGCTAGGTGTGTCCGCATATATTTCGCAAGCACATGATGCACGCGCGGTGCCGAGGTCTGATCAGAGCTCCTCCAGCACAAGTGCTATGATGCCCCTGCCTTTTCTGCACCAGCAGTAACGCTTCACTTTAGGATAGCACATTCTTGCAAGGTGGCTTTCCCACAACCTTTTGTGGCAGTTTGTGGACGCCTTCACGTGGAGGCGTGCTTTCTTTATTATTGCTTTTCTTTCATTGATGCACCTGTAAGTGCCATTGCACATCCTGGGATGGCAGTGAGTCGTGGTTGCTATGTGAAAGCACGTCTTAACTAAAGGACGCATGAAAGTGCAGTCTAGCCTAGTTATAGCAATGCCACTTATAGTGAAATAGCGGTTACAGTCGAAACTCGCGATAACGAAATCTCGAGACTGCAAAATTCTCGCCGCAACGGAAATATTTCCGGATCCCCGGCAAATGCCTATAGAGGCCAATGTATTTCGTATCTCTCGGTAATAAAACATTTTCGTACCGCAATCCCACGCTAACAAAATTCGCTGCAATGCCGGTCCGCATACTGTCTGCAATATTATAAATAGCAGCGCCAAAAAAGCGCTCAAATTGAGTAAACTGCCACAGCACTCTTGCGTGGCTGCAGCGACGGTGTTGGCGCCTGGCAACTTTGCAGCCGCCGCGACTTTAGCCACCATACCGGCACAGTGCGTGCTCTCTGTGATCACTTCCGGAGGGCGGTGCTCGCGGAGGCCGCGCCTGAACACGCTCAGAGCATGACCTCTGAGATCACCCGCACGCATTCGCGCGCGAATCTTGGAGGCTGTTTTTTAAAGGTGGCAGCCTCGCAACGACACCATCAGGGGCGACACTAGACTTATCATCGGCGCTACACTTTTAAGCCTGCCGAAGCAGTGCACGTGCGTTTGTTGTGTGCGGTGGTGGTGGTGGTGGTATTCGCAGCAGTCGGCACGTTGGCAGGAAAACGGATATCGCCAACGAGTACGGGATTGTGTGCAGCTCTTTGTCCACAATTCTGAAAAGTAAGGCAGCTATTCTCGGTGCGCTTGAGAATGGTGCTCGAGCACAACACAAAACAGTGATGGCTGCGGCATTCCCGTACGTCGATAAGGCGGTGTTTGCCTAGTTTTGTGAACAGCGCACGAACAAAGTGCCTCTGTCTGGCAAATTGCTTCAACAGAAGGCTCTGGGCTTTGCCTGCATGCTCGCTGAGCCGCTTTAAATCCCGTCACGGTATTGTGGCTTGCGACGTGAAAGTAGAACTATGAAGTCGTTGCAAGGCAGGGCTCGGCAAACCTAGCTAACTGACTTTTGGCAATAAATTTTCTTTTTGCGGTCTGTTTTCTCTTTTCTGTCTAATTTTCGCGGCAACGAAATTCTTGCGAAATTGAATTTTTTTGCTCACCCCGGCGATTTTGTTATTGCGAGTTTTGACTGTATAACAAAGGGATTTCAATTTCCTATTTCTATTTTTGCATCTTCAATGCACTTTTAGTCTGGTTCTAATGAAGTACACAAAAGTGCGTCAGCAGATATAGCAAAGAGATGTCCTTGAAGTTCTGATTAATGGACTTTTACTGAATATGCTCCCTTTTTTTTTTTTTTTTTTTTTTTGCATGCATGCATGCATGCATGCATGTGAACGTTGTAAAAATAAATGCTTTCTCTCTTGCATGAATATTGCAGGTGGAGAGCTTGGAACTAGTGAGGAGAGTGGAAAGGATTGGTCTGAACTCGAGGAAGAAGCTCGAGAGGGTTTGTACTCTTACATATATTTTTACTTGTGAAGCTGCTGAAAAAATGAACAGCATCCCTTCTTTGTTGTATTTTTCCCCAGTTAGGTGGGTAAAAGTAGGGCACTATTTCTTTCTTTTTTTTTCTCAGAAATCGGGTGAGAATCAGGCTTTTACTAAAAAGAGAATAATCTGTGAGTGGTCCTTTTGTCGCGTCGCAGGATGTAAAATATGATAACCTGTTATGGAGCTTTTACTTGGCGTGCCAAATATTGGTTCCTAATTAAGCCTTAAAATAAAGTAAAAAAAAAAAAGCCATAGAAGCAATGAAAAGAGGGAAAGCAGGTGAGTAGGATGAGGTAACTGCAGATCTAAAAGCTAACCACTCTGTGTATACTGTGCCTCATGACCTTGAGAGTATGGTAATCTTAGAAGAATGTTAATGTTATCTTAACCTATGAGAAAGGGGACATCAGTGACTTAATTACATTGCCTTGCTAAGTAACTGAAGGGCGGAATTGCAAAGGATGCTCAATGACCTAGACAGATAAAGAACAGCTGCTCTAAATATTATCTAGAAACCTGGTATATGGTTCAACAGCTGTGAAAGGGATCAGCAGTTTCCTTTAAGCAACGAAACTCTAGAAGTGGCAAGGGAATATGCTTAGGACAAGTGGTGTCTGCAGATTCGGACCACAAAAGTGAAAAGGCTAGAAGAATAAAATGGGGTGGAGCACGTTTGGCAAGCACAGTGGAACCCCGATTATATGTCCAGGGTTAATGCGACGACTCGCCTTTTACAACAAATCGGCGCAGGTTTAGGCAAATCCCGCATAGGCATAATGCATTAAAAACCTTGATTATAAAGAAGTAATACACTCTGAAGGGCTAGTTGGTTCACACTAACTGAACGAGTAAAACTGCTTGAAAAAGACGGGACGTGAAGGGATAGTTGTTTGTGCCTGTGTGTTTCTTACGTCCCATCTTTTTCGCGCAGTTTTACTCGTTCAGTGTGATTATAAAACGTAAAATTGTGCACACCCCGCTCCGTATGACCGCCGGTAGGAACTGTCCGGAATGAAAGATGATCGCTAGTGCAGCACTTCATTAAGAAACATCACGTCACCCCAAGGTCTTCCAAATCACAACTAAGACGGGGATTCAAGTATGTGCAGTGATGTGATCAAGCATACGATGGCCTGTAGCGACAGTTCTGCTGACGGCTCTGACTCTATGTGTGCAACCCACAACCGTTGATCCTTGGCGGGTCTCTGCACCTAGTCTGCTTTTACATGCACAGCGGCATTATCGAAATCAAGTTTTACATTCGCAGAATGAAGTTACTGTGTTCGCGGTAACGGATTAGATATGTCTGTGATCAGCGGTGGCTAGTTTGAAAGCACCTGCCGCTGCTGCATCACATTACGACCGTCACCCGGCGTGGAGCTTATCATTGTAGGAAACGCACCGCCGGTGTGGGTGCACTCGATTGCACCGTAGACAAATACTAGATTGATTTTTTTTTCTCTCTCTCTCTGTCAAAATGGTGCTACTGCTGAACTCTTTCGCTACCACGGGGGAAAGGGCAGTTTTTACTAGATGGAAGGAAATATTTTTTGGCGACTAGACACTAATGCTTTATTTACATTGTTTGGTATCACAATGTTTTATTCAATAATATAAATGTTACATATATATATTTATTAGACAAATTAGTGAAAAAAGTGTTTATAATTTAAAAATTTGTACAGTGAGGACATCATTCTTATTGAAGAAAGAGCAAAACTTTAAAAATACCAAGCGTGGAAAAATTTGAAGATATACATCCTGTAGCTAATTATGGCATAAAAAAATGACACAATTTTCAGAGGCTATTGCCGAAAACTGTTCTTTCAGCAAAAAAAAAAAAAAGTTAGTGCCACCAACGTCGACTCGCCGGTTTCATTTAGAAAAAAACCACACGCTTCACAGCTGCTGGCAAGGAATGTCCGTATGAGGTTGTGACCTTGAAAACAAATAATATAGCTGTGAGCACATGCTCCGCCGCTCATAACTATTTATTAGTAATCGAAATATGCGCTGCACATCGAGCCGACACACCCGCTGGATGTTCTGGCTTGACTACGACACATCCTCCTCACGGGTGCTTAAATCTGATGTGTCCACATCTTCTGGCTCGCCACTGCTGTCTGCGTTCACAAAATCAGCTCCTGAAGCGCTCAATTGATGAGAAACGCGATCTCTTCTAAAAGCATTCGTGCGATGGCGCCATGCTCGAAGCGCTCCAATCCGAAACGGCGCCGGGAGAAGCGACGAAAAGCAAAAAGCCAACAAAACATGTCGGATGTTGTTTGTTTTTCATTTTTTCTAACCTAGATGGCACCAGGTGCCCGCAAACTGCTCGCGCGTGCAAGAATTTGAACTGTCAATCAGATTGATCGATTTGAATAGGCGCAGTAGCGAAAGAGTTAATGCAGACATTGGTGCCGCGGGATGACTGCAATTCTGAATGAAGTCCGAGAGAAACATATCACAAGGATGGCTGTACTGTACATCGTAAAATGTCTTCGAATAGCTGAAGCAGACGTATTTATGGCGCTTTATCCAGCCTTTCATTATAAGGTGCATGTGACGCCTATTAATGCACAGGGACGGGAACGCTTGTGAGCCCCTTCAAAGGTGGTGTTTTCAATGCCAAAAGGTCTGGCTGTGCAGTCTCGGCACTACCATATTTACTCGCTCAATTTTTGCACCGGTAACTCATTTCCTGGGCTTCTACTTTTTTTCTACTTGCATTATTTTGCGCTACCTTCTGCGCTAAGCCACCAGAATGCACACTGATACATGCAAGACAAGCTTGGGATGATCAGTGGGGTTGTGTCGTCGTGTGCGGCTGTAAAAGGTGTAACCTATGAGCGGACGCCATCACGCTGGCGATGACGCTCATTAATTTGTATGTTGACTCCAGTAAAATAAGGAGGAGTTTGAACTGCGTGTTGTTCACCCAGCTTGCTCGCGCTGATTTTCAGTTGCTTTATGGACAGACGCAGTAGCAAACTCGCAGTAAGCAGCGACGTTTTAACTGGAATCCAAAACTACTGATCCGAGTTCTGTTTGCCACTTGGGCCTCGAGCGAAGGCTCATTATTGCCTTTTATCTCCATTTACCTCTGACTACTAGCTTTGCGATTGTATTGTTGCTCATTTATTGCTCTGAGCTGTGCATATGCCAGCCTCATTCGACAAAAAGAATGGGCGGGAGCTTTGCGTCACCATTAACTTATAATTTTGTAGCAAAGTTTTTTTTTTTTTTTTTTTTTTTTTTTCATTTCTATTTCTGCCAATGACCAGTGCGAGTTCGGGGATAGACGCTTATGCGATATATATTGCGTGTTTTGACACTGTTATAGAGCTCTGAGGGAGAGCTCGTGTAGTTTGCGCACCCTCATTTTGTAGTCTTTATTTGACGGAGGTATAAAGGTGCAAAATGTGCAGGTAAATGCATTAACTCTTGCAGAACGAAAATAAGGACGCTTTCAAAAAATATGTGCGGGGAAAGGACCATAATTTTGGCAACAAGAGTGGCAGGTGCATTTATAACGCGAGTGCGTCAGTTTTGCAAGATTTCCAATTATAAGACGCCCGGATTATAAGATGGTTTTGCGAGTTCCCTTGAAAGTTGTATAATCGAGGTTCTACTGTAGTTTCAGGTCATGATTGGTAGTTTGTCAGTATCTCTCAATATCCTCTGCTCTGTGAGCAGAGTGGACCTGGGAATCATTATCGTCATCAGCCTGACTATACCTACTGCAGGGCGAAGACCTCTCCCATATTTCTCCAATTAACCCGGTTCTGTGCTAGCGGCATCCACTTGACCCCTGCGAACTTCTTAACCTCATCCGCCCACCTAACTTTCTGCCGCCCCCTGCTACGCTTTCCTTCCCTTAGAATAAATTCCTTTTTTTTTTTTTATTTATTTATTATTCCCTTGGACCTGGGAATAAATTAGAGTTAATGACATCCTAATCTAAATGAAGAAGGAATGGACATCGGCAAAGCATGTATTGCTGAGGCAAGATAAGGGTAACCGAATGGGTTCCAAGAGAAAAGCAAGCGTGGCGGGAGTCGGCAGAATATTGATAGGTGGATGGGATTGGGAAGTTTGCTGGGAATAGGTGGGTGCAGCTAGCACAGGCCCAGGTTGAATCGAGGGGCATGGGAGAGTCCTTTGCCCTGTCGTGGGTCTAGTGAGAGGTGATGATAATGACTAAATGACTATTAGCCAAGCTGATGGTGATTATCCGTTAATATTAGCTGATCTTGATAACACGCCTTCCGAGTTCATAATGTTGTTCGAGTTGATAATGCATACAATTTTAAGCTATTGCAAAGAATTTACTTTTCGTCGGCTTCTGTCTCCAAGTTTTATTGCACTCTCGAATCTCTGGGCACTCGTCGTGCTAACATGGTGTTCTTATACATGGGATATACATTTTTGCACTGAATCCCTTTCGGCCCTGAATTTTTATTTTGAGTTCAGATTTTTTCAGCTGGTTTCTTGAGGTTTGTACGGGGCAAATAATATCCCTAGAAAATATGAACCTTGTAGTGCAAGTATTTACCAATTTAGTGACATGGCATCAAAATAGGACATCAGGGGGTTGCAAAATTAAATTTTCCACTGCATCGCTGCTTCCTTGTGTCTTCTTGAATGGGCCAATGTCCGATCTGATCGAACCTGACATCTTGACCAGGCTTGTTTCTGACAACCTTGCTTGCTTTAAGGGCTTAGAGGAGATGCCGAAGGTCTTCCTCTTTTCGGTGTCACAGGTTTGCTTTCAGCTGCCGAAAGCACCTCAATTACAGCCAAGGTGAAGTTGGGTAAATTGAGCTGTTCAGTTGGCAGGATAAGCTGCCAGTCTGCTTCTTTTCTGTACTCAAGCCAGGCATTGACAACTGCCTGATTCATGAAATGAAATATCATCTTAGCATCCATTTTCTGGACCGGACGGTTGTGGGTAAAGAGCCACAAGAAAATCCGCTTTATCGATGCCACCCATACTGCGGTTGTATGCGCAGACTACAGCTGGTCACTTGATGTCCACAAAGCTGTTCTCGATTTTGCTTCATTGCCGAGCATTGTCTTCATCCTCCACAGCCAGAAAGTTGGATACCAAGGTCACTGACCTATTATCAAGCCACCTCTTCACAGCCACCTTTCCGTCCCCAGTCACGCTTTTTCTTTGGGTCCTTTTCACTCATCAAAGGACACTTTTCACACCTGTTGGGCCTTATTGTTCCCGCAGCAAATATTTTCTTTCGCATTTCACGAAGCAGGGGCAGAGATGTGAAATAATTGTCAAAAAACAACTTGTGTCCCACGCCAGTTGGAATGCACTGAGCCAGATGCATAACTATTGCACCTATGATGCCAAAGTTGCACTTTAGGCGGTCGCATAACGTAGTTGTCGAACCTTGGTATGGCAGGAAGTCATAAATAAGGCCAGGTTTGCCACAAAGCATAAATAAAGAGTGTGGCTTTCCTTTTATGTACTGCTTAATGTCAAGGCTGCCTTTGAAGGGCACAATGTGCTCGTCAATGCAGAGCCGCTCCTCAGGAACAAGCTCACTGCACTGTTTCTGAAAAACATCTAGTAGGGGCTTCACCTTTCAAAGGCGGTCGGTCTTGCAGGGTTTATTAGTATCAACAATGTGCAGGTTGTTCCACAGCTTTTCGAAGCGGTTGCATGATACTCCGGTTGACGCTAGAAGGGTGGATTTCATGCTAGACTTCCTGTAGAGTCTCAATCATGGGTAGCGCAAAACACCCATTGTGAGGTGAAGTGCGACGAGACGCCTAATCTCATCTTCATCAGTTTTCACTGACGTTCCCTTCAGAAGCACCGAGTATTGATTAGTTCTATCCACAAGTTCCAGAAACACACTTTTTGGAACATATCTCCTGGAATACTGATATGGTGATGGCATTTCCCCATCCAATTCGGGTACTTCATGAACGCCCCCTTCAAACGTTGCGTCAGGGTGCCAAAATCGTCTCCTTTTCCATGCATTGAACGTTCCGAGTATGCACTCTTCATCAGGGCTCTAGCTCTCATCATCCGTTTGCACTGGGTCGGTCGCAGGAAGCTCCACAGCGTCACCGTCCTCATCGCATTCGTCTTCAACATCCGACAAATTTTCATTATCAAGCTCCTAAAACGCCATGTCTGCAGCTGCCTGGAGCCATCTAGGCTGATCTTGATGACAGGTGTAAAGCAACGCTGTCGGTATGGAAGAATTTGCGAGAAAACAGAAACAAACCTCAAACATGGCGGCCGTCGTAACTCATTGGGCACCATTTGCAACCACTGAGCCTTGATGGCGTCAAAATTGCACATGCAGGAAAAAAGGCATCACGAAAAAACTGCACACAAAATTATTTCAGCTCGTGCACTCAGATAACCATGAAAAACAACATATAAAAATCAGAACGCATGTATTCGCAGAATTATTTAGTTATAATAATTCAAAGTGCAAGCTTGCCAGGCATGTTGCTCGCCATGTTTCCGCCGGAGAAAATTCTTTGCTGCCTTCAGCATCATAGCATCATGTGATTACTCATGTCGATGGCAGTAGAGTTTCTTAAGCATCATCTCAGAGAAAAATAAATTTTGGTTTTGTTTACGGCACGTAATGAATTTTTACTCATGGCGTCGCCAGGGCCGAAAGGACTAATTACAAACTACAAATGCTGTCCTACAATCTGCCCAATATTTCAAACAAAAAACACAATAGGATATAATAAAGCTGAGATTCGTAAATATTTTATCGAAATGTGATTTTATGTTTTAGCTGTACATTGTTAATCCTCATCTGGTTTTCTGTAATATTTCCGCTAAACATATATGGTGATCATATTTTTGTTCGTTTCCCAATTCTGCGATTTATATGTAGGCTGTTTCTTTTTGTGTGTGTGTGTGTTCTGTGTCCATTGTATGTGTGATTGATGGTCACGTTTCTTTACTGCTTGTATGTTATTATATGTAAGGGGGATAGGGTCCTGCCGTGCAGTTTTCCACAGCCTTTAGTCCTGGCTTCTCCTTTTCCTACCTGCGAGTTCTACCGTAGGAGGCTAGCAATGGATATCTTTTTTGTGCAGCAGGTTAAAATATTGACACTGTGCTACTAAGCACAAAGTAGAGATAAGGAATGGCCACCAGGTTTGGATTTTGATGAACACTAGATAGCTTGCTTGAAATTTTTTGTGCCCCTCTAAATCCTAGATGTACCAGGGAGGCTGCAGGAACTCTGTTGCCTGTCTGTTTTTGGTGAAGGTTGTCGGTAATAAGCCTAAAAAAGGAAAGATTGTGGAACTTTGATGCCTTTTGAAGCAAGAAAGACCCTCTACGAAAATTTGTTTAAGAAATTCTCAATGACAAAAGTGGGAGGGGAGGCTCATTACGCGAGAAAATAGTACTGAAACATCGGCCACGAGCTTTACCTTTGCTGCAGCTAATCTCGGCCCCTCCCCTTTCCGCATCTTTTTTTTTTCACTGCCTCTCGCAGGGGAAATTCAAAACCATGCCTGTTTACCATATATTTTTGTGATCGTAGTATCCAAACCCACGTGAAAATATGATTGCATTATCTGTTTAAAATAAGGCATTGCTTCTAGAGGGCGTCGGCCAAGAACGAAGAAGGAAAAAAAAAAATGTACTATGCGGAATTGTATCAAGATTTCACTGTAATTCTAATGCTTTTGCACACTGTCCTTTGCATCCTTGTTGCTTTCAGATATGTTGAGTGTACACTTGATAGTAACATTTCTGTTCACACCTATGTTTTGACTCAAAATTGGTGTTGATGCTAGTGAATTTTGAATGCATATGCAGCTGACCGGAACCGCAACGAATTTGAGGATGAATACACCAAACGAAAGGGCGGGAAAGGCATTGACCGCAAGCGACCTGGTTCACCTAAAAGGAGCTCACCTAAAAGGAGTTCACCTAAAAGGAGTTCACCTAAAAAGAAGACTGCCTCTAGCAGTCCCCAAAAGCACAGCAGCAGTGCTAAGCGGCGCCATGAATCTGATTCGAAAGGCTCTGAGCAACGCAAGAAGCACAAGAAGTGAATCATCTGTCTCAGCGAGTTGTCTGTTGGAAGCATTTCTGCAGGTGAGCTGGATGCATGTTGGCGCCTGATTAATTTGTCTTGGATGGAGAGAAATATTCAACTTGTATTTTTTTCTTTAAATTATTTGAAGGGATAGTGTCAGCTAAAAAAAAAAGCTTTTTCTTTTCTGGAATATGAAAATGCTACATTCTTTTCTGCATCTTTTGAAGTATCGCACTTCATGTGCAATTTTTATCATATTGAAAAAAAATGATCTGAAAGCAATGCGGGCAGTGTGACACCCCAATTACGAGCGTTTTTTTTTTTTTTTTTTTCCAGCTTTTTCTACTAAAACAAAAAAACACGAAATTTTCATTTTAGCTGAAAGAAAAAGCCCTCTGGCAACAATCCAAGTTATTCCAATCTTGGGATTGAAGGTTTTCTTTACTTTAAGCTCAGTTTTTCTCAAAACAAGATTTTTTGTTTTATTGGTACCATTATTTTCAAAATGACAGTAGATATTGCATAGAAAGGAAACCAGCAAAATCAGATGCAGGACAAGAGCAAAGAAGGCATACACACCACACCACTGTGTGCCTTCTTTACTCTTGTCCTGCACCTGTCTTTACTCCCGATTTCCTTCTTTTTTGTTGTTGTTGTGCATACAGTTTGCAGATATAACAATTTACTGTACCAAAATTATTGGCGTGCGAAGAACGCGTTTATTTTCTAATAAAATGATGTACAGTCAAACCTCGCTATAACGAAGTCCTGTTTGCAGCCAAAAATTTCGTTACGTCGACTTTCCCATGTTTCAGCTGTCCAAATAAAGTAATAGGTTTGGGAACACTGTTAGTAGATGGGAACTTGTAATTACGAATTCAGGAACTAAGGAAGAAATTTTAGCAACAGCGTTAATAAGGGCACAGGGTGTTGTTTTGTATATGAAGAGGATAATGGGTGATAGCAAACAGACGGGAATGCATCATTTTTCATGTAATCAAAGAGCGAGTGCATAGCCCACGCCCGTGCGGCGGCTACTTTTATGCAGCAATCTTTTGTTCAGGCCTCGCATATGTACCCATACTACCCATACCATATTTACATGCATAATGAACTTGCCTCTCACTTTTGCCACTGATAACTTTAAAAAAAAAAAAAAAAAAAAAAAAACGCTAGTCATTAGCGCGGCCCTCCGTTGCGCTCTCAGTCCAGCGTATTTCTTGGCAGCGCCAATATATCGCGCAGTGAGAACTTCACGGTGTGCGTTAGTTCCATTGGTGGGGGGGGGCTTGGCAGAGTGCCTTCCTTGTATCACGCAGCGATTGGGGTGGGCTCCATCCGCTGCCGCAAAATCGTTGGAACGTGTGTAACAACAAATGCCTTTTGAAGTAACGATGCTGACCGCTGCTTTCTTTGACAAGTGATGGGTGAAAGGACTGATGACTGTTGTAAAAAAAAAAAAAAAAAAAAAAAAAAAAAAGTTTTACCACGTATTGAACCCTCCCCTCAAACTGATGTCGATGTCGGGCAAATGCAAAATGAGTGCGTCATGGCTAAAATTTTTAGTTCTCATCATCCCGTTGTCAAAATGGCTGCTGATACATGCATGTGTTGCACGAGGACTTGGTTAAATTGAAAGGGCAACATAAAAGTACTTTGTTAAATCACGAAAAAAAATTTGCATGTTTTTCAATAGGGCAGAGATTGGGACATGAGATGTGTTGCGTCGCGAATTTCATTACATTGAGGTTCAACTGTACATACTTTGGTCAAAATTAACTTGTAGGACGTAAAAAGAATCCCTAATAACTGAACTTTTTTGTATCCTAAAATAATTCTAGTGCAGTTGCTAGAAGATGAAATGCTGAACAAACTGATGTAAATATGTGGCCGCTACCTTTTTTGTTGCGCAGAGAAGTACACCACAATATGTCCCAATATACTTGGAAAAGATCGGGCTTACCCTATACTCTTAAAAGAAACAAAAAAGGAAGCTTAAAACTGTTCAGTACTGCATAGTGTCTTGGACCTGCCACTATTGCACTCGCAAAAACTATGGATGATGAACAGGTGCAAGTGGGCTGATTGTGGTTGCAGTTGTTTTTAGTCAGGTGATGGTAACATTTGCATATTATGTTTGCACATCTCTCAAGTAAATTGGTGATTGGAAAGCTCAGCGTAAGGCTCCTTGCTTATCTGCATGGCCGAGCATCGAGAAATTAATGAAGGATGTGCAACTCGAAGAGATGCTTTTTAGGACATGTTGGGCTGCTACCTTCCTAGTTATACTGACTGCTGAGAGCATAGTGAAGAAAGCCAGCTTAGTGAAGTATGCAGACTGTAAGCAGGCGCATCACTTGAAGTGGCCAGCTTACGAGCTGAGCATTACTAGAGTTGAGGAGCACAGTAGAACTTGCACACTTTTCACCCATGTTGGGAGTCTCGGCAACTTGTAACTGCAGTCAGTGAATGGTCTGGCTAGTGGTCTACTGGCTGTTTGAATTATTTGGTGTCATTGACATCCATGTGCATACACTGCTCCGGAACGCAGAGCTAGCGTGCTTGGAGTGGTGCTGCCATCTGTGACTTATTTCTAGACATATTTCTAGACATAATTCTGTAACATGTAACATTTCTGTCTGTAACATATATCTAAATATCTGTAGCATACTTTGGTCGCAGATCACCCTTCTCTCCTGGAAGGGGTTGGCTCAGAGGTGGTAGGGCTCAGCGCTACCGCCATGAGCTCTCAAAGGAGTGTAGTCTTCTCTGCGTACAAGCATTCCTATGCTTACATTTCATTCTAACCTTCACGAGAGTGGTTCTGCCATCTGTTGTAACACTGTACAAATTTTTGGTTAACATCCCTGCTCTGTTCCTGCAATGGCGCATCAAGTTTAAAGGGGACGCGTTGCTACCCCTTGGAGAGTTTGCTTACTGCTTTCAGTGACAAGCCAAGATTGCTGCATTGCTTTTCTATTTCCCTTTCAGCTTTTTCTAGCAAGTTGGTATTAGTATTGGTTTGTCCGGCCCTCAGAAAATGCTCCCTCCTTGTAGGCGTGTCCCACATGAAAAACCGACAGTTAAAGGGTTAAAACCTGTATGGAACTGCAAGAAAATTTTTTATTTCACTGTAATATAAAATTCTCTGATTTTTAAATGTTAGGGCTTAAATTTTTGTGGCTGTTCGTTGTATGAGGTGCAGCCAGCATACCTTTTTGAGCTTCTACCTTGTTAGGATAGCATATGCCCTTAACGGGACTGCATTTCATTGAGTATAATAAGCATGCTTGTACTCAGCATAATGTAGTGCTTAGTAGGTGCATGAAATATGCATTTGTGTACTAGAGCAGGCTTGCTTTTTGTTGAGATTTGAGTAAAGTTACATTGAGCAGAAAGTATCACACTGTAGCTATCTGGCTTCAAAGCAGATAGATTAGCTCATTGAAGAACGGCGTTGAAGCGTTAATCATTAGCAGGCTAACAATGGTCAATAGGCACGGTATGGAAAAGGTTAGCTAGAGGGCTCACTCTGAGTAGTGGTATTCGAAAAATAGAAGCATCCAAGTGGCCAGTACATACGCCATCGAAGAAATATTTTTGTGATCAAGTTTCTGTACTTCAGTGCAGCTTTGTACAGAAGAGCTGTTTGAACTGTAATTGCTTGACTTGTGCAGATTTTGATCTTATAGTAGGCCTTTGTTTAGTAAAATAATCTTGCATTGTATTTATCCTGCGGTTTACTTTTTCCTTTGCCGTATCCTTGTCTTTAGTATAAATGTAGTGCTTGTCTTTCTAGGTGGAAGCTGAATGGTGCACCACTGAATCAGCTGCTACATCATTGGATTGCATACAGTTTCTCAACAGAATTGGAATTGCCTGTGTTTTAACCTTCCTCCCTTTTATTGTATTTTTTTTCCCCCGGTAATGCTGAGGTTAAAAGCAGTGTTCATTAAACATATTTCACATGCGTGGTGTTTTGTTTTAGCATCACATGATGCTCTCTTGTGTTCTGTTTGAAACTGTTCTTGCTAGTGACCAGCTGGACTGTAAAATAGCCTTCGTGTCACCATATGAGGAACGGGCTTTTGTCTGCCATTCCTTTAGCTTGTGGATATGGCTGACTTGTCTGTTCTTGTGTACGGCTTACGTTAATTTACCCTACAAGTGTATATAAGTTCAGAAAGGACATTGCTCTTCTGCTTTTATTCCCTTGTGAATAAACGCCAGTCAGTGAATCCATCCTAGGAGGTCAGTTCACAACATTATGAAGGAAGTTGTGCATCTTTTATGTTTTTTTTATGTGCACATACATCACAAAGACTTAAAGTGTATGTTTTGGTTTTACTTGTAGAATTGAAATAAATGCTTTTTGTAAAAGAACACCATATTCTTCAAATTTGTTTGTGTATTCACACCAGCTATTATTATCTGAAAGCTCACCTTGGCTCCACTTCCATCTGACGCATCGCTCGACGCTTCAAGCTACTTACACAATCAAGTGCGTAGAAAATTGTGTATGCAACACTGGACTTCTTTATATACAGTGTAGACTGCTTATTACGTAGGTCGTGGTAACTGAGAAAATCCTTCCTGTAAACAGTACCACACTATAATCAAAACACTAGATTTTGAAGTCAAACTACATGCCACATGGGTAGCTTCCCTTTCAAAAATGTTTTATTGATCGGTAGATGAAAAGAATCCCACTAACTCCGCTTCATGCTTAGTTTAGTTTCGGCATGCAGCATGACCACCATGGATATGCTAAGATATCACTTGGCTGTTCAATTCCGAGAGCGAATGTGAAGCGTCTCGGGATGAGACCATTTGGTTGGAAAGCAAGCCTTGCAGTGAGGCTGACTGGGTGATTATTGCACTGTTGTGGCAATCCACGACGTCATACCCATATTTTGCTTTGCTTTGGTGGGACCTTTGTGTCATCGCGGAAATACTGCCTCTCACAAATCGTGCAACGTACATCACGAGAACCTAGCAGAGTGTGTGCTAGCGGTGCTCCAGTGTCACTCAAGTGACTACCTCAATGTTTCACAGTTCGCTGCTAAGCGGAAAATTTGCTGCCATTGCGGGACCAAACTTAAATGAAGACACAATCAGAACAAGTGTTACTGCTCACTTTTTTACACAAGAGTGATGTGAGTGAAAAAAAAAAAAAAAAAAAAAAGCTTTAGAGGAGTCATGGCAAAAAAATGTGCGATCCAGATGCATGGAAAGAAGAAAAGCAAAGGGAAGAGTAGCTGTTGCATAATTTTGTGCAAGATGAGAGCAACAAGGGAAGACTAGAAGGAAACGAGCAACATGCACGTGTGGTGCCCTATAAACGTGGTGTGATGTGCTGTGCCACACCGAAGTGTGCTTGCTGTTCCATGCTGTTGCCAAGCAGATTTTGGAAGTGCACTGTAACCAGTATTTCGTTTCTTGTGATTGCATAACAAGTGGTATGACTCTACATTGAGTCCTATGGGAGGCAGACCAGCAGCCAGCAAAAACTGCATTATATCTGGTCCGGCACTGTAAGTGGCTTCGTTGTAAGTGGTCTCCACTGTGTAACATAATATTGTCAAAAATAATTCTGTAGCATGACCAGTAAAACCAGAGAAGCATGAAAGGTTGATGTTCTTTTCTATTTTAAATCGGATGTGGATGAATAATCTGATAGAAAAAAAACATCTTTATATTTGTTCTAGTCATAGTTTGCGTGGAGTTAAGGGTGTGAAAGCACCAGTTTACGACTACCACCTGTCTAATAATAAGCCTTCATAGGTGAAAGTGCTGCTCCAGCTGCCATCAAATTTAGCAGAGCATGGGCTTTTGCCACACAGTGGGCCAATAATGGTACTGCCCACAAAATGTGGTCTGATCCAATTTGACTATGAGAAGCGCAGCAGGCCGGTGGCATGTTGAGAGTTGCATGTCCATGCTGTAGGGACTGCCATAGTTGAAAAGATGGCAGCACACTGGTGGCAGCATAACTCCTCTTGCGCTGGGAATAGAATTTTCTGACTAGAAATGCATGGAGCGTAATAAATTATTGTGCGCCGGTAAATATAAAATGGGAAATGTGTTTTCTTACCTTCACCCACATCTTGCCTTGCCACACCATTCCTTCCAATAAGCATGTTGCATCAGCTTGGCCAAACCTTTATGCTGCCATGCCAAGTGCATTTCCATAGACTAGGTGTGATATGGTGCACAAGTGATAGGAGGGAATATCAAAAAAAAAAATACATTTTTACATAACACAGCACTGCCTCCCAACCTTTTGAATCAACAGTGGTGAAAGCAGCAAGCAAAGCAAACTACCAAGAGCCATTGGGAAATGTTGGCTGGTTGGTTTGTGGGGTTTAACGTCCCAAAGCGATTCAGGCTATGAGAGACACCGTAGTAGAGGACTCCGGAAATTTCGACCACCTCGACATCGTACAGCACACGGGCGCCTTGCTTTTCGCCTCCATCGAAAAGCTGCCGCCGAGGCCTGGATTCGATCCCGCGTCCTTGGGAACAGTAGTCGAGCACCGTGACCACTGCGCCACCCCGGCGGGGTCCATTGGGAAATGTGTCCAGTTAAAAAGATCTACACACATTGTTCTAATGCTTCTGCTTTGAAAAGCAGGTACTTCCCTCTTATAACAAGCAACTCGGGCCTACAGAAGTGTACTAGAAGCATTATGTGGTTAGAGCCACAAAGCTGCCAATCACTAGAAACATTCTCTATAAGTGTTGTAAAGCCTATTGCCAATGATGTTCAAATTAAGGAAGCCCCAGCGTCGCTCAGATTAAGGCATGAGCCACTGGCAGAAGGCAGTGAAGTGAAACTACAGGAGGGAAAGGCTGCTCTTCATTATCTGACCTCCCTGAAGGCACTACTGGTGCCCAGGAATTTATTAACTCAGGCATAGGATTAAAAAGGACATGCACAAGATAGGGAGCAGAAATGTGCTACACATTGATGTGAACTCAAACTAGTGGTGATTGAGTGTGTCAAAGTAATATGTTCCACGTTTGAATCTATCAGATCAAAATGGTGGAAAGCTTTCAGTCAAACATGTTCAGTTACCGAGTGTAGATGCAAGCTTTCTGTTTGCTGCTAGTCCTGTAATTTGCAGCTCTGGTCACTCGTATTATTTTAAGGATGTTTCTTTTGCCACAGATGCATGCATAGTGAGCAAAGCACTGCATGTTGAATAAAAACGAATCAAACTGGATTTTTGTGTATGTCAAGAATGGAGAATTGCAGTCATAAAAGCATTTGACCCTAGGACGTTCTCCAAAACTTGTTTTATTGCTCCGAAACTGCTCCAATATGGCATTATTACTGCTCTATGAGCTGCACCAAGTATGTGAGCCTGCTTCCATGCCTGACCTTGCTTTCGTTTATTGCAAGGCAATGAGCACATCTGAACAGAGATGTGCATTTCTAAACAACACCTGCCATACATGGCAATGTAGATGAGGGGGTTTGCTCAGGCATAATTGGGCAGTATTTTCTAGTACTGGTGTCAGGGCTTGGCAGTCGTTCATTTCAGTTGTAGGCATATAGCATGATGGTGTTAAATTTGAATGGTGCAATGACAGCATAGAATAAAGTGTACACAAGGTATTTACAGAAGGTTGGGTGCAAAACCCATTTTCAAAGTATCACTGAAGAGAAGCCAAGCACCAGACCAAGGAAGAGCTTGCAAACATTGCATCATTGGTATTTTAATGTAAAGGTATGATTGGTAATCATAATCAATATACCTGACAGTTTACGCTGCGTGTCATGTCAGGGTGAACTGCTTAGCGGAACTGTCATGCCGCCTACGTTGAGGTGCCAGTCGTGTAATTAAAATGAAACTAATTGTATATTCTCGAGACCGTTTCTAGCCGCGGTAAATCACAATATTGGCAGTTCTGCACGCTTCAACCGGTACTAAAGAATGTTTGAAGGGTTGAAACATTGCATATTGGGAGGGAACTAATTAAGGTCGTAGCTGAAGTTTCCTAGGAAGCAGATGAAGCTTCGTGTAGGCTTGCAAGTTACACTGCATTAAACAAAAATCAGTACTAATGATGTGCACTAAAATTTTGCATCTGCTTGCCAAAAAAAATCATTTAGCTGGATACACAACCACACGGCTCTTGGTATGTGTCCCACCAAGAGCTGATGGTCAAGGTAGCCAAGATGACATTTGTGTACTGTTGAGAGTTTAAAAGTGCATTTTCATTTGTCCATATTGTGAATCACAATGCAAATTCAGGAGATCTATACTGTGGTCTTGCTTTTGGTATTGGCTGACTTTGACCTTGCAATATATAATTTTGTGCCATGAAACCAAAATAGCTAATCAGTTAGTTGTGCTCCATGATGTATATCATCACTCAGACTATACCTAAAGCAGGCCAAAGGCCTCTCCCATATTACTCCAATTAACCCAGTTCTATGCTAGCTGCATCCACTTGACCCCTAGTAACTTCTTAACTTAATCCGCCCACCTAATTAGTACTGCCTACTGCTACGCTTTCCTTCCCCCCTTGGAATCCAATTTGTTACCTTTAGCAATCATCGGTTATCCTCTCTTTGAACTACATGCCCCGCCCATGACCATTTCTTAATTTCCACTTGAGTACATTTCCTTGAGTTATTTCTCTGACCCAGTCTGCATGCTTCCTCTCAATGTTACACCTACCATTTTTCGTTCCATAGCTATCTGCATTGTCCTTGAGTAGAGCCCTTTTCGTTGTCCATGTTTCAGCCCCGTAGGTTAGGACAGGCAAGGTGCAAGCCTCATATACTTTCCTCTTCAGCAATACCAGTAAGATGCTAGTCTTGCCAAATCATATTCTAGTTATTTCTCTTGTGGTCCGGATCTGTGGTTACTACCTGTCCTAAGCAGACATATTTGCCTACCACTTCAAGTGCTTCCTTACCTTGTCTACTTTCCTTACTTCCCCCTTTTTTATACCTTCTAAAGTTTTCTTAATCTCGTCTTTCATCACTGGTAGAAATTCTGATTGCTCTTCACTAATGCCAATCTCATTATTGCCCTGACTACTGCAGCTAGGTCAGTTTAGAAGTCCTCAGCTGCTTTGATTGTTCATATTAGCTACGGCATTGCCCGCCTTGTCTCTTAGTGTATACATCCGATTTTTGCCTATGCCTGATTTCCTCTTCACTGCTTTATGGCTACCACCATTCTTTACAGCATGCCCGATTTTCTCCATGTTATATTGCATATACTGCATATATTGCATATGCATATACTGCCCTTCAGTACAGTATATGCATCATTTGGCATCCTAACCTCACTAAGCCCTCTGACATCCCATTTCATGCATACTAGATTCCCAAAGAGCACTGAAAACTAGCCTCACTAACTAGGGTTCTAGCACTAAATGTTGCCAGGGTCAGTTTCCAATGGTGGCCTGTCCAGAGCCAAAGATTCTTCACATCTTCCGCTAAGTTGCAGGTCTGACCGCCACAGTGGTCAGTTATTCCACAGCTGCTAGAAACTGTGGGCCTGGGTTTTGCTAGATTATTCATAGGAGGTTGCAGCCAATTACTACATCAGGGTGGCGATATCCTCTTCTGGCGAGAGAGTGCATTACCGGAGGTGTTCACCAGCGTCAGGTCGCACACCAAACCTTGTTATGCAATTCCATTGACACACATATTTTTTAATCCGGCGGAGAATCGCGTGACACCAGAATTCGAACCACAGTCCTCTTGCACACGAGGCGCATGTTCTACCTCTATGCCACCGATGCACATCTATGATGCATCGGGTTGGTCAGAAGTTTCCAGGCTATGTGGTCTGCTTTTCAGCAAAGTAGTGAGCCAATTATGATGCCCACCCCAAATCTTCATGAAAGGTGACAGACACTGTCATGAAACCAACTGTGTATGCATTGTTTAGCTAAACTGATGACTTTTGGTGACAGCTTGGGTCATTATTTGTCTGAAACTACCAAAATAAACCTCGAATTTTCGTTCCTCAGCAAAAGCAGAGTGAATATTGACGATTTTTCATTGGTGACGTCAAAGTTGCCCACATTACTCTTCCTGATTGTGGCCGGGAAATAGTTTTAAGATTCGTTTTATTTATTTCAGCATATCGTCAACCACAACAGGGGTTTTTACACGATAGGTGCAAGGAACAGATTCTGGATACGACGGTTATTGAATGGTAAGTAGTTATATGGTAGAAAGGATGGGTTTAGATTAAACAAAGGCAAAGACAACTTTGAGAATACCAGTTATACATTAGAAACTCTGACCAATGCTTTAACACAGATCAGGTGGTAATAGTCTGTTCAGCAAGCACCAGGAATTTCTGGACAGTCTATTGTACTGCAACTGAAGCATCTAGTGCATTCTAATCTGCACTGCTTGCAGAAAAAAGGAAAAGTAAAAGTGTTATTACAGCAGTAAAATTCCTCAAGAGTGGAAGGGTGTTTGTAACAGGCGATTCGGGAGTGGCTTGCTTTGATGAAGTCTTCCGGTCTGATCTTACGTGAATCATGTAGAAGTAACTGGTCACCTTTAAGAGAAAGGTACAAATGTGTAGAAAGCATTCATTTTTGAAACTGGAGAATTTGAAACTTGTAACGTATACATCTGTGCATCATTTGTGTCAAGTTTCATTATCCTGGCTTTGATTACACCAGTGCTTCGAAATATTTTATTCTTACTACTACTAAACTCTCACCTCACCATAAATGGGCCTTGGTCCATCCATTGAGCTGGGCAATTTGACACTTCTTGTGTAAAGTATGTCACCGTGAGCATCCCAGTCAGGTTAGTCGAATGCAGCATGCATAGGTAATCTCTGTCATCTATTAAACTCTTTTCCATATGATTTCTGCAACTATAAAGCAACCGCCACGTGTCAGAGCTTGTGCTCGATATTGGCCAGCACAGGGTAAAAGGGGCGACTGTGGTAGAACATGGCCTTGATATGCAGGATATGTTCCCAGTTGCACAAGTTGAGAAACAAGATTCAGGGCGAGGGTAAATATAGAAGCCGAATGTATTAGTCTTAATTCTTTCCTCTTCTCTTTAGGATGACAGTCATGAAGCACCTTATGAATTATGTTTTACACTTGCTGAAGGGGCATTCAGGATCCCATTTATTGAAGGCTAGGTATTCCACCCTGAAGTGAGAGTTAATACTTGTGACAGTTGGAGTTGGCATTTTTTCCCAGTGATCTTCACTCTTAATAGACAGCAGGGTGAGCAACAGTACACTGTGCCACAACACAAACCTCTGTAGTGTACTCGGATGAAAACTATTCCAGGATAACTTTCTTGTGCTATAGTATGTGTTCAATTGAAGGCTCACAAGTACAAGCAGTGATCTCCATACATCTGCTCTGACATGTGCAGTGGTTTGGGTGCTCGACTTCTGTGCCCAAGGATGTAGGATCGAATCCCGGCCACGGCAGCCGCTTTTCGATGAAGGCGAAATGCAAGGCACCCATGTGCTGTTTGATGTCAGTGCAACGTTAACTCCCAGGTGATCAAAATTCCTGGAGCCCTCCACTACGCCATCTCGCATAGCCTGAATCGCTTTGGGGCGTTAAAACCCCATAAACCAAAACCAAACACAGACGAAAAAAGGTTCATGTTCAGCTGGATTATGAAACCGTGTAC
The DNA here is from genome assembly GCF_055883805.1 of Amblyomma maculatum. NCBI lineage: Eukaryota > Metazoa > Arthropoda > Arachnida > Ixodida > Ixodidae > Amblyomma > Amblyomma maculatum. Next base: position 23,544,159 of record NC_139344.1, read on the forward strand.
CCAAATTTTCCAGCTGGATTATGGAACCAGAAATTATGTCCAGCTGGAAAACTTGTTGTCGTTGTTGTAGTCATGTATGCTTTGGGATATTTTGGTCACATAAGAAAACTCCGCTGAAACTGAACAAACTGATTTAATGGCTACACAAATGATGAAAACTACAGCAATTCATACAAACGACCGTTTCGTTCGGCGTCTTGCAAGCCACTGTCCCTTAATGATTTGTCATGTACCGCTCTCCAGGCCTTGCCTTATTTCCCTTTTCTTTTTGCCTCCTTCGTACTAGGGAGGTCCCCCGCTTGCATGGGACGTGTAACGCGCGTTACATGTCCAAGCCTGAAACGTTCTATCACCGCGGCCTGAACGCGGTTCAGCTCATCGTTGTGCCCATTGGGTTTCCAAGAACTTCTGCTGACATGTGGTGCAGGCCCGCAGAGTTTCGTGAGTTATGGCTCCGGTTGCATCTTCAACGGCGCCGGTGGAGTGGGACGCTTTGAGGGGCGACAAGGCGCCGGCCAGCCGACAGTAGCAAGAAGCAGTCATGCCGTTTTTGCACAAGCCGATGAAGAGCACTGCGGCGCGCACACATACTCACACGCACAAACACACACTCGCGAGTGGCCGCTCGGCCGGCGATCAGGGGGATGAAACCGCCGTCTCCTGACGCGCCCTTCGGTTCGGGCGTATTTCCTTTTTTGTCCCCGAAAAAATTTACTTTCAGCCTATATTTCGTCTCACAAGATGTTTGCAGCATTGCGAAAGGCAGAGGCACCCCGGCCCACTCAGGATCACGCACACTACAGAAGGGAATAGTGCTCCTACGCGCCTCTTGCCCCCCAAATTGGCGGGGGTGACAGGAGCAGCACAATTCTCTATTATAGTGTGCAGGAGCAAGAGGCACTTAGGAGCACAATTGTAAGGGCTCCTCTGCCTTTCGCAGTGCTGAAGATATTTTGCGAGACGAAGTATAGGTCCAGATGGAATCTGATCCCCCTCTAGCTGGAAAACGCAAATCCAGCTGGAAATTCAATTGGAAAAGTGCTTTCCCAGCTGGAATGGATACGCCTGAGGAAAGCCTAACAAGTGTTCATTTCCATCTGGGAAACCACACACATCCCTTTGTTTTTGGAGGCACCCCCATCATTTGTGATTTCTTTTACACTGATGGCCACAGCTTCCCCATTACCCTTCACCCCCTCTCCTTAACTGCAAATTCAGAAAAGGAGGGGAGAAAAGACCTAACGAAAAAGTGAGCCAGTGACGAAGGCCAACAATAAAGGGTTTGTGTTCATGCATCCACAAGCACACAACAAATTAAAAGTAAATAAAAAATATGGTGTGTGGCACAGTTGGATTCAGTGATGGGACCACAATTTAGAGGAGCTGATTTTATTTTTTATTAACTGAATTACAGCTTCACAGGCACGCTCCAAGTGCTCAACGGCCCATCACAGTGCATCATATAGTAATGGTTTATGTTACAGTGCGCAAGAGTGTGTTCTTAAAATGCAGCGAGTGATTAGTGCACAGCAAAATACCCACTTACCTAGAAGTCGCATAATTATCAAACATCTCAGGCTGTCACGTGCCCACAAAAAACACCTTGTTTTGATAGACTAGGGGAGTATTCATTGCACCATATATTTGACTAGAGTGTGCACTTTTCACACAGCCAAAAATACGCAAACTTAGCCATTAACTAAAACATTATATTCACATTAATAACAAAAGCATACAGTGTACAACACAGTAAAGATTGAAAGTAGCCCTCTGCTGCTAAAAAGTATTTTTCCCAGACCTAATAAGTTTTCGCATGCCAAATCTAAGTTAGCCCTCCAGGGTGGCACAGTTGTTAGGACGCTCAACTACACTGCCCAAGGATGTGGGATTGAATCCGTCGCAGTGGCCACTTTTTGATGGAGGTGAAAAGCAAGATGCCCGTGTGCTGTGCAATGTCATTGCATGTTAAAGAACCCCAGGTGGTCGAAATTACTCCGTAGCCCTCCACTATGGCATCTCTCTTAGCCTTAAGTCGCTTTGGGATGTTAAACCCCATAAACCAGACCAAATCCAAGTTAGCTATGAGGCATGCTGCAGTATAGGGCCCTGGATTAATTCTGACCATGCATGCATGTTCCTCAATGTACACTACATTATTGGTGCCTCAGGTGTTTTGCATTTCATACAACCGTCACTCCTGAGATCCAGTTAAAGGACAGAATACTGCACTCGAAGTGTCCAATTTTTTTCACCGCAATGCAAAGCTTCCTGTTTCAAGCGGTCAATTGCGTAATGGTTTTGCCAGAAATGCAGTAGAGAAATTTTATCGAGAATTTTTAGATCAGTGCATGCACCCGTTTTTATGTAAGCCGATGCTGGAAACCATTAGTAGCGACCGTAATGATGATTGACAGTGATGAACCAAAAACTAATTTAATCTGCCAGACAGTAATTAGGCATTAAGATTAGTTTCTACACCTAAGGGTGTCACGGCACACAAACGTATGCATCATTGAGATTTATGGCACATTCGGTTGGGGGGACGAGAGCAGAGGTGCCAAGCATTGCAGAGCAGTACAGGAGCATGCTGAGTGAGGGTGTAACAGTCCTCCCACGGGAACGCTCTCTGCATGTCGAGAGCATCTAGCGCGTCACGACCACGTGATCACTTCTCTCCCCAGCATTCTCCGCCTGCCGACAGTGGTGGCAGTTGCAACCCGAGGAGAGGCCAACGCTCCGTGAAGAACTGCTTATTTTGTATGCCTTTCTTCTCACAGTGCGGCTATTTGTCTCCTTTGGCCCTTTCGACGCCAGCAGCGACTCTCAAACATGCATAGAGCACCTGTGCAATGCTTTCCGCTCCTGACGCAAATTCACTTGATTCCGAATAGCCCCACCGAGCACCAACGCTTTGCAGCCGCCATTTTGAGCGTCGTCAACTCAAGCGAAAAAGAAAAAAAGATTGCGGATATGACGCTTTATGCCACGTGACTTCCTCTACACTCGCTTTCGGCGAGAGCAGCAGGGAGTGCACTCGGTTGCTCTCAGCGGAGGAAAAGCCCTCCTCCTCTACCATTGGAAGCCAGTGATTCTACTCCTGCTCTCCCACTGGAGGGCAGCCACTTGTATGAGAGCACTTTCAAAGTGCTCTCTAGCGCACCTGCTCTCCCACTCGAATTCGCCATTAGTGGGCCATGGTCACCACTTCATCCAAAATATTCAACACTATGGTGCTATCTAGTGACAAACGCTAAAAGCACATCATAGGCAATATGAAAGGAGACTGGTATTTGCTGATTGGCGCAGTCGAGAAAGTGAAAAATATAATAAATTAACGCGAGCACTCTTTATAGTATAGAGAACACTGCACCCTCACAAAAACCAGTGACATTTTCCCAATATATGCTCCTGCATATGGGTTACTCCAGTGATAAGTACAGTGTTTCGCCACAAGAGACGGCACTGGTTGTTTTCATGCCACTTTTAGTGCCAAATTAATTAAAAAATCCTCGTTTGTTGGATATTGTAGCGCTCAATCTATTCCATATGAGGCAAGATCTTTTCATTTCCACCATAATCCCACTACATATTTTGGTCAGTGTTCTGTCCCTTTAAATTCATGCTCAGTAGTCAAACATCATAACCTTTTAGAAATGTGACAAGTATTTCACCAAAATAACTTAAGCAATACAAAATGCAGACAGCAAAAGAGGCACAGGTACACCAGTAAACTACGTGTTTTTCGTTGCTTTGTTTTGTTCCTGAAGGGCACCTACAATTTCTGTTCCATCTTTTTGCTTGTTCCTTTTGTAAAATACAATCTCCCAAACCTGCGACAGCCTCAACTGAGGCTAGCAGTATGTTGTAAATAAAAATAAATAAAAAATACCTTACCTGATGCTAGCAAGCAATGTAATCTCTTTAGCTTATGCACGTGTGGCACGAAACAATAAATGCTACTGTGGCCTGTGCAGTTCATTCTTAACACCACTAAATGACATCTTGCACTCAGATAAAATGATTACTTGAAGAAAACTAAAGCTCTCGTCTCTTTCCTAGCATTTTTACTAACATGGCAGTGAAATGTTTTAAGTAGCATGACTATGGAAAGGAAGAGAATTTATAAGAATGCTGGAATGTAACTAAAAACCTAGCACTTTTTTTTCTTATTTAAGTAACCACTGCTTCATAAAGCACAGACTAACTCTAGATATTGCCTGTACACAAAAAAATGCTGGCATATGTGATGAATGTTAAAAATGGCTTTTCGAAGTATATTTGCATTCACAGTGAGGATAGTGTGAGACATGAACACTAGGCATAAAAAACTGAAAGCCAACTAGCAGAAAAATGCAAAAATGTCCACAGTTGTCCCCTCCCTCATCATCGATACAATGCCATTTGGCTGACGATTTCCTCCATTGAAGTGCTGCCAAACTTGTCGCTGTGTTCTGCCATGAGTCGATAAATTTCTTCTAACTGCTTCTGCTGAGCCCTAGAGAGGCAGGAAAGGGAAAAAAAAAGCTTTTTTTTCACACGCACATTAATCACCATGAAGCAGAAGTATAATAAAAATTGGATAATTCAGTGATGGTTTGTGTACTGGGCAAACAGTGCCGAAAAACAGACAAGACAAAGTCAAGTGCCCTTTGCACTGTCTGCCCTTTTTTTTACATGCTTACCCCATACACCCACCACAAAATTCAACACATGATGCATGAGCATTTATGGCCATTGCAATTGGCCTTCGAATTTCAAGGAATATGCCTACATTGAGAGAAAAATCATCTAGAAGATCCGAAGAGTAATGATCAGTTCTCAAAAAGTGTACTCTTAACAGGTACAGTGGTGACTTGACCCGAGGTGGGGTGATTGGTAGCACAGATAACATGCATCAAACTCTTCAATCACTCTCTCTTACAAGCAGCTTCAATATATGAGGCTACACTGAAATATGCTTCCGATGCTCACATATTTGGTCGTGGCTTGCCTACATATTACGATTTTCTGTTAACAGATAGAAATTGGTGTTCATAGGTTTCCTCTTATTCTTGTGTCCTCATTTGTGCTGCACTATAATTATGAAAAATTACATAAAACTTAAATCATGGTTTCTCAGCATCTTAGTTCTGGTCATAAACAGAACTCCATTAAGGGGTCATGCTTGCTGACAAATAATTTTTTCTTTAAAAGTCGAGTTTTAATATTTTGACTAATGAGCAGCCTTGATCATTCCTCTTTCACATAAAGGAAGAGCCAGAGCCACAAATAACTGACAAATTAAACAATTCAAATGAAAGCAACTGCAGCAGTTATGAGCAGTGCTGATCTGACCTATTTTCAAGTGAATGGTGCATCAAATCAAGGCGTCACCCACAGACATTCTTGTGCAAGCCGGCAGGCCTATGCTTTTTCTTCCAAAGGATGGCTTTGCCATTTGACACTTCCAGAAAGTAACAATAATAATTTTCATTGAACAACTGAAGTCTTTCACATGACCTTTTTATAACCTTCAATCCTGTTTTCCTCAACTTCTTAATCTGTCCAAGCATGGCACACATTATATTTAAAAATGTGCAGAATACAATGACTTAGGTTTTAATTTATTCGACGATAGTTTATAAGACTCTGAATTTTTTAAACATTCAGGCATCAGTCACTGAAAACAGTTCACTAGATGTAAAACTGTCTCAGAAGGGTACATGCTAAAGGAACAAAATTAATTTGCACAGTTGCACATAGCGGAGTGTTAGATACAAGACCATTTTGCACTGCTCTGTCATGTTTACTACCATGCCCAGCAGCTGCACAAGCATGCACTGTTGTTCTGTTGTGCATGGCATATAGAACAAGAAAGCATCAAGTTATCTTAAATTTAGAAACAAATTTTGAAAAACGAAGTTAAGGTGTTTAAGTGGCGCAGTTTTCATTCACCTAGCTTTAATATTACGAAAAGTGTCTTCGAGGAGCATGCCTCCTTAAGAATCAAGGTACCAGCGTGCATGAATTTCTTACTAATAAGGAGTCTCACTGGTTAGAATAAACTTGTATGTAGAGAAGTGATCAGCAAGGTACTTCTAAACTTCACCAACATTCAGTAAAAGAAAAGGTTTCTGGGCAAACAAGTTTTCACACGGACACCAGAACTGAGCAAGGACTTTGGATCTTGTGTGCCTTATTTCTGATAGGCCCGCCAGAACGTGACGCCACAGTCCACGTGCAATGGCACTGGTAATTCGAACACAGCTTTCGCACGGTATCATCGGTCTAACCAGACTAAACCCCAGATAATCCTAGTGCAAAAGCACAACTTCACAAACCCAACAAAGAATGTTGCGGCTTGCATGTGTCGAGCTCAGACTAAGAAATAATTTTAGAACGGAGCAAACTAGACCCCAAGAATTTCTTGTGGGAACAGAATACAAGCTGTCATAGCTATTACCGCAATCAACTGCACCTTGTGCGGACTGTGAACACACTCTTGCACTCTGCATTGTATGTAATCGTCTCCATCAACTTCCACTTGTGCGCAAAAGCTTTTGCATGACCTACTTGTCATATATTACTATATTAATGCTTGATAATACTAAAAGTTCATAAAGTCTAACAACAAAAAGCTCCAATGGCAAAAATGTGGCATCAGAAATGCATATTAACAGTGAATATAAACAAAACTGTTCCTCTGTGTAGACACAAATAAGCCAGCTAATATACTCCAAAATTTCTTAGTTTTAGTCATTACTACTGGTTGCTGTGTTTAAAGGTAGAGGTATTTCGGACTTGCTTGCAGCATGGTACCCCTCATTTTTCACCTTGGTGTTCAATATTTTGAAAGCCGTGCTCTGAAATTCATAAGAAATCATTTTTTTTTCTTTACACAACAGATACGGAAGAATGCTTAACTCTTCTATTTTTTTATTTCTTACATTTGCTAATAACTGACAAACTATAATTTTCACCTAAGTATGAATTTGAAGAATAAATGTTATTACTCTAAAACTGCGGAAGCTGCACCGAGGGTCACAAGGCAACCTCTATGGCTGCTGACTTAATGATACAAAATGGTCTCTCAAGAGCATCCTTCAGGTGGACTGAATTTATCGATTCAAAGCTAGTGCTGAAAATACAAAACATCCCAGAACAAAGCCCTCGCTCGCTTCCTTTCTCTTCACATTGCTGCACTGCACTCGCTTATAAGAGGCTGACCATTATATTAGGTACAAACAATATCCTAGACACTGCACACTTACTGGAAACAATATGCTACAAATAACAGCTGTACGTGTCTTTTAGCAGTTTCACTTCAACAAATCTCAAAACAAAGACGAAGAACTCACGTTCTTGCCTCACAAAAACATGCCCAAAAAGAAAGCCTCTCAACCCTTGAACCTACTCTCAGAATTGTTCGCAACAACCTGTGCGAGTGTCGCCAGACGAGCCTACCAGTACCCATCTATCTTCCTTGTCTCTAGGCCCGTTCCCGTCTCCTGTGGTTTGAACGGCGGTGGCCAGTCTCCTAGCCGAGCTCAGCACGACAGCTAGCACATACTCTGCGCGGATTTTAGCCAAGAAAATGCACTATTGTGATGGTTGGTGAGAGGCCACCCTTGTGGTGTATGGAATGCATCATGAGCGAAAGCTCAAGGATAGATTATTTGAACAGATCGCTACAAACTTAACTGCTCCCTGGGAAACACTGGAGGCCCGATATGAAATGCCTTTTACACATTTATCACTCTGTTGTGACAGCAGTGGTGGCGCAGAGGTAGAACATCCGACTTGCGTGCAAAAGGACCATGGTTCGAATCTCGTTGCCGTGCAATTCTCCACCAGATTTACAAATAAAGAAAGAAAGAAAAAATCTGCGTGTCGATGGAATTGCCTAAACATGTTTGGAGTACAACCTGATGCCGGTGTACACCTCCAGAAACGTGCTCCCTCACCAGAACAGGATTTGGCCACCCTGATGTAGTAATTGGCCGCTACCTCCTACAAACACTCCAACAAACCCCTGGCCCTCAGTCTCCAGCGGCTGCTGAGCAACTAGCCAAGGCAGCGGCTAGACCTGTAACGCAGCAAAGGGTACTAAGAATCTCTGGATCCGGACAGGCCACCACTGAAAACTGACCCTGGCAACATTTTCTGCTAGGACACTAGCTAGTGAGGCTAGTTTAGCAGTGGTCTTCGAGGAACTGGCGGGTATAAAATGTTAGGAGGCCAAATGAGGAATATACTGTACTGAAGAGCGGGCATGTATTCTGTTATCGAGGTTTACCGCAGAGACAAGAACTAGAAGTGGAGTTTCTTGTCAAAAAGGCCACAACTGGTAATATAAATAAATTCTATAGCATTAATGAGAGAGTGGCAGGCATCGTAATAAGGCTTACTAAGCGGTATAAACTGAAGGTTATACAGGCCTACGGACCTACATGTAGTCATGATGACCAGGCAGTCAAAAGCTTATACTATGAAGGTGTAGAACTGCCAATGGGGAAGGTAAAGACGAAGTATACTGTACTAATGGGCGACTTCAATGCCAAGGTAGGGAAAAAGCAGGCTGGTGACCAGGAAGTGGGTGACTATGGCATTGGTTCTAGAAATAGCAGAGGGGAGTTACTAGCTGAGTTTGCAGAATGCAATAACTTAAGGATTATGAATACTTTCTTTAGCAAACACAGGAACCGGAAGTGGACATGAAACAGCCCTAATGGGGAGACTAAAAATGAAATTGACTTTGACTTCATACTATGCTTTAACCCTGGCATTATACAGGATGTAGAGGTAATCTGAAAGGTGCAATGCAGTAACCACAGGATGGTAAAGTCTCCAATTAGTCTAGGTTTGAAGAGGGAACGAAACAGATTAGTAAGAAAGATATTCATCAACGAATTAGCAGTGAGGGGGAGGGCAGAAGAGTTCAGGATCTCGCTATAGAATAGATATTCAATGTTAACCGAGGGTGACTACCTTAGTATAGAAGCGATGAACGATACTTTCAGAGATATCATTACTGAACGCACAGTAGAAGTAGGTGGTAGGATAGTTAGAGAGGGTACCGGCAAATTATCTAAGCAGACGAAAAATTTAAGAAACGCCAAAGCATGAAAGCCTCCAACCCAACAGACAGGATAGAATTTGTAGCACTATCAAAGGTAATCAATAGGTGCAAAGTGTTCGACACAAGGAAGCATAAAATGGAAAAAATTGAGCATGCTCTAAAGAACAGCGGCAGCCGTAAAGCAGTGAATAGGAAATTAGGCACAGGCAAAAATCAGATGTATGTGCTAAAGGACAAGGCAGGCAATGCCATTAGGAATATGTACAAGATAATCAAAGTAGCCAAGGAGTTCTATACTGATCTATACAGTAGGCAAAGTAGTCAGGACAATATGACAAAGGACAAGGTTAAAAAAGCTTTACAAACTATGAAAAGGGGGAAAGCAGCTGGAAAAGATCAGGTAACTTCAGATTTGTTGAAGGACGGGTGAGACATCGTGCTAGGACGACCCTATATATGCAATGCCTGGTGTCATAGACAGTATCGGAATCATGGAAGAAAGGGAATGCTAAGGACTTGAAAAATTACAGACCAATCAGCTTACTATCTGTTACGTACAAGGTATTTACCAAAGTAATCAATAACAGAACCAAGACAACCTTAGACTTGAATCAGGCAAAAGATCAAGCATGTTTTAGGAAAGTTAGTTATATGGGGTTTAATGATGCAAGGTTTAGGAAAGCGTACTTACTATCAATCATATCCATACCATCAACCAGGCGATAGAAATATCCTCGCAATATAACCAGCCCTTATACATAGCATTCATTAATTACAAAAAAGCCTCTGACTCAGTAGAAACCTCAGCGGTGATGCAGGCATTGCAAAATCAAGGTGTAGACGAGCCGTACATGAAAGTACTGGAAGATATATATAGTGACTGCACAGCAACCATTGTTCTGCAAAAAGAAAGTAACAAAATTCCCATAAAGAAAGGTATTAAGCAAGGAGACACAATCTCCCCAGTACTGCTCACAGCTTGCATAGAGAAAGTATTCAGAGACTTGGAATGGGAGCAGTTAGGGATAAGGGTGGATGGAGAACACCTCAGTAATCTGCGATTCGCTGATAACACTGTCTTGATAAGTAACTCGGGGATGAATTGCAAAGAATGATTGATGACCTAAACAGAAAAAACAGGGAGGTGGGCTTAAAAATCAATATGCAGAAGACTAATTAAAATAATGTTCAACAGCCCAGGGAAGGAAAAGCAGTTTGCAATAGGTAGAGATGCACTGGAAGTCGTAGACAAGTATATCTACTTAGGACAGGTAGTAACCGCAGATCCGGATCATACGTGAGAAATAACCAGGAGAATAAGATTGGGATGGAGTGCATTTGGCAAGTATTCGCAAATTATGACTAGCAGCTTACCGGCACTGCTCAAGAGGAAAGTATATACACTGACATCTTACCTGTACTCACCTATGGGGCAGAAACGTGGAGGCTAACGAAAAGGGTTCTACTTAGGCTGAGGGCAATGCAGAGGATTATGGAGCGCAGAATGGTAGGCGTAACGTTAAGAGATAGGAAGCAGGCAGAGTGGATCAGAGAAATAACTCGAGTTAATGAGATTCTAGTGGAAATCAAGAAGAAATGGACATGGGCAGGGCATGTAGTATGAAGAGAGGACAACCGATGGTCGCTTAGGATAACAAATTAGATGCCAAGGGAAGGAAAAGCGTAGCAAGGGGCGACAGAAAGTTAGGTGGGCGCATGCGGTTAAGAAGTTCGCAGGGGTCAAGTGGGTGCAGCTAGCACAGGACAAGGCTAATTGGAGAAATATGGGAGAGGCCTTCGCCCTGCAATGGGTATAGTCTAGCTGATGCTGATAATATATACTCTTGCTTCGAGGTACAAAAGTGGAGAGAACACGGTGGTGAAACTGCATGCCGGTGTTGTGCAGCAGCTGTTTTTGAGATAAACATAAGGTGGCCCCTTCTAGAAATGTTTGCCTGCTTGCTTTCATTAGGTGTGCCCCTTTACATTGACAAACAGTAACTGTAGTGGTTTGCATGGTCTCTCCACTTTGGCAGACGACTGTACACAATGTATAGGGCTTCGAGACCGTCATCCTAAAGAAATCCTAATGTACAGCATTACTCCATAAACAGTCCTTAAGTAAAAGCCAATGAACCACATCTCACAGACAGACAAGAGAACAATGCTACATGTGCATATGTGCTGAAAATAAATTCCTTATTGAAACACCCAAACTGTGATCCGACCTTTGATACTCCAGTTCAGTAAAAGATGTCAAGAATTACGAATACTAAATGCCCTTCCTACTACCACATCAAGATACAATCCACTGCCATCATTGTACAGCCTTGCCGATATATATGGCATGTTAAAAGAAAACACCACTTTAACATATATTACAAGAATGCCTCTCGCTACATGAATATGTGAACTACACAGAATTATATACAGACGGCTCAAAAACAACAAATTGCATAGGAAGTGAAGCAGTACAAGATAACTGGGGAAACATTTCATAGGTTTTAGCCCTAGTTACACCCAAGGTCGAGCGATAGCTGTAGGATAATGTGCACATATTTTCTGCTTCTACTCGAAACCTTTTTAACAATATATCCGGTGATGTTACAGCCTAAAGTTCAATTTTATTCACAGTTAATTAAATAATGGTACTCGAGACCTGCAATTATTTCAGTCCAACTGTACTTGACATGAGCTATCCAATGATATATGATTTGACGCTGTAGCATAAATTTCAATTTTTAATCATGGTTAACTGATTTCCTGTAATTAATTTGTGTAATTAGTAAAACAATCAGCCACATTATAATGCACCAGTTCACTGCAGCCCACCACACTAAGCGAAGCTTGTCACTAGGCTGGCTAAATTTGGTTTACAGGAAAGACACAGTATCTTTCACATTTCTTGGTGGACACCTGTACCATGGCAGTAGGCTAAGTTTGACCTTGGTCAAGCTTGAAGATCATTGTCACACACTGAAGCAGTCACTGTGTTTGTGCCTGTAGTATTAAAGCTATAATTAAGCTACCAATGTGTGCATCCATGTTTACCAAATGTTGCTGTATATATTTGAACTAAGCTTACATGCAATATGAAACTCTTAGGTTGGCTTACATTCAAAGAATTATGGATATAATTCATAATACACAATGACAACTCACTGAAATGGGAAAACTCCATCAGAAGACAGCCCTATGGCCATGGCCTATAGGCTGCATGCCCATCTTGCAATCAGAAGTGCTTGGGTTAAGCCCTCCCACCATACACAAATTGACCCCCCAAATTTATTTCCAGCTCAATTAGTTTCCTTTGGTTACAGGAACCTTCGAAAAATCTAGTGTGAATCAGAATATTTTTGACCTCTTCTTGAATTTATATGGCTAAGCTGAGTTAATCATTTCTTTGCAGTGTGGATAGATCGATGGTCAAACAATGTACGTAACATGTGTCCTCTTATTTTACCCTTGTCCTTTTTGCATTGTTCACTACCTTTAGTAATGTCAAACCATTTAGCCCAGCTTGCCATTCTTACTCAGGACAAAGGAAGGTGAAAATGTAGCCGTTAAATGCATTCCTGCGTTAAAAATTTTACACAGTTTTATAATTAGTACATCACTCTGCTTCTCAGCTTGCTCCTGTCTTCAGTATCTCAAAAGAAACAGTGATCCTAAAATGAGTTATAATATCTTAAATACTTTTCATTTTTGCTGACTACACAAACACATTAAACCTTTGGAGCATGGTGGCCTTAGTTGCCTATGTGCCATAATGCAGAATGAACAGTTTCACTTGTCATGAATAAAGTCGGCCCACCCAGTCTTTGTTAAATTCATACCAGCAATAGAAAGACGCAAGAAAATTTGTAATTATTAAATAAATGATAAAAAAGATTGTTCCATTACCTTTACAAAATCACTCGTACATTCACTTAGTTCTCACATTACAAGCAGTATGTTTCAGACTACAGCCCCGTTCTTTGTAACTTTTCAGTAAATCTCATTGCAATATGTTCCTTTCAAAATATAACAGTTCTCTCTTCACATAACCATAGCACATGACAATATAATACACTGCTGAAACGAAGAGCCTATACATTCTCTTTAGTGTCAAGCCATAGGTACAGAAAAATTGGTATGTGATACAGAAAGATAGTACTGGAGGTAGGTGAATATATATATATATGGAATGTTTGTTATGCTGTATGAATTGAACTAATGAGCTAAAACCATTTCATAAATTTTTGAACCACTTAGGACTTACGCACAGAAAAATAATGAAAAAGTTTCAGACCGTTAAAAGAAACAAATGAAACAATGTCTGTAAAGATATCTTTATTACACTTTTTGCTGTACTCTTTAGAAAAGTTACAAAGCTCAAAAGAAACATAAAACTGCAGCTTCAGCACGTTGATAGCAGCAGCAGAAATACGCACACAACATTAATGGCTGGTAGTGAAAGACTGCTGGATGTGAGACATTCAAAACAGGACTGCTGCTAGGACAAATTGGATTTCATGTGTGAAATCCACTGTGCAGATCGCATGTTCCACATAAAGTTCCAATTACGTTGTTTGCGATTCCTTTTGACACTTGATCAGCTTGCTAGTTGGATATTTTCGTACATTTAGCTTCAAAGTTTGACAATAAATTCATTTTTACTCCGAGTAAAGCTATTGTCACAAAAACATCCCTGCCTACTTGTGAAAACTGCCAAGAATGCTGCTTCAGCTCATTCCAGGAATGTGCACAAATTTGTAAAATTCCAAACTAATGTTACATTGGGATACCTGGTATATAAGTTGCCACTCGAAATAAACTGACCAGGTTCACGAACGATGCACCCCATGTCAAGCAGACAAAAAGCGACAACTAAGTCTAGGACAACTGCAGCAACATACAGTCTGTGCATTTCTGCATGCTACCTAGTTAAAACCATGCATAAATAGCTTTTGCATCACTCCTTCAACTAACATCACTTAATGTAGTATACATTTATGATTTCTGTTCAATGTACAGGACTTGCTCTGGAATGAAGCAGCGACAAACTGTCAGAAGCTTTGTACAGAAAGCAGTTAAGAAAAATTACACCAACTCAAATGCAGCCCTGGTACCATATGGTATGTAATGTAATTTGCCCTGAATCCCGAAAACTGTGTTCATAAACTGTAACTTGGAGCATTTAATGAACTACAGTTTCATATACTTCTATACGTCTATTTTTTGCCCTTTCCTAGGAAGGCTAATTCATTCTGTGTGCTATATGTGCAAAAAGTCAACAAAGCAATTTTGATGGCTTCAAGCTTCTCCTCCGGGCATTATTACCTTTTCCAAGAGGACTTCTGTACTTTCCACAACTATGAGGCAAAGCAGCCCCGCTGAAACACCCTTAGGACTGCTTTGAAACTCTAAATTAATGTGGACTGCCTTCTAAGTGTAACTGATGTATGCATTAGCAAGCAAACCTGATACCTAATTAGTAGCAAATGTATTCTCTCACTGGAATAACCATAAAATTCTCCACTCACTCTCTTTCCATTGTCTTCTGTTCTTCTGTCATGGCAGCCTCAATTAATGATTCAGCTGCTTTTGCTGCTTGTGGCTTCGCAGGTATACGCTCATCCTCCTCATCAGACAACTCATCAACACAGGAACCCTGGAAGACAAGAAGCATGAATAGAATTATTCATACTTGCCTCAATCATGGGTATGTAACATCCTTATTGGATGTTACAAGCCAGTGTGAATGACACTCATCTAAATAAACTGCATATCTCTTCACCTTCTTCTGTGATGAGGACACCACAGCACAGTGGCAGCTACACCCCACCCAAGACTATTTATGACAATGGTGCTCACAATTGACAAAATAAGCACTTGTAAATGTTTTTCAACTGGCTTTTGCTCTAAAATACCTTTGGCACATATAGGTACTTAAGATCAGAAGGAAATGCAGGTGATAAAAATACACATGATGTGTGCCTAAAGGAGGACTCTGCTATGTATATGCTGACATGTAGCATACAGCTGTTTTACAGCATTCTATGCATACAGCAAGTATCTACACATGTGTTGCTGAACATACAAATTAAATGAGTGCACATTAAGCACTGATTATTACGTTATGAATCAACGTGCAAAATTATGTGAATTATTTTGATGCACGCAAAAGCTTCTTGCAGGCCACATCTAGAATATGCACTAGGAAAAAAAAAGATGCTCAGGAGTATAACAATCTTGTATGAAACGAAGCACTATGGTACAATAAAGCTCCCCATGGACAAATTTATCACACCTCAGAGCAATCATGGCTTACTGAGCTTATCACCTACCCAAATAACCACAACACAGTCTGGCCACTGAAATACTTAAGCTATTCCATTGTGGCCTGATCCATACAAGGGTAAGCCCACATGAACCAACCCAAACCAAGTAACCATTCATATACATATCTGAAAACAAAATTCAGTATGAGCATATAGTTCTATGCACATACCCATCTGAACTCATACACATCATTTTCTAATCAGCAGATCAGATGCGGTGGCACTCTGTACATTAGAATGACGGCCTGTGGGGCGAGTTGGTTCATGACTTGAAAACCAGTCCGGCGCTAAAAAAGACAACACAAGAGAGAAATTCTTGAAGCCTGTTTGATTAAATAGAAGGGGAGCATGTGTATCAGTGATAACTCTGTGGCTTTTAGGAAAAAATAAATTTGCTTTCTGTAAATGTTTCTATTAAGATCTGCTTCGCCACAAATTATTTGTATCTGATGACCTGCCTTGGGTGGCACTATGTAATGTTTTATTTTGCCTTGTTTGTTTTTGTTTGTTTGTTCGTTTTAGGTTTTGACTGCTTTTGCTTGGAATACATGACACTGCTTTTGCTACGAGTGACTGACTGCTATTGCTACAATTTTTTTGTCAGTTACCTTTGTTTTTGTTATTTTACCTTGTTTTTGTTTTGTTTTTAAGTTTTAGGTTTTGACTGCTATTGCTTCAAATACTTGACACTGCTTTTGCTACGATTGACTGCCCGCTATTGCTAAGGGTTGTTTCGTTTATATTTCGTTATCTTTGTTTTAAGTGTTTAGTAATGTCATTTGGTGATTTCTGATACCGGCAGGGTTGAGAGCGATTAAGATTTGAACACACGCGTGGCCGATGGTTTAAATATGTCCCTTCTCTTCCAATAAACAGTTCGTAGTGCATATCAGATGTATTTTTCTTTCTTGTGTTGTCTTCTTTGCACTGTAGTGGTTTTCACGGCACTCTGTAAAATTGATTTAAGGTAATAGCAACATGATTAACCCTCCAATGCACTCCAAAGATGCATGCATGTTCAAGCTCTTTAACTTGGATAGCTAGGTTACTCCAAGCAATAAATACAAAAAATAAACAAACACAACTGGACTACTTTTTGTTAACGTGACACGTGTAATGTGTCACGTTTAGTGGATTCATCACCTTTAGTTTGTCACCTTTAACTTTTAAACAAAAACCTGCTCCTACCCAATGTTTTTTTACCCACATGTCCCTTAAGTTAAAGAATTTTGTGAAAAACCTGACATGAAAAATGCATTTATAGACATTCCTCACTTCTTACGCAGTGAATTAACTGTATACAAATGTACTGCTGAACATAACGCATGCATAGAAGACTTGAATTAGCTAATATGCAACTCATCTTCAAGTCCCAGTTTTTATTTCTAAAAATTGACTTATGGCTAATTACTGTTGGCATCCTTGCCCATATTTTGGGAGATCAACCGGCAAATGCCTTGTCTTTATTCTGGGTTATCACTCACAAGCCGACTAAAACGTCTGCCTAGACCATAAGTTTCTATAAAATGCATTTACCAAAGGTAACTGAACATGTAAGCAAGAATTTACATTATGGTCAGAGTAAAACTAGATTAAAAAGTGTTGTTACAGGTCTCGACTTGAGACAGAATATATGGATAACAAACAGCTTTTAGTACTAGATGTTTCAAGCATAACTGTTTTCAAGATGCACACTGCATTTCACAAGTGGATCAGTGTCAGGCTGACTAGGTAATCCTGTTTTGGCTGGTGGAATTACTGGCTAGTAAACTATGGGTACATAATTTTAGTTACATGTTTTCTTCCGTGTAATGATGTATAAGACAGTATTATAAATGATTCACCTCATAGTATTATCCTAAGACTACTAAATAATTCATCATTGTGTTTTTTCTTGTATGCTCCTTTGGTTTCATCAACCAAACGATGGCTGCGACATGGAAGAATAGTATAGGCCATGTGAGGCATTAAAAGAACTGCAATATATTAGCTGATACATAGTTTTAATTCACTACAGTGCTTACAACAGTGTGCTTCAAGGCCTGGAGTGACAATAAATGAAGTATTGAAAGTTATATTGCAGTTTTTTATGCTTCACGTGGCCTAAACACATCTTATAAATCACAGCTATCGTTCGGTTTATAAAACCAAAAACCAAAACAGCATGAGAGGAGAAGTTCAAAATGAAATCGTTTAGCGGTCATAGGTAACTACTGTATGGTGATCCATGTTTTCTAATGTCTTGTGCAATATTACAAGGGAGGAAACATGAAACAAAAATGAGGTGCCTATAGTCCTTCCAGATTTACTATCGACACTTCATATCCAGTTGTAATTTACTATCACACCATTTTGTCTGAGCAGCTGAGATGGGCAGCAAAGAACTGCAAAGATCTTAAAGTCATGTCAGCAACAGCAATACAAAAGTCACAGCATATAATGTGTAGATTTAGCCACATTACACAGCTGCTGTGAATTGATTAACAGTAACAATTTTGGTCAATTGTCAACCTTTTTTACCCCCATTGCCATTTCACTACTATGTAATGCAGCATGCTCCTCAATGCATAAAATTTAGTTGGTTACCACAGTTGGCAGCATTCTAGTTGAGAGAGAACAGTTACACATTGCAAAGAGAAACAACCGTAACATGCTGCCTAGCTTACAGAACGGGGCAGCAAAAGTAGTAAAGCACAACCAAACAAATGTCGCATGAATGAAGTAGCCACTTTCAAACAGCTACAAAAATTGGGCATGAGGTACAATATGTTAAAGGTACATGTGACCAATGGGACTTTCTGATACAGGCGGTGAGCCACTTAAATTTGTAGCACTTTAATGTACCAGATATATATACAAGGTGTGTCAATGTATGCCCGATATATCCTACAAGCTTTCATTTGAGGTGTGGCAAACATTGCAGCAAGGAGAGACTTCTCAAGGCCAAACTCATGTCCAACATTTCCTTCCTTGTCCAGTTTGACATGAATTTTCTGATGCACTTCTTCAGTGAGCATGTTTTACTACTATTTACAAACATACACTGAGGTGCTATTTTACACTCTCCTTATAAAACATCTAATGGGCAAAAAATAATCGTAAGCTGCAGATATATTTTCTTTGCAACAGTAGTATAATTTCATGCTTTTAACTGCGCAGTGTTTGTTTGTAGTGCTGTTACATTCACGAGAATTAACTGTCTATAGCATATTTTTATGTGACAGTTATGCTGTGAGCACCATCAGAATGACCTCAATGGTCTCCTGCCAGGAGGTATCCTTTTGAACAGAGCTCTTTTGTTGAAAACTTATTTGCATATGCACACCGAATTGGCGATCACGAATGCACATGCGTACTTATCAGACGTAGACAAATTGCAAGCATTATATCGAAGCGCACTTAAAGATGGCAGAAATCAAACCCTGCACAAATGCTCTTATGCGCTGGGTCACAAAAGATATGTTAAACATTAACAGCTTGATGACGCATGGAAGCAAAGCACAGGTTCCTGTGTTTGCACGGAAACAGCCAAGAGTAATTCTATGCTTCGCGTGCAAGACCCATATGATGTGCAGCAAACAGCACAACTGCGACACATGATGCATGTTATGCGCGTAGCAGAACGCGTGTTCCCGAACTTGGGATACTGTCACCAGCCGCCAATAATCCCAATCACGGCAGTGGAAAAACAATCGCGAATCAAAAATATAATTCACACACACGAGGTCAATGAGGACCAAACTGAGTGGTACGACTGGCAAGCCATTTGCACACTTCAGAAGCTGTCCTGCTCCAACCGCGCGCAGTTCGGAGTGGTTGCGTGCGTCACCAGCCAAACGCGCAAAATAGTTTGAGGCATGTCTGACGTATATTACAAACGCTGATTGGATATTCCGACGTATTACTTATACCCTTTGATACAATGAAGCTTAATTCCCCGAGGAGGCGAACTCTTTTTCTATTTTTCACTTGCAGATGCAGCAGGAAGCAGTGCCGCATGTAACGGAGGATTGAACCTACGTTTAATTACGCATATGAATATTACATAGCCCGAAGTAAGTTCGCTCCCCTTTAATTACAGTCGGACAGGTCCCGCTATCAGTACTCGCCTGACCTTTAAATGCATGGCATGTAAAATCTCATACATCATTAACTGTAAACAAAACCGCGCCATCAATAGATTTAATAAACGTTAAGATAGCAAAATCTGCCATATCCACTTACAACAGCACTAGGCTCCAGAGACGTTCCGTGTTTGCTTAAAAGACGGCCGCACTTTGACGTTCTGTAGGCAAACACTGCAGTAAATACTAATGCGAGTGCTGAAGTGACGACAGAAATTAAGAAAACTGGGCTAAAAGTGCTCCACACTTGCTCCGTTCCTTCCATAGCGAAACCAACTGATCACCAGTAGATGGGGCCCTGGACGTACCTACTTCGGTATTCATTTCACTTCATATCTGTGCCCATTAAGTATATAAAAATAAAATGCAATAGCATCTAGATTGTCGTCATCCCAAAAATGTTCACCTTCGTGAGAGGATCATCTGATTGGTGTATTAAATATGACACCTTTGCCGCCAAATTTGAAATTTATAAGGAGCCCAAAAATTTGGCATCACTGCCGTGTGTAGAAAGCAGTTGAAAGAAGAGATTGAAAGCTTCGCCTTATGAGTAGAAGCAATAGCACTTTTGTAAGTTGGTTTATAGGAAAGGAAAGGCGCAGTACCTGTCCTAGTTCTCGATAGACACCTGAAATACGCTGTAAGAGAAATGAGCGCCTCAACTATATATACAGGCCTCCATACCGACAACTCCTGACAATTTTTCTGCCACGTTCCGAACACTTCCGCTACACCCGAGCCGAAATTGTGCTATGGCGATGATATTCCACGGAACGAGCTGTATGCGCTCTCGAGTAAAAAAATAGATGCGTCGCAATCGCTTCCCGCAGAAAAAAAAGATACAACCGGCATCCCCGTTATTCTGAAAGGAGCTCAGAAAAGCGTATGCATAGGGCGCTTCCTCACATACTAGGTGGCTCGCAATTAGTGCAACGATTACGACAACCGCGTTGTTTGAAATTCGATCTAGTTTCGTGTATGCACGTAGAAAAACACAAGAAGGAAAGCAACATTTATATAAATGACACCGTGTGCGTGATAATTTTATTTGCATATGAATGTACAATATCCTCAAGAGATGATAGCCGAATAGATTTTTTTGCGATGCTTACTCTGTTGTGTTCGAGCACGCGTTTTTAACCTCCATCGCAGGTGCCCTTGCACGCTCTCATACGATCTTGTGGTGCACTAGCCGCGTTTACCCGAGTGTGATAGTTTTAATCGATACGAGGCCCCCATGTTTCTGACCGCCACGTTTATTTAGGCAGAATCTCACACTGTAGCTTACTGTGGCAGCTACAGAATTCCACCTATAGGGGGTATTCACTGACGCGCTGTGCGCGGTGCATTGTGGGTAATTGAGGCACAGTCGGCCATTTTTGTGTCCACGGAACGAACAGGGCGAACGTACGTATCAAGTGCTGTCGTGCGGTTCTACAAGCAGTGGCACCCGCAGCTATATGTTTTTTATTGAGCTATCGTAAACTGTAATAGACGCGTGCACAGTGTGAACAACGGAAGCTGAAGAGCTGCGCGAAATACCTCGGCATTTTAAGGTTCCGGAATTACACACGAACAACTCCACCTGAACGAGACACTTCCCCGAGATGCGAAGCCACGTATGGCTGGCACGGCACAACCGCACAATTATCATGGAATATGAGAAAT
Source organism: Amblyomma maculatum (assembly GCF_055883805.1). Classification (NCBI taxonomy): domain Eukaryota; kingdom Metazoa; phylum Arthropoda; class Arachnida; order Ixodida; family Ixodidae; genus Amblyomma; species Amblyomma maculatum. The sequence continues at coordinate 23,565,332 of NC_139344.1, forward strand.
GTATGTCAAAATGGGCTGGACTGGAATCTTCCGGATGCGCTCTAGCAGCCAGCTCTTGTCACTGTCTGTGCACTTAGGTTCCGGAATTACACACGAACTCCACCTGAACGAGACACTTCCCCGAGATGCGAAGCCACGTATGGCTGGCACGGCACAACCGCACAATTATCATGGAATATGAGAAATGTATGTCAAAATGGGCTGACTGGAATCTTCCGGATGCGCTCTAGCAGCCAGCTCTTGTCACTGTCTGTGCACGACTGTTCTTCACGCACTCGGAAGACGCATTCCCGGTAAAAGAGCAGCGCGGCAATGTATCGCTTACAGTCATGCGCATGCATTCAGCGCGCCGCCAACACCTCCTGGTTGTGTTTTGTTGAAATAAAATCCTTCAAAGAGGACTCGCTAAACTTTGTGTTGCCGTACTTGCCTCATTCGATCAGAAGAAGTCGGATGTTCGCATCGTCTGTGTCGGCTGCTAATCAAGCAGACCGCATGCAGATTCGGCGAAGGAACGTAGGCGGGCAGAGTTGTTTTGCAGAAGGTTTGAAGAACTTTATAAACAAATTTATCTCTAATAATAAATCAAGTTTAGCTTGGCCAAAACTGCGCTGTATTTCAAGAGTTTTGCTGCAAAAGGTTATTTCGAGCCCGCAAGGCAACGAGGTGGCGCTACCGGTGTCATCGCTGTGGCGTGTGGCAGCGGTTTCTTTTGCTTCCTTACCGCCACAGACGATGCAAACATCCGACTTCTTCTGATCGATTTAGGCAAGTACACCAAACAAGTTTTGTATAAAAGATACTGACTACCAAACGCCATTTCTATGCAGAATATCGGCTACAAAAATTCAGTGGTTTAGTTGGTATAAACGTTGGACGACACGCACGTAATTGCACAAAGAACGAGTTCGTCTGCTTCAACCGCGGCTCTTAACCCACGTAATTGCGTTCTTCGAGTGGTCGGTAGGCTTGCAATTGGTTTCTTGTAATGAAGCTCGTCTGTAGGACAAGGAATTCATGAATGTCGCACATATTTATGCGTGGGCACAGGCCGACGCTTACCGTGCAGTTGCGCATATCGACTGCACACGGGTTGGTACCGAAGTTTTGTTTCGTACAGGTCTCTGTCCGCATCGCGCCCACTTTGCTGATAAATCGAACTGTCACTCATGATACCGATTGAGTTTTCATAACAACGGTGCTGGCATGAGGCAGAGTTACAGAGCAAACGAACGCGCACGAACAGCTAACATAACCGCCGCCCCGTACTAGTACTAGTCAAAACAGGACGCAAAGATGGCGTCGGCTGCATACTGACGTCAGCTGTGACGTCATGTGAATACCTCCTATACTCGCCTTTTAGTAACAGGGTGCATCGATGCATGCTCTCGCCACGGAGCGGCGGAGAAGCGCGTGCATCGAGGAACCCTAGGCGTATGTGCTCGCCCCCAATCCGACCAAGAGTGTTAACCGTCAGACCCTGATATTTCACTCTTTAGATTTTGTGTAAAGACCGCGTAACCAGCAACTCTGGCTTGCCCTCTGAGAGTCTAGAGAAACGGATTCTTTCGACCGCGCTCGCTTTCAATCCAACTATATATGGCCGCATGTATCTGGTCAATGATTTGCCTACACATACGATATGTGCACCCCCTTTGTTTTTCTGAATGTACCCATTAAATCGTAACAATTTTTTAACACAGCATGGTGGTTGCCGAAATGATTACCACCTAGCTCTTAGTATACCCTCAACGCACGTAAAAATCTGAACCCCCATAATTTCAATTCATGGGAAAACCTTCGGTACACATTGTCTTCATGGACGTTTTAGGTATGGTCCATAATTCCATTTACACTTGACTCGAACTCGATACATTGTGACGTCCTTCCGCTCAGCATTCTGTGTTGTCCGCAGCGAAATAAAACTCAATAAAATTTACTGATTTATGGGCAGATGTATTCTGTTATTTATTGTACAATGCAATTTTTTCTGGCGTTCAAACGAACGTCCAAGATTCAGGAGAAGTTTCACTACTTCCCGTCGACTGATAAATGTGTTTAAATGTACACCACTAGTGCCGCCAGGTAAACAGCTGTTTTAGAAAAAAAGAAATGTGCCTATATTTTGGCGAGCAGTGCCACATCAAGCGTTATACAATACCTGTCCACAGTTCATGTAAGAGTGCACACATGCTTGCATGCATTATGATTAGTCTACGCGGATTCATTTATTTATGACTTGTGATGGCCCTTTTTGTGCTCTCAACTCTATCACACTACGCTCACGATGATGTCAATGAGTGGACATGGAATGGCAGCAAAACCACTGCTGTTTTTTCGTGCAGCTGACTTCTGTTTCAGAAAAAAAATATGTTCAAGCCAATTAGGGATCATGCAAGAGCCTACTGCTTATCAATTAATAACGAACTCGAGGTTTCCTTCATGAATTCCTCCCAGTATTCTCCGAGAGGTCCAGTTCGGGCAGGCTCATATTTAAATCTAAAATTGCTGAATTAACTGGCAAAGGGCGTCCTTACGCAGGAGTCAGGACTCAAACAGAATCGCTTTGGCTTACGCCGATAATAAAAGACCACTGAACAACAACAGAAATGCTCATCTTTAGACGCTTCATAGCAGCCATGAGGCAGGAAAGGTGGGCCGCTTATCAACGCCAAATATTGCGTCGTTGACCGAACATTGGCTTCTTTGTTACACAGCGTCCAACGCAAATTTAGAAATGTTATCGGAAAAGCCTATCCAAGGCCTCGCGCTTCAACCTCGTTGTCTTCTACCTCATGCGCACGTCGCACCACGCCCCGGGCAAAGGAAGCTGGGCTTCGAGCGAGTCAAGAAGGTCCAGGTCAGCAGCATTTTAATCGAACTACGTGAGTGAGCTGCGTCTAGCGTGAGCAGCGATTCGTCAAGGTCACTTTTGCGGGGACATAGGTGATGTCATTCAGCCGACTGAAGACGACAAAGGGCCTCGCGTATTGCCTCAAAAACTTCTGATACAAGCCTTGGCGTCGTAATGGCGTCCAAAGCCAGACGAGACCTCCTGGTTCATAAGTGACCGTAACATATACGCTGCGTCGTGCTGGACCTTTACACAGTCTTGCAAGGGATGCGATGGTTCGCAGTCGAGCAAGACAACGGGCTTCCTCAGAGGCAGATGTGTTGCGAGGCGGAATCGTGTACGGAGAAGGGAAGAACTGTATCCTGGAAGGTTTGCGGTAAGGGTACGCAGAGAACAAGGAAGGAAGGAGAATATGCACTTCATGGTTAGCTGTGCTGCATGTGTACGTCCCAAGGGGCAGGACAGCGTCCCAGTTCTTATATGATCGGGCGCTACATACATAATCATGTTGATGAGAGCCCGGCCGAGGCTCTCGGTAAGGCCATTTGTTTGTGGATTGAGGGAGTAAAATGGCGGTATTCTGAGCCGCAGAGCCGGAGCAGTTCTTCCACAACGTCGGCAGTGAACTGTTGACCGCGGTCACTGATGATCACTCGGGGCGTGCCGTTGTGAAGGATGATTGGTGCAGCAAAAAGTGGAACACATCGGCCACTTTGCCAGTAACGAGCGCAGATATGGGCACATATAGAGTCAAGTAGTGAACAGTTATGATAATCCATCGGCGGTCGTGGGGCGACATCACAAAGAACCATTCAATTTCATTTCTTTTTTTTTTTTTTTCAAAATGGAGTGCAGGGGGCTTGACCGGTTGAAGATCAGCCGGTGGCGTAGTGCATCGCTTCAGGCGTTGGCAGGGGCTCAATTTACTACGTAACGCTTCGTTGTCGTTTACAACTTGTGCCAATAAAAATGTCAGGCTCTCTCGAGAGTGAGGGCAATGCTGAGATCACCTGTGGTGAGGTCGTTATGCATGGCATAATGTAGGACGGCGCCGCCTGAGAAAACGGCACGACAAGCAGCAGAAGGGCACCACCAGCTGTGTAGTTTTACTTGAAGAGCAGACCATCCTGAATAATGTAAGGGGTTGCAGGTCAGCGTGACGGCGACGGTTCCTATATATGATAAAAGTTGCATTCCTGGAGACGCGACCAGAGGGGTTGCGTAAGCCAACAAGCGAACGCAGGGAGTGATGGTTAGTGATTACATTGAAGTGACGGTCACGTGATAGGATCGAAATTTGTTAAAAGCGAAGACGACGGAAAACCTTTCTACTTCTTTCACCGTGTAGTTGCGTTCGACTTTCGATAAAAGTGCGGTTTGCGCATGCGATAACATGCTGGGCGCCACACTGAACCTGGAAGAGCATTGCGCCGACTCCCACGCGCTGGCGTTGGTGTGAAGGCTTAAAACGGAACCAGTGGTTAGCAAAGCGTAAGTTGTCAGAATGATTGCTCACATGCCAGGGGCCACAGAAACGAATTTCACTGCCACTCTTGTAGTTGTTGTTACTGGTGTTTCTTTAACATGTAATATCCTCTCTGTAATGCCTTCAGGGTAAATAAAGAATTAAATTAACCTTACCAATGTCCATTTCCTGGTAGACTTCACAATTCCACAAGAACATATATGCGGTAGAATCACAGCTGGAGCACTGAAAATGGACATGTTTTGCACCTTATACACATTTGACACCAATGTTTAGGAAATTCATGTCATGCATGAATGTATACGTAAGACAAAGAACAAAAGCTAGTGAGCATTGCAACCTTTCTGCCAACAAAACTAGACGATATGTATTATGACTCCGTATGCTGCGGGTTTTCCGTTTGTTGAGTCATCCGTGTTGACTGCACCGAAAAAGAAATGGAAAAAAGACGCACTCAATGTCTATAGTTTTCTTTTATGCGGCATGCCTTATATGAAAAAAAAAGCTAAAGAAAAAAGGTTTTCAACACTTTACCCGGCAGCAGAATTACCCCTCGTATTTCTACACTTTTAGCAAATTTTATTACTAAATCAAGTTATTATTCTCAGATAAAATTCAGTAACGAAAATTAATTCAAATTTTATTACTAAATCAAGTTATTATTCTCAGATAAAATTCAGTAATGAAAATTAATTCAAATTTTATTACTAAATCAAGTTATTATTCTCAGATAAAATTCAGTAATGAAAATTAATTCATAATTGGGCATCGTTTTGATATCATGTGCCTGGAGGAGACATCCAGTTTAAGTAACAGCCTCGATACACTAAATAAAACGCATCACAAGACAGTACCATCTCCAGAAATATTCCACCTACAATTTTCTGCCATTTAATGCTTCCTAGATGCCCAAGTACGCATGATATAGATTAAAATACTCCGCTGGTCCTTCCCCCGACCGCACAATAGGCTGTCTGTTTTTAGAGCCTAGCTCTACTCTTCGCATTATTCTTCTCATACCCTCCTAAGGTCATTAATTCGCGCGTTTGACCTTGAGCCACCGAACCTGGCCTAGCGCGAGCGCTTCTAGACCCTGTCCACGCCACTGCCCACTTCTTTGGCTTCCTCATCCGTAGAACTCACTACACGGGGCCACCGAGCGATCGTACAGATCGTGGACACGGAGGCTCTCCGCGGTGATACCATGTGACTAGAACTGCTTTATCGGCGCTTGGTTGCTCAGTCTCGCCATGAATGAGGTGCGTGCCGGCCCGAGTACGTCAACGCTTCGGCTCGGGCTGAATCTGATCATTTAGCGATATCGAAGGTCTTGTATAGCTCGTCGAGAAGCAGCAGCGAAAGGAAGCGTGATCGGCTAGAAGCAGAGACCGACAAAGAGCGAGAAGAAACGTCAGCATTACAGTGTATATAGCCATCCATAACATTTCTTATGCTCGGAATAGCTATAGTCGGGATCAACCTCCACAATTTGTTTTCGAGCTGCGTTAAACTTGAGCCTTCTCGTCAGCTTTCTTTTGTCAAGACGTACAAAACGCAGGATTGATAGTCGCTATGAGGTGCACCGCACCTGTTCAGATGAGTAGTTTTGAATGCATGCTATCCGTCCATCGCAGTGAAAAAACTGAAACTGGTCGTTCCAGTGCGCATGTTTACGCCGAATCGAGAGCTGTATATCCGTATCGACGTCTTCGTACGATAAAATACGGGGTATCAAAACACGGCTTTGGTCTCGCGACGCGATAGTGAATCGGCATTTACAAAATTTCTGGTTTAGCGCAGTCGTTACGTGTATGCCTTCTGGACTTGAAAGAGAACAAGGGAAGCTGAAAACTGCAAGAGCCGTCGCAGAAAGCGAGATGAAGCCGTCAAGGCACGGTCGATTCTCCTAACTGCGGTGAACCACGCTTGTCGCCCTACATTCTCGTACCACTTGCTCGGCCTAAATCGCTGCAATTTTTTACATGGCTGGATTCGTTGTGGTGGCCCACGGCAAAGCAATACTTCGCACCTCCTTTTTCGTTCGGCGAGACCTACCGCTTTATCATCGCGAAAATACCGCCTCTCCCACTCGTTCGCCGCACGTACTATGTATGAAACTAGCCGAGCGGGCCGAGAGAGACTGATCCCGCGATCGCGATCCCGCGGCTACCGCAGCGCCCCTATGTTTCAAGTCCGCCGCCTGGGGAGATTGGGCCAACACTCTAGGTGGTGTTGACTGGGCACGGCCGGAGAGCGCGCGCTCTCCCTCGAGACCGGCCGTGGACTGGGGAGAATGCGGCGCTGCCATCTCGTGATCAAACTTAACTGCTTGGTAATCCAGATATTTCTCGGTTCAGTGACCTTACAAATGAGCACTGGAGGCAGCGCTGTCTAGCTCTCACCCGAAATGCTAACTTTGGCTGGTGAACCGTGCAAGAGAGGCGGCAAAAAGCTAATGCGCCCCTGGAAGGAGAGCCACCCAGCTAACCTCGATTTATTCTCTTCGGCAGCTTGTACGCGACAAGGCCGCCTGCGGCCTCCAAGCTGAAAAGGAAGGTCATGAATAGCAGCCGCTTCCTGCGAGACTGTACGTATTTAACTGAAACACCGGTCACCCTTCGGGTTGTTGATCAGTTAGCTCTTGCCCTACCATGGGGTCCAACAGCCGTCCTGTTTTAGAGAGCGATTGCCCGGACTGGGCGGTGGTCTGAGGTTCGAACCCCAGTTCAGGACGAACTTTGTGTTTCACTGAGAAAACTGTATGTAGCTTTTTTTTTGTAGCCGTACGCATGGCGGCACTTGGGTGGATAATAATACCCAGTGGGAGTGTTTGTTGGAGATCGGGCTTCCAGTCGAGCAAGCAGCGTGCGCCAAGTACCATTAAGGCTAAACACCGGAAGACAAGACTAAAGCAAATTACAAACACCGAAACTCTGTCACGGTTGTTTCTGTGGACACCTGAACCGCACCGTAAGGGAATGAAGGAAGGTGGAAGTGAAAGAGCAAAGAGAGAAAGAGGAGCCGCAATGGAGGGCTACGGGGTAATTTCGACCACCTGGGATCTTTAACATGCACTGACATTGCACAGCCTACGGACACCTCTTCCTTTCGCCTCCATCGAAATGCAGCCGCCGGCTGTCGGGATCGAACCCAGGTACTCCGGCACAGTAGTCAGGCATCTTAACCACTGCACCACCGCGACGGGGACACTCTCAAGCTTTTAATCAAATTCTTGAGACTCGAGAGGCTCAAGACATTAATTTCCAAGTTCGACTAGAACATCTTCCTCCTTAATAACCCCGACTGGCAATGACAACTCACTAGTTGAAAAAGTGGTAGTGGAAGCTGGGACACAATGCACGAGGACAGCCAACCATTACGGAGCTTGCGCAACAGGCTGCGTAGCAGTTGGCTGTCCGGTTGGCATAACGCTGGCGCTTGCAGCGCTAGTTTGCTGGGCTTATCTTTGCTCACTTCAAGCCCACTTTTCAGCTTCAAGAACGAAATAACAGTAAAGAGATTTGCTTTTCTATCTAAGAGCCAGATCTGTTCATGTCATTACGATTTACCTAAGGAAAAGAACGTGTCCAGTTGGAAAAAAACTATAGAAAGCTTTCTGTTGTCACGACAAAATTTGTGTGCTATTTTTGACAGGAAACCTGCTGTGACAACTAAACTTATTATAGGAACATCAGGATTTTCTGCAGTTACAGCAGAAAAGTACTAGATAACTACAGACAACAGAAAACTACTACAGAAAAACGACAGAATTAACTGCAGAATAATCTGTCGTATTTTTGACATGGTTCTGTAGTTTTTCGATTGGTATACTATCGACCTCGAACTTTGTCGGGATGCTTGTGCCGGACAAGAAAAATTGGGGGTCATTTAAGCTACGTCTTTGGGGGTAGGACATGAGGGCGTTAATGGCTCCGTCTGCTGTCTTCCCTTGCGTATCCATGTTCGCGTAAATGCACTTAGCTACTCCTCCGATTTGTAACTCTCTTATATCGCACATACTCTTTAGCAAGTATTCGTAAGATAACACGATATCTGAAAGCCCATCTGACATAGATTAAATCCCCGCTTTAAACAAGCTGTACAAATGTGTCAGCGTGACTTGTGTAGCACGTGTCTGCGACTCGGGATCGAAGGGTCACGGAAGGTTCCACTCTCATTTCAGGGAAGTAGAAGTTAATAATTCGGAGCAACTCGGCCATGTCATGTGTTCTAGTGACGTCACACAATCTTCCCACCAACCAGAGCCCGGTCATGCCACCTGCCAACTACCACCTACTAACAGACCGCATGAGCGGGCCTGCATGGTCTCTGACTCGGAATCCAAGAGTCCCAGAAGGTTAGATTGACATGTTTCATCCTTACATTTCAAATTAGCTGCCCGATTTGGTAGCTCCTGCCAACTCGAACATGCCATGTGTCTCCTGACGTCACACAACCACCGACCAGTAAGTGACCGGTCATGCCACCTGCCAACTACCACCTGCCAGATGCACGGTCGGGATTTTTCGCTTGCGGACGTCAACGCCGGATTTTTTGGAGAACGATGGCCTTAAATGCTATCGCGTTAAAAATATTGTTGCTTTGCGACCAAGCCGCATGACAATGTTACCATGCACTTGCTTTTTCCACTTATTGTTACGGGGACCTTGATATGACCAGTTAACCCAATCTGCTTTATGTAGCACAGCGGGATATTATTGCGATAGCAATACTTCGCCAGGTTTCGGCCCGTCGCGTAGTCCGTGGCTGCAGTCACGAATGACCTTGAACAGCCGCGAGGAAAACGAAAAAGAAGAAGACGACGACGACGAAGAAGAAGAAGACGAAGAGGATGAAGACAAAGAAGAAGAACGCTCGGTCACTCGCAGCTAATCCTTTCACTCCACATTCGGTTCAGCAGCATTGAACCCTTCTCATTTATATGTGAGCTTAAAGGATGAGCTTAAATGTCCCCAATAATGTAGCACCTTATACCGCTGTCACACGGGCATTTCGAAGGCCCTCGAACGGATTGTCTATCGACTCGAAGGCCTTCGAACGCTGCCACACGGGTGTTTTCAACGGCCATTGAGTCGATAGTCTATCGAGTTAACGGAGCAGCTCAGAACTCTATCGAGATTTCGAAGGCCATCGAACGTCGCGCAAGGTTGCTAGCGTTGACGCACGCGCACCCTCGCGCGCAACGCGTTTACGATACCAAAACATTAAAAAGCGTTATTATTTCATATCTTTAATTTACTCGGTAAAATATTAGTGTGCGTAATAATTTAAAAATAGCATCGTTTTATTTTCGGCGCATTATATTTGTGCTATCTACCACTGTAACCTGCGCCGCCAAGAAAAGCAAACACAATGAAAAGCACAGCCATTTTGGTGTAGTCCTCGGACCACGGTGCACGGTTGTCGATCGTTAGCAATAATATTTTTCTGCCTTTCTTTCGTTAAATTTTACAATTTCATTTAAAGCGTTTTCTTTTTTAATTGAACCAGCGGTTATCAGGTGTTTTCTTTTTGTCCCTCCTTTTCTCTACGTGCCTTTTTTTTTTTTTTTTTGACATGACGTTTAAACAAGATAAAAAACGTGCTTCCGTCGCGCCGGCGTCGCGGCACTTGTGGAGTGAGCGCGAAACGTATTTGCTGATAGATCTGTGGGAAGATCGCCTCAACGACCTCCGTCGTCAGAAAAGGAACGGGGAGATTTACGAAGATATTGCTGCAGCCCTGCGGAATTACGGCTTCTTCAGGACGCGCGCCAAGGTCCACAATAAGATAGAGAATTTAGGCCAAACATACCGGTAAGTGACTTTTTTTTTTGTGCACGGGGTTTATATTCATGGTGTCCGTCGCGTTAAAATGTTGGCGCAGAGCCTTTGCAACTTCGTTAAAACTGCAAGCTGGGCTAGTTGGTAATTTCTTCTTCGAATAATTTTGTTAGCGTTAAGTGTCCCTTGTGTATCGTGTTCTTTGTGCCCGTGTTTTTACCGCTAACAAAATGATTCCACAAGCCTTTGCAAGTTTGTAAACATCACCTGCTGAAGTGGTCAAAGCCAGCATAGTTTTGCATGCACTAGGCTAGATAAGCGCAAAATCACTTTTTTTTTTCCCCATTCCACTTTCCTGTATTCTCTTTTCTGAACAGTTGACTGCCTACACTTTTCAGGCAGTGGCTGAGGAAGCGAACGACGGGCTCGGGAGCTGTCCCCTGGGAATTCTTCTGGAGAATTCATGGATTTCTGGGGACGCTCCCACTCAATGACCCGACTACGGCGCAGGAAAGCGACGTGACAGTTGAGGAAGTAAGCGGTAGTATTTATTGCAGCTTTTAGCAGTGGTATTTGTTGCACAGCGTGCTTTTCTTTATTAGTGTTCTTCCAGTAGAGAACATTCCAGTGCTTGTTATGAAGTTAATGCCCAGAAATGGGTTGAAATCGCAGTCAGCATTCATATAGCTGAAAACAGGAGCTGATGCACCGTCTGCGTTTGTGCCGGGATGCCTGTACAGGAAGTTTATTTCAGTACACTGTCCGTGCCACAATGTCATAGGAAAACAGCACAACAGGAGTAAACTAAACAAAGCAGTGTTTATTTCAGCATAGCCATGTCATTAAGGGCAGTTGCATGTACTTCTTCTAAGTACATAAATGAATATAGGCTACCCATTATCAAACACTAGCTAATGTCCATCGAAATGTAAGAATGTAGTAGTTTGTGTGCGTTTAAAGTTTTTTTCTTTACCATGTCTGCCAGTAACATTGTGCTTGTTTTGTATTTCGACCCATCAGTAGCCGTAAAAGTTATGGGTCCAACAGACTGTGTGTACTTGTTCTTAGAACAAATAAAGAAAAAAAATAGAAATGTGGAGCTTTGTGAAAAGAATCTTTTGCTGTCTATTCAGTTCTCCTGCATAATGTTCTTATGACTGCCATGCAGATAATTCTGCAAATGGAAAGAGGGGAAGATCCCAGCACATTGAAGGAGATCCCAGCACCCCTGCCCAGCACGGACGATGGCCTGCGTTGCAGCAGCCCTGGCGCAGAGGACTTCGAGGTGGCACCACCACCTACGTCATGTGCCACACCGCCTGCGCCATGTGCCACACAGCCTGTGCCATGTCCCACACAGCCTACACCATGTGCCACACCGCCTACGCCACCACAGTCGTGTGCCGCACCACCACACCCTACGCCTCTGGCAAGAAAGAGAAAGCTGCAGGGAAACTGCCAAGCAGACGCTCAAGCTGCACAACTGCAAGAGCAAAAGGTTCTGCGGGAACAGTTGCTTGCAGCCCGCGCAAAAGAATATGAACAGAGGGAGCGACAGATTGCTCTGCAAGTTGAACTCATTAATATACTGAAAGATTACTTCCAGAAATAAAATAAAATACTGTTAACAATTTGTGCTACTTCTGTGTTGAGTATAACAGCATGACCTTTGTGTGCTCCAGAAGAGACGCCAGCAATCAGACCTCTATATTGGCTGAAAGCTCGTTCGTAAGAATGTAGGCACATGCTTTGATGAAGCATTTGTCTGCTCCAGAATATGCATGATAAACATTCCAGTGCTGCTTATGATGCATGGTGCACATCTTTTGACATGGTGCTTTTAGCCCGTTTAAATTTTTGCCTGTTGCTACGAATGCGTCTTTAAAAATACTGTACTCCGTTTCACAAGCTCTTTGCAGCACTACGAAAGCTAAGAGCAATCTGGGCCAATGAGGGTGGTGCGCATTGCATGGCTATGCTCATAATCATTTGTGCTGCCGTCAGCGATAGGCACGCAGGAACACAGCCACGCAATGTGTGCTATCCTTATTGGCCCAGATCGTTCTTAGCTTTCGTAGTGCTGCAAACAGCTTGTGAAACGACGTATAAGTATAGCAGCTTCACCACTTTCTATTGTGTGTAGAAATGGCAATGCAGTGGAAATTACAGCAATGCTATGTAAGCTGTTTCTTCACTACATTAGGTGATGTCACCACGGCCTCAAACATTGATTTTGCACTGAAATATTCAATGCAATCTGTTATTACAGACATGCAAGAAAAGGTACTGCCATGCTCTGGTACATTATGTCCTATTGCAGTAGAAATTAGTTGTGTTCTGACTTTACAGGGAGTTCGGAGGTAATCTGACTGTCTAGATGTGTGTATTGTAAATAATGACACACTATAGAGAGGGAACTGGTTCCGGAGGGGTCTGCACTGTGGCTTTGCCAAGGCACACACTTGGTGGTCCTGAAAAGGACCGTTTTTGTGTCTTTCTGACAAACTCGGCACATCCTTGTCCTGGTACACTGCAGTATACACATAGCCGCAGCAGCCATGTGAAATCATCTGTGCTTGAAGAATTCGACGAGTGCTGTCCTGACCTCGCTGCCGGTGCTTTCTTCTACGTCCGTGTTGTGCTGTGGCTGCTGGAGGCCATCATTGGAGTTCTCCACTTCTGTGAGCCACTGCTACAGCACGGCATCTCCAAGCTCCTCGCAAAATAGGGCGTGATAGGGGGAATATGTAGCAGGAAAAAGAAGCTTCCACCGTTTCTTTCTCCATTCAACTAGGGTTAACCTGAGCTAAACCACTACTAATTTTATAGTACTGCCCAGTTGACCGCACACACTTCGGCGTCGCCGCCTTTCTGCACAACCCCTCGATTTTCCTCCTTGAAAGCACAGTCCCGGTGGTTGCTACGGCGGGAACGGAGAAGGCGGCTGGTAAGGCTTGATACGGGTCACATGGATGATCTCAGATGGTGGTGCGGGTAGCAAGGAGTTGGGTACCAAGGGTTCGATCTTGTAACGTCTGTCACTTTGCGAACAGCATGATAAGGTCATTTGTACCTCGGCAAGAGCTTTTCACATAGGTGGACACGATGGGACGAGAGCCACAGCAAAACAAGAGAGCGAGGTGCATATATGGACGCCAAGATGATGGCTGTCGTAAGGGCGTTTTTGAGCTTCCTGATAGGCAGAAATTCGGCTGCGGGCAATTTGAAAGACGGCGTTAGCTCGGACAATCGTATCTTGCGTGTACCTGACGGCATCAGTAAAGGGAAGACTGTGTCGACGGGAAACACTGGATCTCCTCCAAAAAGAAGATAGAAAGGAAAGTATCCAGCGGTGTCGTGAGGGTGGAGTTATATGTGAAGGTCACAAAAGGTAGGCTCACATCCCAATCGCGATGATCATCTGAGACGTACATAGAGAGCATCTCCGTGAGACTACGGTTGAAGCGTTCCGTGAGACCGTTAGTCTGGGGGTGGTAAGATGTACTGAATTAGGGACGGACAGAACATGAATGAAGGATTTAGTTTACCACCCATGCCAGGAAGCAGAGTCCGCGGTCGGTTGTCGGAGACTGCCATGGTGCAGTATGACGTCATTCAGCAGGAAGTTGGCGACGTCTGTCCCACAGATTGTTGGTATGGCTCGGGTGATGGCGTAGCGCGTCGTATACTATTCCGTCTCAACAGCAATCCATTTGTTTCCTGATACAGAAACTGGAAACAGTCCGAGCAGGTCAACACCAATGCACGAAAATTGAGTGGACGGGATGGGAGTCGGTTGAAGAGTTCCGGAGGGAAGTACGGAGGGCTTCTTCCTGCGTTGACACAGCTCGCAACCAGTTATATAGCGCAGCACAGATCGGTAGAGTCCAGACCAGAAGAAACGTCGACGTACCTACGTTGTCATAGGTGCGGGTAACGCTCAGGTGGTCAGCTGTGGGTGCATCATGCAGCTGTTCTAGAGCTGTAGAGTGAAGGTGGTGGGGTACAACTAACAAGAACTCTGAGCCATCCGGGCACAGATTGCGGCGGTACAGGTTATCCCTTTGTAGCACAAACTGGGCAACAGAAGGATGCGTTGGATTGGTGGTGAGCTGGTCGATGATTCTGCCAAGGAAGACATCCGAGTGCTGTTTATGGGCGATGTTAGAGAAATCGGAAATTGAGAGGACGCAGCTGCCAACTCCGCACTCAAAAGAAGGAGGGGACTGAACTGGGTAGCGGGACAAACAGTCTGCATCACGATTATGTCAACCGGATTTATTAGTTATCGAGGAGGTGTACTACAGGAGTCGTAACGCCCAGCTTCCAACACGTATTTAAGAGAAGAAAGCAAGCAAATGGCGTAGTGGTCTGTAACAACGGTAAAATGTCGGCCACACAAGTAAGGACGAAATTTGGCCGACATTTTACCGCAAAAAAGTCGGTAAGACTTTTACCCAACGCCTCCACCAAGGTGTTACGGGGGCCTTGATATGACCAGTTAACCCAATCTGCTTAATGTAGCAGAGCGGGAAATATAGTAGCGCCCAGTTAACTGCACACATTTTAGCGTCGTCGTCTTTCTGCTCAATCCCTCAATTCTTCTTCGTCACAATATCTACGGCCATTTAAGGCGATCGGCTAACGTTACTGCGCTGAAATAAGTTTTGCTGGGCCAGCACTAAGATCCCCATTGCGGGATTTCGTCAATGTTTGTCCGATACTCTGCATGAGCGCACCTCTGCCAGGTGGTATAGTTGGCATGTGGCATGACCAGGCACTGGTTGATTGGCGCTTTGTGCGACGTCTAGGAACTATGTTTCATGGCTGAATTGGAAGACGCTGCCAATCCGGGCGTGGTAGATCCGCCTTAAATTTTGTATAATTCTGAACTGAACCCGCCGGGACCCTTGGGTCTCGAGCGAGACACGCTACTTTTAGATCATGCAGGCCCGTTAGCGCGGCTTATATATATGTACTGTGATCTTTGACTTAATATGGTAAGTTACGACTTTATATAGTAAAGGGTACCTGTGGCCTGAAACCTGAAGCCAAAGGGAAAAACCAAAGTTATAGGGCGCCTAATTCGCACATGATCTAAGCACACGTTAAATCAGCGCATCCGCACCACGTGAACTTTTGCGACCGATGGTACATAAAGCAGCCTTTCCGGAAATCAGTCCTCTTGTCGGAATTCGTGAAATGAAACCTAACTATATACGTCAACGAAATTATCATTGATACTGGCTGGCCGTGATGGATTTGATCATCGATGGTCACAGTTGTTGGTTTGTGGGATTTAACGTCCCAAAGCGACACAGGCTATGAGAGACGCCGTAGTGGACGACTCCGGAAATATACACACACACACACACACACACACACACACACACACACACACACACACACACACACACACACACACACACACACACACACACACACACACACACACACACACACACACACACACACACACACACACACACACACACACACACACACACACACACACACACACACACACACACACACACACACACACACACACACACACACACACACACACACACACACACACACACACACACACACACACACACACACACACACACACACACACACACACACACACACACACACACATATATATATATATGAAAAAAGATACTCTGAAGTGTAGATTGGCTGATCGGACAGATGTTTGCGGGCCTTGAAATGCTCATACCATATGGTGTTTCGTGCAATGATTTGACAGCCGGCGTCTCTGCACATACCTATACTTTGGTGGTTATCGTTATGGGACGTGTGCCGTGGCTATTGCCTGTAACATCTCGCCGCTCCAGAGCTCCGAAAATCTTCCATGCATTCAGGTGGTCAGAACTATGTTTAGCTGATAGTTTCCGAGGGCATGGCTCTAACTTGGCATACTCGAAGCGTACTTATTTTCGAGGCCTGTGGAAGAGTGGTCGCCATACGATGCCATCTATACTTACGCCGCCGATCGCACTGCATATACTCATCCCGCACTTATGTGCGTGTGCAAAACACCAAATACTGACAGGTTGTTGCGCCGCAGGTGAATACAAACACAAGAAAGATGTGAACAATGCATAGCGCTGTTCACACTGTTTTTCGTCTGTGTCTATACATGCTAGCATGCGCAAACTATTATAGTCTTTTAAAATGTTCCAGCAATATTCGCTTCTGGTGCGTTCGTCATTCTTGGAAAATGGCATAAGTTCGCATCGGCTCCTTCTTTATAAAGTCAATATACCATACGAAAGAGGCGTCTTACCCGTCCACGGAGAACTGCCAGTAGCCCCTTTTAGAGACGGGCGCATAGGTGATTTCTTTGGTGTAGCGCGCGGCGTTGACACCCCCGAAGAGGATCTCGCCTCCGTCCTCCTCGCTAGGCATGCGGCTGAGAAACACTGAGAAGAGCGGCTCCGTGACAAGCCCCTGCTTGAGCATGTTATCGAACGGCGGGACCAGATTCTTTACTGAGATCTCTGGGTAGCCAAAGGCCCAAAATGCCGTCAAAGGTGACCACTTTGAAGACTTCTCCGCTTGTGTGGGTGATCTCGCCGAACAGCTGCCCCCTCACGCTCGCGCCGGCTATGCCCAGGTCATTCCTGCTCAGCGTTCCCCGCACTTGGCCGGACTCGTACCTGACCTTGAAGATTTGTCCATTTTTCTTGTAGGTTGACGACTGGCTGTTGTCGTACTTGTTGCGGGCTCCTGAGTAAATTATCGAAAATACAAAATGTATACTTACACAGGGCGTACCGGTCCCAGTGCACGGCACTCGTCAAAGGCGGCTGAGTGGCTTGTTCCGGCTGCATTTCTTTCTGCTGAGTATGCGCCTGCGGTGTGGTTTGCACCTCGCGTTCCAGAAATCACTATGCTTTTTTTTTTTTGTCTTTTTCTCTGGTTGTGTACTAAGCAAAAAATGTAACAGCGTATAGTACCGCACTCTGGAGACCTCTTTTTCGCGTGGAGACGAACCCGCCCCCCCCCCCCCCCCAGCTTTCTAAAATATTACGGATACAACATTCAGTCAAGAGTCACTAAAGGCGACAACACACATTATACGGGCGGATCAGCTAAAAAGCGTCTGGCCCGCTCTTAATTTCGGAGTGAAATTTTCAGAAAGACGCACAGCGTACTGCGCTTGACCAGACAGGAATAACTACTATAACCTTTAAGCGTGTTTCAGCACTCAGCCAGGAATGATGTGAGTGTTATGTATGCTTCTCAAAAGACGAGTATAAAACTTAATCCGCTTTATGTTTTCTTGAAGCTTTTCTTGAAGCGTAGTGAAGCTTTCGCTTCAATTGTAAACTGGTTTTTAAAAGGAAGGCGCACCATCTGTCAAAGTCCCTTGAAGGTCAAATTATCGGACACGCGAAGCGCGGCTTTAGCTAGCGTAGTGAAGCTTTCGCTTGAAAAAGAAGCGGACGTGGAATTTCCAGTTACGCAACTTAATGTTTTCTAGCGTTCGTGAGGTCGAAACGATTCGATTTATCGACAGTATGGAGCGAGCGCGCGCTCAGTGATGCCCGCTGCAGATTCTCGCTGCAGCCAGCTGTGCTAGTGGAATGGTCACGTATGCAGGGGTTATGAGCCATAAGCGAGTTCTTACAGTTACTTTAAACTGAAAGGTTTCGAAAGAACCTTTCAATGATGAAATCCTTCGGAGAGCGATCGATGACGCTTGATTTTATTCAGGAAAAAGCTACTGTGCCGTCGCCCTGCGCGGCGCGCAGCGAGGGCGCATTCTTCCCGAATGCCGATGGTTGCGGCGAGACTGGCGAGTGGAATCCACGAACCCTCGTCCCTGAAAAGACGCATGCGCTTGCATGTTCATCCTCACAATATATAGGCTGTCCCAGCTAACTTGGACCGAGTTTTAAAAATATACGGTTTGCCCTAGCACAGCGAAACAAATTCAGATATGTTCAGAGTCGCCTATGCTAACCTCCAGTATTTTTTCGTTCACTGCAGTTGATTAATTAGTAAAGACTAATTAGCTTTTTTTTTTTAAATTATTGGCTTGAGAGGAAAAGTGTCAATACACAAGTTGTAGATCTTCCAGAAAAAAAAAAAAAAGTGGCAGTGGCTTAGCTCGGCTATGACGGGGCTCAGCTGGTTATTCTTAGCTTTCCCAGCACGTTTAGCATTGTCATGCTCGTTCTTCGTACTCTCAATGAGTTAAGCTTCTACGCTCTTCTGCGCCGCTGAGCAGCAATTTCGATTTCTTTCTCCATGGCTACACCACACTGGCAAACGCCCCATTGTATATATATATATATATATATATATATATATATATAACCCCACTGATACCTCTGCGCATGCGCGGCGCGTCAGACATGGATTATATGCAACAGAGGCGCACAGCTGGGCACGCGCCGGCACCAGTGCGTCTGCCGTGGAAGACCTCACTCCTCTGGAATGCGCAGACCGGCGAGGCGCGCGCGCGGCGGAGCGCTCGGGCAGCGTCAGACATGCTACTACGCAACGGAAGCGCACAGCTGGGCACGCGCCGGCGCCAGTGCGTCTGCCGCGGCTGACGTCACTCCTCTGGAATTCGCAGCGAGGCGCGCGTGCGGCAGTGGCCGTCTGACGTCACTGCTCCTCGCTCTTGCGCAGCATGGCTTTCTAGGAGCCACGCGAAACTGCTCAACCTCGGCCAGTGTAGCTAACGCTACAAAACAGCTTGCCACGTTGCTTTCATCAAACTAGCATTTACGTAAAGTGATATTTTTGCCAGCCGAAACCAACGCCTGGTATGATAAAAACACTTCCTCGTGACTGCGGCGTCTATTTAAAGCCTCGAGACACGTCTGGGATAACAAAACACATTTTTCTAGGCCATGCTCTCTACGATGAAGCTGGTTGTACGCACTTGGCGAATGGTTTTAAAATAACAGCTGGTCACGTGACAGCATTTTTTTGAAGGCATTTTTTGATAGGGAGGCGTAAGTCGTAGCGTGATGGAAACAACGTAGCTATCCGTTTTTCGAGATCTACAACTCTTGCATAGACACTTTTTCTCTCAAGCTAATTATTCAACTGTAGTGAACAAAAAATACTGGAGGTATAG
This sequence comes from Amblyomma maculatum, assembly GCF_055883805.1. Lineage (NCBI taxonomy): Eukaryota > Metazoa > Arthropoda > Arachnida > Ixodida > Ixodidae > Amblyomma > Amblyomma maculatum. The sequence continues at coordinate 23,584,564 of NC_139344.1, forward strand.
ATAGGTGACTTTGAAGATCTCTGAATTTGTTTCACTGTGTTAGGGCTAACTGTATATTTTAAAACCTTGGTCCAAGTTGGTTGGTCCAAGGCCCGGAACACGATGCGCGAAGCCTCATGATAAAAAGAAAAGTTGGCACCACAAGACAATGTTGCAGGTATCGCTGGCCATGCGCTCGAGCGTTAAGCTGTTTTCGAGATATGCCACGTCTGCCCTGCTTAATGCTAACACTACAAGATTTCAATCGCAGTTTCTTGTGAGAACTTTTGTACGGCGTCGTCTCTTTCAAAGGGAAACAGGAGCCGGTTACAGCGCCTTGCGCCAACAAAAAAGATGAAACAGTGCATGCGCAGATGCTTTCCCTTCGAAATTTAGTTTCTTTTTCATTGCCCTTATATCTGATGTCCTCAGCGTGAGCATATCTTGCCTGATAATACGAGACAATCATAATTATCACTTACTTTTCGAGCCTGCGCTTGAGCCCGCGCTTACCATGAACTTAACGGTGACGCTTATATTTGCCTTCGTCCAATCAAAGCGCCCGTGGTCAGGGCTATTAAAACGACTGGCAGCCCCGTGCCGCTGGCAGAAAGCGACATCGCAGCTCACGAGATCCTCCCTTCAGGTTGTTCCAGCCTCGCAGCGAGCGGTCGCGCTGAACGTCGCCACAATCAGTTTACTGGACTACGCCTCTTACCCGGAAGAAGCTGCAACCCGCCTGCTCTTTTCTAGCATTTTCAAGTTCGTAGTCTTGCAGTACAAGGAGCAATGGGTTGCCTGTGTTCGTTTTTCGTGCGCCGACGAGTGGAGGTCGATGAGCGCAGTGTGCTGGCACCCGAGTTGCATGCAGGCATCGAGTACGGATCTGTCGCTTCCAACATCAAGGAGTTCAACATGCCACCGCCGCAGGAAGCCCCACTACAGGCAGATCCGCCGCTAGCACCAGCCTTGCGGTCCCCTGTGCGACGTGGAGCTGGAGGAGAGCACAGGACACGGTCTGTGACATTTTCCGAGGACGTGAATGTTGGCAGCGAGCCGAACGTCGTCAAGCCACGCTCCGCGTCCGTGGTCGAGGACTCCAACGGTCTCAATAGCGGAAGTTCGTCATCGGACAACGGCGTGAGCGGCTAGGCTTCCCGGATGTCAGGCAGTCGATCTGCCGAGTACACTACCGAAAACCTGAATTGGGTGAGCTGCTTTCACTATTTCCTGGGTGGTGGATTCTGTGTTGCCTGTTTAAGACAAGCTATGGCACAGAACTTCTCCCGTTGGAGGTTCCTGTCGGGTCCCTTTGTTACTATTGCCAACTAATTCCAAGTCACTTTCGTGGGCAAAGAAGACATGCGCTGAGTCTTATCCTTAATTCTCGTCTTCCTGTCGTACCGCACCTATGACCGGTAGAGAACACAATTGGGCCCACCCTGTATTCTCGAAGGTTACTTTTTTTCATGTCCTTATAATCGTTCTTTTGCACCAGCAATGGGTGGCTTCAGACATTCTGGTGGTCGGCCTAAGTTCGCAGGCTCTATCAAAGGCGCGATGACATTACTATGTACGACATGCTCTAGTACTGATTCTTCGCCGCCGTTCGACCCGCCGGTGATTTAGGCCGGAGCCTTCGAGTATGTCATGCCATGGCTCGGAACTGCTGTGTCATACGCCTCTTGCTGCTCTTGCGTCACTATGCACTAAAGCTGTTGCATCATTTCTTTTCCAGATCTCGCCTCCTCCCCTGCCTGCTTCAATTTACAATCCGCAGAAGACGGCACGACCGCTCTGAAGACTGTTCCGCTGCACCGTGTTTTATCCCGCGCGCCTGTTTTCAGCTTGCGCCTTCCAACCACTGTTCAGCAATAAAGCCCCGATTTTAGCCTTACTTCGCTCACAGTGCATTCCCTTGCCTGTCTTCCTGTCTTGTACCGCCTTGTGAATCATTTCGTGACCACTTACTGCTCCGTACCCCCTACGCCTCTTCCTCCATGTCCACCTACCCTGGCGGTTCCTAGTGGGAATGTAGTGCAGTACTTCGGACATGACCGAATGTCACCGATCGATGCTTTGGCCCCTTGAATGCGTGCCTCGCGTACAGCTGCGTTTTATAGTCTAACTCTGAATTCCTCCCTTGCCACGGGTGAGCTGAGCCAGAGGCAATCATTAGTGCCTTCTTGGCGTGTACAAATCCCTTTCCGGATAAGCGTAGCATGTCTGCGATATCGTTGGACGTGAGCACGAAATTCTGATTAATTGATAAGTTAACTACGTCACAGCCATATGATATCGAGGAGGAATGTCATTCTCATGACTCTCACGTCAAACACAACGTCACGTGTGGGATGAAGCTGACAAAAGCGTGCCATGTAATACGAATTAAAGGTCGCCGCGTGTCTCAAGTGATTCGATTTTATAGTAAGTGATCACTCTTAAAGGGCTGCGGGTAGGATCGGAAACCACGAACTCTGGTTGCGGGCCTGTCACGCTACCGACTATAGGGCACTCAATGTACGCTTGTATGGCTATAGTGAACAAGCATGGGTTTGTGAGTCGTGTGATCTTCCACGCACAATGGTATCTTGCATCGTTACTCTAACGAGTATATGTGCACATAATCGGACCACAGGACTCTTCATAATCGTTAGGCTGAGTGGAACGTAACTTCCTCTTGCGTTAAAGCTATAAAATCTGTTCTGCCATCCATTCATCAACCGGCCTTTTTGGTACCCATAGAATGCCGGTGAACTTTCGAGAGCCTATTACGTATGGGTGTCAGGCAAACAATGCCATTTTTGCCGTCTAGTATCGGCGCCGCATGTTTTTAAGTCCTCTAATAATATGCTTGTGCGAATCGTGCCGCCTACAGTTTTTTAGGTCTCTCAATATCTTCGTACGGCTACTGTGCACGTCGGGGAAATGTTGCGGTGTAATGGGATCGTTTTGCGCGTCTCCCGGTTGTATAAGCTGCGCGGTGCAGTCGCAGGCATGCAATGCACTGTATGCACTTGCCTCCTCTCTACGCAGCCTGCCTCGCCGTGCTCTTGATGTGAACACTGAAAGTAGGCGGAGTTGCAAGCAATAAATAAGAACTCAATAAGCCCAATCCCGATTGACAGCTGAACACACTGATAGGGCTAATTGAATGATGACTGAAGAATGGTCGAGCGCTGCTGTGACCTGCAGACCTGAATTGCGGAGCTGCAAATGCGAGCAAATTCACCTCTGATGGGACGCGCAGTTTATTTTCTACCCGACTTCATGTCGCAGGCAGCGTCAATCTGGACAGTCGTCGTTGCGAACAAGCTATTCGAGAAGGCGACCTACCCGTCATGCTCACTAGTGTGACCCTACTTTGTATTGATTATTTCCTCCTAAATTGATTACATTACTAATTTAGGTGAATACCAAAGTAAAAATAAAAAATAAAAGTACAATCCACAATGCTTTCTTTGGCCTCGCCGACTGTTGGCTTCTTTCCTTTGTGTATTATAACGAGCACCCTCATTTCCCCTTCAATTATCTGCTTGTAGCTTACGAGGGTCTCGGTTCTGGCAGTCTTGAAGTCATAGGCAGCGTAAGAGGGTCCTAGCAAAGCTTTCGCCCTCCCTCTTGATCATGTTCTACGTGATGCTGGTGGTAACACAGGACGTTCCACGTTCGCCACTATGCTTGAGGGTGGCGCTGGTGAACACTCTCAAGATTCGTTTACAGGCAACAATGCCTAAGAAAGTAGCAGGTTGGACAGCCGCCAATGTAGCTCAGTCGGTAAGAGTACCGGACGCGATATTCGGAGGTCGTGGGTTCGGTTCCCACCATCGGCAAGTTGTTTTTCCTTCTACTTTGTATTTATCTTTCCCCCTAAACAGATCACCTTACTAATTTAGGTGAATACCAAAGTAAAAATTAAAAAAAAGAAATAAAGTACAAAAAATATGGCTTACCAAGATACTTTGTTGGTAAGTATCCATTGTTAATTTAAACAGCGCGAACAGGAAGACAAAGGACAAGATAAAAGGAAGCCAGAGTACAAGCGCTGACTCACAACTCAGCCTAAGCCTTTACTCCAAGACGCAGATAAAAACAAATATGACGAAAACGAAGCAGTCACGTGAAGCAACCCCTGGGTTCACCTGCTGCACAATAAGTACCTCAAAAAAGAAATCTATTTGCTTGAAAGTGTAAGAGAAGTCTTGCTGACACACTTATTGTCCCTTGAAATAAAATATGCTTCAACTATTTCTCTCGTCAACTTTTCTTTGTGGCGATACAAAATCCTAACCTGGTCAAACATGGGAGTACATTTCTCCTTCTTCCTGTTTCACAGGGATGGCAATGTGAGACCATAAATGTTTCGTCCTTTCCACTTTCCAAATTGTTCCGGTGTTCCAGTAGTCTCTTGTTAATACACTGCCAAAACAGAGGCCCTCGTAAGCTGCAAGCAGATAATTGAAGGGGAAATGAGGGTGCTCGGTACATGAAGGAAAGAAGCCAACAGTCGGCGAGGCCAAAAAAAGCATTGTGGACAAAGCATTTCTGGTCTCACATTGCCATTCCTGCGAAACAATGAAGAAGGAGAAGTGTACTCCCATGTTTGACTAGGCTAGGATTTTGTATCGCCACAAAGAAAAGTTTACGAGAGAGATAGTTGAAGCATATTTTATTTCAAAGGACAATAAGTGTGTCAGCAAGACTTCTCTTGCTCTTTGAAGCAAAGAGATTTCTTTTTTGAGGGACTTTTTTATGTAGCTGGTGAACCCAGGGGTTGTTTCACGTGATCGTTTCGTTTTCATCATATTTTTTTTTTTATCTGGGCCTTGGAGTAAAGGCTTAGGCTGAGTTGTGAGTCAGCTCTTGTACTGTGGCTTCCTTTTATCTTGTCCTGTGTCTTCCTGTTCGCGCTGCTTAAATTAACAATAAATAAAGTACAATCCCCAATGCTTTCCTTGGCCTCGCCGACTGTTGGCTTCTTTCCTTCATTGGTACTATTAAGGTTCTCGCTCGCACAACCAGCTTTTTGCGCCTCGAAAGTGTGAAACGCCACATCGAACACGTCACTGATTTTTACCGTTGATTTGTTTTCACAAACTCATTGCATCGTGCCATTGAGCCAAATCGCTTATAAACAAAGGAAATATTAGAAGCTGAAGGTCTTACGGCATCCTAAGTTCGAATCCACGCACTTGATCGATGGCACCTAGAGGTTCGCGGAACCAGTGTCAAAGAGAATCTTGAACGACTGCGGTGGTGTGCCCATTGAGATGACGCCCACATAGCGCATCTGTTGGAAAGAAATACAGCTTCATCTTTTTCGAGGTGGGTACTGGCTGTCGTCTGAATCCGGCGAAACCTAAAATGAACGGTACGACAAAGACCTTTTGAATATACCTATGTTATTTGTGGAAGAATAGTCCATGTGTTTTCTTAAAACCATGCACTTTTCAAGCCATAAGCACGCGAGCATATTGCGTCGCTAGTTTTACTGCTTCAGACGGCATTTTTAGCGCAAAAAAACACACACGCACACGAGAGAAAAGGAGGGGCACGGGACAAGCGCTACCAACATCTGCCTACAATCCCCAAAAGTACAATCTCCTTTTCTCTCGTGTGCGTGTGTGTTTTTTTTGCGCTAAAAATGCCGTCTGAAGCTGAAAACCATCTAGCCCGTCTAAAAGTTCTTTTAGTTCTACTGCAGTCATCATTGTCGTCATTCTAACCACATCCACTGTAGGACAAACTCATTTTCGTTGGCGTATTGTTAACACAGTCCTTTACCAGCTGCGTTGGCCCTTTCCCTTCAAACTTACTAAGCTGATCCGCTCACTTGAATCTTTCCATTACGTTTGCTATCTCTTGGAATCGTCTGCCCTCCCCATAACTCCCATCGGCTACCTGCTCGGCGCATTACCAGAGACAACGTGCTGTCGCTGACCAGTGGCCTCAGCCGGAAGGAAAGGACTTCAGCTTTGCGAGCGATTTATAAATGCACTCTGAGAAAGGCGCAGTTGAAGATAACATCGCGTAGTGCTATTAGTTATTGTTTGGGAGCGGGGCGTGCAGATTTGGCGCGTCTGGCATCTTCCAGCACGCTATTAAGACTGGCTGGTATCAGAGAGCTTTAACGAAAAATGCGGGGGGAAACTCGGGGGCCCTTTAACTACGACCTGCTTTTTGGAGAGGCACACTATGACTTGAAAAACGGCCTTGACATTCATATGGCGGTATTAGCTTCATACGCCTTTGTCCGCGCTGAGGCGCTCCGCCAGCGGCGATCGTCCCAGGTACGTTGAGTAGTTGCGGCCGACGTATATCAGAGGAATCCTGCAAAGATTGAGCGGAATTAAAGATCTACTTTGATCACCGAAGCATTCAAATTTGACATGATCGATTGTGTTATATCAAATCTTCTTGCAGGACTGTGACCTGATGCGCTCTTAAAGAGTCTAAGTCGGACTAACTGAATAACCAATCACATTGCGCTTTGTGAGGATGGTAGGCGTGTAATTCTTCGTGCACAGCTGCATAGCGATTTTCTTAGATGTTTAAATATAAAACAATATAATATGACCAGTACACAAAAACCCCCGTGACATCGAAAAAAAAAGTTAGATTAAGTGGTAGACACACTTTTTGTGCAATGAATTAGCAACTTTAATGTTCAGTTAGACGGCTGGCTGCTGTTACGTTTCCCCACCGACAAGTGGGACAGCTGACGCGGCCACCGCATAGCAACAGGCAGAACCGCGAGCGGATCGGCCATTTCGGCGCCGTTCATCGGCCGCGCAACGGTTCCTCCCGCGGGCAAGTTTCGACGTGATCTTGCCACGCGCCAAATGTGTGTGCGTGCGTGTGTGTGCGAACGCCGGCCAAGCCCGGAGCTCGGGGGAGAGTGCGCCGCCCTCGCCCGTGTGCAGGAGGTGGAGGAGATGTGGTCGCGCCACCTGCGATTGAGTCATCGCCGTGTCTGATTATACAGGGCTCTCCCCCTTTCCCTGTGAACTCGAAAACCTATAAAAAGCAGCGGCAGACTCCGCTGCGACAGAGACTACTTTGACGCGCCGTTGAGACGACGTTAGATACCAGCTGTGTGAACGTGTCTGTATTCTCTCCGGGTCAGCTTCTCTGCCCGCTCCTTCATGATGTTTTAGTAAAGGTTGTTTCGTTAGAAGACGCCTCGTCTTTGCTGGGACCGTTCATGCCGTCCACGGAGCCGCCAGGCCAACGCTACCGAGGGGCCGCGAGCCGCACGTAATAACTGGTGGCAGCGGTACGCTACCCAGGCGCACGCGACCTAAACCTAATACTGCCCATAGGAAAGAAAAACAAGGAAATTGAAACGCTGCAATATTGCGTAACAAAACACTCACGAACCTTTATGGAGGCCACATTGCAATAACCTTACGTGCCGTTTTACTCGAAAGCGCTACTTAACCTGTTGGGAATGGCATAATTATGCTTTGTCAGCTTCTGAAACGTCCAGCGCATAATTTCAGAAAGGTATTAATTCTGTAGCTCTACAAATAAAAGCGATACGTGTTCCCATTTATATTGCGAGAGATGTCTCCAAACGCAAATACTATCCATCCAATGTTGTAGCTTCAATGAGATTGGGCCAAATTCAGCGTACAAGGATACAAGTCATTAAAGTTGAGTATCTCTTCAGTCACTGTGTATAGCAGCACAAATGAAACTCTATTTTTCTTTAACTTACACATTTAATATGAACAGCGGAATCCTATAGTTCGAAAACTAGACTATATTGCGGTATGCCTCAGTCGATTCACTATCGCAGAGAACTTGCCAGAGCTTTTAGAAGAAGTCAAATAAATTGTGGGCCTCACTTGAGCCGGTTAGTCACGTTGGTAGATTATGCCGTTAGCAGAGCGCTCAGCAGAGCGCAGAGCGGCACCAACACTTTCATGGCTTTGTTCTCGACACAAAGAAGAGCGAACGGGCCGGAAAGTGGCTTCAAGCGCGGTCGTTCAAGATGCGAAAATGCCGCTTTGGCGAAGTCAGGTGACAGGCACTTATCATCGAGCAAAACTTGAGGGAGAAAAAGATATTGCTTCGCTTCCAATGTTCACCTCAGAATTGACACGCTGACGGAAGCGTACATTCTGCAACGCTAAAGTCGAGTCAGAAGAAAGCCGTTAGCGCTGTCTTTCAGGAACCGAGTAAATTTGCCCGGCAGCTTTTACCAAAGGAGCAGGAATTATGTTCTCATCACATAATAAAGCCGTTTTTGTGGTGTACAAATAAGAATACACAGTGATTACGATCGCCACATGAGAGCCAACGATACACCCACATACCACTAGATGTCATGCTAAAACATGCGCATAGCTGTGCAAAACAGTTCTGTTTGCTCTAAGCGAGAAAAAAAATCGGCGTAGGTTAGTGTAGCAAATATGCACAAAAATCATAGCCTTTGAAGCACTGCCTACAGCTGTTATCATGACTAGCAGCTGATCGCTGTTAGCGAGAAATCATGGGCATGGCTCTGGCACGTGATTGTCAGCTTGATATCGCTGACCACTGACTGATTCATCAAGTTGGTAGGTGCTGTAGCATGCCCCGCAGCGCTGGCGCAGTTGGTTCACAGGAAAAGCGCAGTGTATCGGTCACACTTGTTTCTGTGGACACCTGAACCGCGCCGTAAGGGAACGGATGAAGGTGGCAGTGAAAGTGGAAAAAGAGAAAGAGGTGCCGTAGTGGACGGCCACAAAGTATTTTCGACCATCTGGGGATCTTTACGTGCACTGACATTGCGCATCACATGGATGCCTCTTCGTTTCGACTCCATCGAAACGCTGGTGGTCGGGTACGAACCCGGGTATTGCGGCACAGCAGTCTGCCGTCTTAATAACTGTATCACCAACGCGGGCTTTTGACGTGAGGTTTGAGATTGGGATAACCATCAATCTTCCAGTGCTTATGGATGTCATGTCAGGCAAGCTACGCCACACCACGCAGGCAAGCTAGCACGGGTTGATTAAAGCGGAATTTTATATCAGTGGGTGGTCACTTACGACCGGTAGATGTGCGGCGGTCTGTCACGCAGGCAAAAAAAAAAAAAAAAGAAAAAAGAAAAAAAAAAAAGAAAAGGAAGAGAAAGCCGTCAATTCGCTTTGTTAGATACATACTGCAATTTATTAATACGAAAGAATTACATCGATATGTTCACAGATTTCTGTCCGCAGACCGCGTCCGCAGAACGTGTCCGCAAAATCTTGTCCGCAGCAGTTGTAATTGAAAAGTGATAGAGGTTAAGGAGTAGTGTAAATCGATAGAAGCGGACGTAATGTTGTGTCTGAAAAAATAATTAATCCAATAAGTTAATTAGGTCATTAATTAGATACAGAAATGTAAAAGTAAAGGCGAAATGGTCTCATTAGCTAATGGCTGCGCCACATTTTGAATTATCAAATACTAAAATAGTTACTTAAACCAGTCAATTAATGCGACGTTACGCAACTTGAAATCGAGCCAAAAAAAAAGGGAAAATGAAGGGATTGGCGCGCAATTTGAGAGTACGAAAGACTATAGTTAATTAAGGCAGTCAATTAGGGTGACATCAAGGATGTGACGTTACACAAACCAGAAGTAGAGCCGAAAAAGGGCATGGGAAGGAATTGGCGCGCAATTTGAAAGTACCAAAGACTAAAATGGGTAAACAAGAAGTGAATTAATGTGACGTCAAGGATGTGACGTCACGCAACCGGAAGTAGAGCCTAAAATGGGCATAGGAAGAGATTGGCGCGCAATTTAAAAGTACCAAAGAATAAAATGGGTAAACAAGGAGTTAATTATACTGACGTAGATGATCTGACGTCACGTAATAGGAAGTAGAGCCGAAAAAAGGCATAGGAAGGGATTGGCGCGCAATTTGAAAGTACCGAAGACTAAAATGGGTAAACAAGAAGGGAAGTAATGTGACGTCAAGGGTGTGATGTCGCGCAACCAAAAGTAGAGCCGTAAAAGGGCATAGGAAAAGATTGGCCCGCAAAATGACAGTACCAAAGACTAAAATGGGTAAACAAGAAGTGAATTAAGCAACTAGAAACAACCAGAAGCAACCAACGGCAGCATATCCGTGCTTTCGCATTACTCCAATGCAGATTCCACAGTGCTCTTTAATATTTTAACGCGAGTGCATTCTATTGCTCAAACCCGGCGCCGCACAGAAAAAATAGCGTTCAGAAACTTTGCGACGTCACAGCCGCATGACTTCGCTCTGGAATTTCAAGCACTATAGCTCACAACGTTCATGTTGCGGGGTGGGTGTAATCACGATTTAATCGAAGCGATGAAAACATAACATGCAATAAGCAATAACGATCGCGATCTGCCCGAAATTATTTAGCTTTATCAGCTATTGATTTAAATAAAATTCAAATTTTAGACGGGGTTTCGAGCCCGCGATTATTGGGTTGCGAGCTAAGCACTCTAATAAACGGGATATGTATGTTATGCAGTCTATTATCCCCGTAACAAAACTTATGATGAGACATTATCGTTTTCGCATTTAGAGCATTTTGTAGACTGAAGTGCTGCATCCGTATTTGGTCGTCGAAATACGTCGCAGCCGCTCACACGGGCACGATTAGCGCGCACGTTTCGTCCGTTCAAAATGTCTTTGGGAGCACTGCATACTAGTATGTTAGCGCATGCTGCACAGTAACGTGTCATGGTTTCCTGTGTCGCGGGCTTTCCATCAATGCTGGAAAAAGGACGACACGGAAAGTTCGGAAAAAAAAAAAAAAAGAAATGTGACTCTTGTTCTTTAACCCCGTCCACAACGGGGCCAATCAGCAAGGATGAAAAGTACTGCGTACTAAAGTGAATATCAAATTTACGCACATTCGGTCATGGCCGAATCGAGCGGCGGCGGTCCGCGTCGCCGCTCAAGTTCAGCCGTGGCACTATAGCCGTGGTAAGGCAAGCTAGCACCCCGCAGTCCTGCTATTCGCAGTAGTCAAGCTAAGAACAGGTGAACGCTTCCCCCTGCGCACGGCTGGGAGAAGAATGGGGCTTTGAAAACCCACCCTCCAACAAAAGAATGCTTCTCTACAAAGCAATGGTTGGGCCCCTCGGCCAACTGGGGGCAAGGCCGATAGGCACTTTCTCAGTCCTGAATCAGTGGCGTAGCCTGGTGGCAGAATTTGAACTAATTCCAAGATGGCCACCGTGGGACCCCAATGAAATATGCTCTAAGAAGCAAACAATGTTCCTTTGGGTTTACTCAGCTGCGGTATGCAGTTCTTTTTAATCAACTGACGCCGCTATTTCGACGGGTTAATATTTCTTCGTGTTGTTACAGACCGGGAAAAACAGGATGCACTGGAAGGGAACTTGTATCGGTAATTTGTGAAGTGACGTTCAGCAGTTCCGTAAGACATGTGTCCTTTTCGTGTGTACTGTTTTTTATTTTTAATCCTTAGTTCAAATAAAGTGACGCACAACGACATTAGGAAAAATTAAGGTCGTCCGTCGAAACGATTCTCAAATAAACGCTTTACTTTTCAGCAAAAAGCGGGTTACTCAGGTCGTGAAAAAGCCTGACATCGTGGCGATACTTGTCGTTGCTGCATAGAAAAAAAAAAAAAAAAAAAGACGGAGTCCGCGATGCCCTCTAGCACCAAATGAACAAGGCAGCTACAGGGATCCGGAATGCGTTGGTGTTCGAGAATTTCCACACACACACAAAAAAAGGAAGAGTCAGCCAAGTAGGGAAAGAGTAAGTCAGAGAAAAACAAACAGGTGAGAGAAAGATGTAGCAGGTATTTATTTAGACTATTTCCAAGGGAATCACAGTGGGATGGAGGAGAGTGAGATCATAAGCGGCCCTCATTCACAGAAAGAGCTTATATGTATATTTACAGCCGCCCTTAACACGAATGACGGAACGCGTGGCCTGGACTGCTGCCAAGGCGGATGCTGCTGCCAGCGCCACGAGGCGATAGTCATCGGGGGCGAGATAATGCTCTCGGCACGTTTACTGCGGCTGACGATAGCTGGTGCACAGATCGCTTCGACTGCTTTTTCACTTGTGCCCGATCGCCGAGTGGACAGCGTGCTCGTTACGGGGGCGTTTCCGCGCTTTTTGCTCGCCGATGCGTCCTCACACGTCGCCGGGCAATGCCCTTTGCAGTTTTGTTATCGCGGGAACCATAAACTGCGCGCTAAATCGCCGCAGGTTTCGCCCCTTGCAAGTTTGGTCCGAATGCTGTAGATGTAACATTTATGCTATGAGAAGTGCGATGCGCTTCAAAATTATTTCCACGTAAGGCCACACCAAGGACGTCAAAAACAAATAGCATGACAAAAACTAGCTAGTGCTTCCAGTAAGGTTCTACAGGAAATAAATATGCCACATGAAATAATGTAAGTTCTTCCTTATTTCCCCACTCTTCCACACTACGCGTCGGTTTTCTTTTGCAGAACAATATACTTCGACGTTCTACTTTTTATTTATTCCGCCCTGGAGATTTTACATTACGTCGAGGTGTGGAAAAAGAGTTGCGCGTTAACCGAGCATGAAAACATTTGAACGCATTAATTTCAGACAGTTATGCGATGCTGTAGTAAAGAAAAGCTTCTTGATCCTTGCAAGTTTGATTCAAATGCTGCCGACGGAACAAAATGCTTTCGGCTCTGTGGTGCTCTTTCAATTGTAAAGCCCTTATATGCCGATACTTCGTACGATAGTAAAAATGAGAGGTCATCTTATTCACAAAACGTTTGTTACGCTTTAGGATTCAGAGTCATCGTTAATTGTGCGAAATTGTTTTGCTAACACCGTGTTTGTGAGCATTTCTGTATGAATTACACATTTACGCGCATGCACGGACGCACCCACATACGCTCTCTCTCTCTCTCTGTCTCTCTCAATGAGAAAATAGTCCGGCCTCTCAGCATGGCAAGAAAATTAAAGGATAGGCGCTTTTGTCAATGGCTAGGTGAAGAAGAAAACAAAAAGAAAGCACCAAGCACTTTATTAAACACAATTTATAAGCGAGTGGCTCCACCCAGAGAACTCTTCACTGCCTCCATACGCTCCGGCAGTGATTGATAAAGCGCGTCCAACAGCTCTATATCCACCTGCATAAGCTGCCGCTCCTCTTGAATGGCAACCCAGAGCAGGTCCCAAGTGGTGAATTTGGAGCCTAAACGCCTGGAGAGCCAGGATCTCGATGTATGCTCGCCTGTCATCCTGCCTTGAATCCTGTGGATGGGACCCAAGCCCTGGTAGCTCACGGCATCCCTACACTCTTTGCACTGATAGCAGATGTGTTCCCAGTTAGCCTAAATAGCATGCGCTTTTTTTTTCGGTCACAGATTAGCGATTTTCTTTATTGCGACATCGCATTACTATTTGAAATTAATGCGTTCATATGTCTTCATAATCGGTTAACGCGCAACTCTTTTTCCACACCTCGATGTAATGTAAAATCTCCAGGGCGGAATAAATAAAAAGTAGAACGTCGAAGTATATTGTTCTGCAAAAGAAAACCGACGCGTAGTGTGGAAGAGTGGGGAAATAAGGAAGAATTGACATTATTTCATGTGGCATATTTATTTCCTGTCAAACCTTACTGGAAGCACTAGCTAGTTTTTGCCATGCTGCTCGTTTTTGACGTCCTTGGTGCGAACTTACGTGGAAATATTCTTGAAGCGCATCGCACTTGGCATAACATAAATGTTGTTACGTCCACAGCATTCGGACCAAACTTGCAAGGGGCGAAAACTGCGGCGACTTAGCGCGCAATTTATGGTTCCCGCGATAAGAAAACTGCAAAAGGCATGGTCCGGCGTGTGATGACGCATCGGCGAGCAAAAAGCGCGGAAACGCCCCCGTAACGAGCACGCTGTCCAAGCGGCGATCAGGCACAAGCGAAAAAGCAGTCAAAGCGATCTGCGCACCAACTATCGTTAGCCGAAGTTAACGTGCCAGAGCATTATCTCGCACCCGATGACTATCGCTTCGTGGCGCTGGCGGCAGTCCGGCCAGGCCACACGTTCCGTCCTTCGTGTTAAGTCTGTGGGCGGCTGTACTTGCTTCAGCAAGTTGAATCGTAGGGCCAAAATTTAGGAGAAAACAAATAAATAAGAACGCTAATGAAATCCACTCAGTGCTGTAGACAGCGGCAAATGTATGACCAAGCAGATTCTGCTGGATAAAGCCAATAGCCGTCAAAATTATAGTCCGATCGACAGTCTCTGGCAGGACGAGGGCAGGACATTTGAGTAGTGTAAAGGCGGGCTGTAGGCACCTTCAGTACATAGCATTTCTCTACATCATGTACGAAATTGTGAACCCTACTGAGTTTCACAAGCCTTTTCTATGAATCTACAAGCACGCGCTTAGGTGGGCTGGGAACTCTCAGCTTTTGTTCGCGAATGAGTCTGCAAGTTACTTTTTTGGCCACAATGCTTGCCTACGCAGTAAAGTCTTGCAGTGTGCGAGAACGAAGGTGCGGGTAATGCACAGAATAATCGCAATCTTCCTGGGACATTCTCCATGCGCCTTGACTTATTTCTCTGGAGCCTGGTGGAGTAGGCCCTCTTCACTTGTTCGTGCATCGATGTGTCTCGCGTTTTAACGCGATACCGTTAAAGGTTCCGTGCCGCAGAAAAGCCGGTGTCAGCGTTGTGATTGTAACGCGTGAGTCAGAAGAAATTAAAGGAACAATAACAGTTTAGCGGAAACCAGCGGCTTCGAACACGGTTCCTTCGCAGTGCGAGGCGAGCACGCAACCACTCCGCCACAGAATGGCATTGCTTCTCTCTGGTTAGGGACGTAATTTGAAAAAAAAAAAAAAGAACTAATTACGGAAGTAACAGTTAAACGAGTAGCAAAGAACATTTCTTCTTGCTTGTGGTGCTCAATGGAAAATTACTTCGATCTTACGGCGCTGCCGCAACAGAAGGCTCGAGCCGCCACCCGATTCAAAGCCTTATACATTCATTCATCGTCTTCAAAGTATTGTAGTTTAAGGACAGCGGAAAAAAAAAATTAGACTACAGACGTTAAGCGGGAAGAATAACTAAACTTTGGTTATATGATTGGTGGTTAAAATCAAGATAGTGGCTAAATTTCCCTCTGCACTAAATAAAAAAAAGCAGTGGTGTGACATTAGAAGCATGTCGCTATGAGGCGGAAGAGCATGAGAAGGCGATGTGAACGGGACCAGGTAACGCTGTCGCGTTGAACTCTTACAGGCGAAGATTAAGCATCCCCCAATGTTTTTATTAATCGGCAAACTACCAATTTTTATTACCTGTGGTGCTTAGATGTCGAGGGCTCACTTGCCTGGCCTATTCGCATCTACTGAACCGGCTCGTGAGGGGTCTCCATGCAGATTCTTTAAGGAAGTTACTGAGAGCTACTTTCAATTTCTTTACCGTGCAGGCGCTTTTGTCAAGATTACTTGCATATGTTCTGCAGAAGGCATATGACTATGGTTGCTATTGACTCTTCGTTCCTTGTACCGTTGAATCGAAGCCTTATCAGGGACTTTTTGACACATGTGTTTTAAACATATTAAAGGAATACGCCGAGCAATCATATCAAAAAGGCCGCGCATTCATATCACAGTGACACTCGTCCATTCGGGAGCGCCATGTACAATGAAGACCCACGATCATAACTAAATCAAAAGGACAAACATCTTCGCTATCTGTAGGCAAAGATCTAATTCCACACGAGGTGAGCAGTAACACTTTTTTAATAGTACTTTGTAGCACGTCCCTGAAATAAACCTCTTCCCAATAGTGCAACAAAACGTGATCTACAGGGCACGTGAGAAACGTATCTTATACCCCTGTCACACGGTCAATTTCAAAGGCGATTGAGTCGATAGCCTTCGAGATTTTCGATCGCGATTGAACTCGAAGGACTCGTGCCACTGCTACACGGCAAAACTCGAAGGCTGTTGAAATAGTTCTGGTGTTAGGCGTCAAACCTTTGTGGCACCACTATCGTTGCTTTCGGTTTTGCTTAAAGAACTAAAATATTTCTATAAATTCAAAATAAAATGTAAATGTTACCTTTTTTTTTTTTTTAGTAAAAACAGATGTTTAGTTGTTATTAAAGAACAACTTTTTTTCTTTTTTGTTAAACGCGTTGACGTTCATATGGCTGTGCTATTCATTGTGTTTGCTTTTCTCGGCGGTGCAGGTTACAGTGGTAGAGAGTACAAAAATAATGCGCCCTAAAAAGGTTGATGCTATTTTTATATTACGAACACTAATATTTTGCCGTGTAAATTAAAGATATGAAGTAATAAGCATTGTTCATGTTTTTGTATCGTAAACGCGCTATGCAGGAGAGTGCACGTGGCGCTCCTCGGAACAACACTAGCAACCTTGCACGCCGTTCGAAGGCCTCCGAGATCTCAATAGAGTTCTGAGCTGTTCCGTTGACTCGATAGATTATCGACTCAATGACCACTGAAAACGCCCGTATGGCAGCGTTCGAAGGCCTTCGAGTCGATGGAAAAACGGTTCGAGGGCCTTCGAAATGCCCGTGTGACAGCGGTATTAATTCTCCTTGTCTAGCGTTCCATCGCCCTGAAGAGCGATAAGGATTTTGCCTTATCGCTCTTAAGGGGCTTTAAGTGCCAACTAGAATTTTGAAGGCGAAAGCCTTTAATGGTTCATACTCCCGGCGTCCGGTCACACTATAGCTGTCAATCGAATGACGTCATCATGACAACAGGAAAATAAAAAATCCTGTCTCCCCTGGGAACCGAACCTCCATCCCTCGAATCCCTATGCCGAGCGCTTTGACAAACTTTGCCACGTCCGGGAAACGCATATCATAATTCTCCTTGTCTACCGTGAGGATGATAGTAGCGATAACAATAACGCTGCAATTAGTTATAATGACAATGATGACAGTAGCGATGATAATGACTGTGCATTTAGTTCGCAATGACAATAAGAACAAACGTGATGTACCCTGTGCAGCAGAAAAGCTCAGGCTTTCGCATTTCTGCGGTGTAGATTCAACAGTGATCTCGGAATTTTTTGTGCAAGGAGTATCTCAGTTGGAGAAGAATTTTGCCTCGCCTGAAAGAAAATACACGCCAGATTCCTTCCTGTTTCCTCGAGACGACAGACAGTTCTGTGAATGACGAATAAGTTTGCATGCGAAAGCGAAGACAGCATACTGTACTTTATTAGGGATCTAAATGTATCAAGACACGCAGAAAATATGCCGAGCAACTAAATATGCTCGCTTGGCTGGACACACAGGCTACTTAGTGCGCGAGACAACAAGCTTAAGCGCGTAGCTTCGTGCTCCTTCTAAGCGACAACAGCGCGAAGTAATGGGTACACACTATAGAAAAAAAGAAAGATGTGACGAACAATGTATGAAAAGGAAACGCATGTGAAAAAAAAAAATACCTGAGACACGCTTGAGCTTCACTGCTAGAGTGGAATGCGTTAGCATTAATGGACCTCGTTGTCTTTCCTGCCTGTCATTCGCTACCATCTGATTATAATGCGATCGACTCGCATAACAACTAGCTTTAATCTGTACATTCGCATATTTCTCGATTTTTTAAAATTCACAACAGTATTTGCTTTCTATAGCAACGCTGATTTGTACTCAGATACTAGCTCCTAATTAGCATACACTTAGTTAGCATCTGTGTTTTCGAGGCACTCCGCTGTCAGACATCAAGGCATTCACTAAGCCCCCATCTAACAAACTTGGGCCAGCGTATTCGTCTCGAAACGACAGTGCCCGAATTAGACTCCCAATAGCCGCGCCCCAATTAACCACCAATTTATTTTTTAATATTCCTATTTGCCCGTGTTATACGTAATTCCTAAATAATTTCGACGTAATCTAGACCTTTGCCTGAATTGTTTCGACACTTTAAGGTTACTCGGACTAATCGGTCATGAAAGACGTATTCGCTGGCGACGCCAACGACGCCGGGTTTCCTGTGACACGGGCTTTAACGCTGCCGCTTACTTTCCTTTTTTTTTTTCATTCATTTTGTACCAACTAGTCGAGATGTCGGTTTTACTGAGTGTGTTCACATAGCTAAAATGTGTTGGTGGGTGTGGCACTCGCTGCAACTAAAGGTTGCACTGACCGAAGCAAGGAGCGCAATTTGGTCTTCCCCGAACGCTTTGGACCGGCGCAGGTTACCTTGGCTTATTGCAAGAAAAAAATGCTTGCTTTCGGAAGAGGGAAATATTTTATTTACAAGATGGGCAAGAAGTAAGGGTGGCAAACATTATCTAGTGCACGACATACGTCACGCCAAAATATGCGAGTAAAGTGGCGACACTGAGTCTTACATAGGCGTATTGTAAGGCTTAACCATTAAAAGAAAGTGCATTTAAAACAAGGTTAAAACTGGGTAAAATAAAACTGCTGCCTCCTTTCGTTGCCGCTGCGCGAGCAATCCCGTTAAACGCGAATGAAACGAATGCCCCACCTCGAGTTATGACAGGCGCATGATTTTCCCGAAGTGTAACCACAGATCGTTGAACCATGTAACAGCATTGACTTATTTGCATATTTTTGCAAATCCCAGATAACGTTACAATCCTTTTACGAGCGAAGTGCTGGTGCCGCGAAGCACTGCTTAACCATTCTCTCTCTCTCTCTTTTTTTTTATGCCGTGTTAGGTGAACGTTTGAATACCTCATGTTTGAGCAGACAGACACTAAGGGATTCATAGGAATGGACGACATACAGCAAAAACAGAAAGGCTTGCGACCTTGCTGGGTTCTAAAAATGTTGCACTGTTATCAATGTCGGCATCAGAGGTAGAGTTGCTGCTAAAGGACTTAATATTTTCTCTATTATAGATGCTGTAAGTGTTCCCCTCTAGTGTAACTGCTGCGAAGAAAATACCTAGAGAGCAATATTAGCGAAAACTCGTGATTTCGTCAGTGATCTTCCGAAATAATTTTAAACTAAGTAAGAGCACCACATGGGCTCGAAATGTACAGCCTCATCTGAGTTGCGATGAAAAACTTTATAAATTGTTGCTGTTTGAAAGGAATCGGAGAGAAGGCACCATCCAAACTAAATAAGAGCTCGCGATCAGGTGATATGGAGGTTTACAGCAAGTATCTACTGCTCGCACAGTTTCCGACGAAACACAAATTTCGCACGTTCCGCACCTATTTACGAAATTCGGGATGAAGCTACGTCAGGCTTTGATTTATTGCTTCCGATTATTCATTCTACGTCAATGTGCGAGAATTACGCATTGCACCTTCGGCAAGACTCCGACCTGTCTTACACAAATTTAGGTCTCTACTGCGTACAATTCCTTTTTATTGTTAGAGGTTTCTTCATTCAGAGAGACCAGATATAAATGAGAAAAATGTCCTGACCTGCTGCAAAAACACCACAGTCATAAATTTAAAACCTTCATTCTCATAATAAAACAGTTTGCACACGAAAGGTTACATGGCTCGTCCGAAAGATAAATACTGAACGCAGTATACAAAGAACAAGCGAACCGATGCAAATATGCTGGGTACTGGGTCTCCGGATTGAAGTCAAAGACGAGAATGCCGTGTTCAGTTCAACCCCCTAACGCTGGTCTTGAAGTAATCCTCCACGAAATGAAGGCAGCTGTCGAATACTTGTTCAAATTCCTCCTGGGGGTCAGGCCGGGTCGGACATTTGGGAATGCAATCGTAGATTAGTGCTAAAGGCAGAAGCTCGCTCCTGGCTGATTCGAAGGAGATTTCCAGTCGGTTCATTGAAGATCCTGGCCACCAACTGTTGTCGCTCTGTAGAAAGCAACCGACGAGCTGGAAAGGCTCGATCTTGTCGAAGAGAAACCAGGCGGCTGCGTACTTGCGATCCGATATAATCGAGTGCAGCGCCCTTCGTAGCGCCATCTCATGCCAGCGGAGCGGTGCGAGGACCCTCATGTCGAAGGGCCGCACGCGGCGGGCTCCGTCGAATATGCGGAGGACGAGCAGGGCTTTGCTTCTCACGACGATGTGCGCGAGCCGCTCGTAGAAGGTTGGGTGCGCGTTGGTCTCGTCTCGCAGAATGTCTAGCTGCGAGCACAAACAAAGCGACAATGAGACCTTAACAAGACGCAGGAACTACACAGAGCGACACACGGCAAACACGACTCAACGGTGAAGGAAAAGTCAACTGTCTAACACAGCCCACACTAAATACGAGCCGACGAGCTTTAAACGTTTGCAGGTGCTGACGTGGACGCAGTACACACAGGTACCGATTGAGTTGAGCGCAGCTGCTAACATGAAGGAAGGGTGGAGGCGCCGAGCTCAATGTTGTGCATACACTCTTTCATATGTCCTACACCGAGCTCACGTCGGACCGGTGGCGAGAACCATATGTTTATTCTTTCCAACCTAAGCTTTTCCTTTCTTCAATACAAGCAATAAAAAGACATCTTCTGGTTCTCGCAGGTCCACCTACAGCATATAAAAGTTACAGGTCAACGGTGCTAAGATGTACGACGTTAGTGTCATTTACCGTCGCGGCACAATATCTCCCATATCATGCAGAGTCGGGATGCACGCCAGAGAAAGAAGAGAGCTGTACTCTCGGCTTCGACTTCAAACACGAAATCAACTGTACTTTGAAATCTCATCGAACTTATATCTGGTTTGTTTTTCGTTTTTACCGGACAACACCCTTAGTTCGTCCGAATCTGCTTCACAAGAAATATCAAGCGTGCATTAGCTAGCGTTCTTTGTTAAGCGCGCTAAGATCGCGCCTTCCAACTGGCCACGCCAAACATTTATCATTTACTATCACTAGTACATCTAGATGTCCCACGACACCTTTTAGCACATCATGTGGGGGAGCTGCGCTTTGACGACGGGTTGCAGTGATCCACATGGTAGGTCCACAGAGACTAGAAAAGTATAGGATAAACGCTTGTTTTGTGCGGTTTGACATCTCACAGCTGCCCATCATGGGGAAGGGGGAGACGTTGTAGCGGAGGGCTTCCAATTTATTTCTAGCAGTGGGGGTTCTAAACGTGTAAAAATATCGCACTACACACGAATGGGTTCTGCATTTCGCTTTCACTGAAATCGCCCAAGTTCGCGAGTACAGCAGCCGAGCTCCGCAGCAAGGGGCTCCTTATGCCATGAAACAGGTCAATGTGCTCCACGTACGGACACGTGACCGGACGAGTTTAGGGTGCTCTTTCATGGCTAAGCGATGAGGGGGCTTGCGCGCAGGATTTTTCTAAACTTTGCAAAAATTGGCGTTCAGACAAAAACTTTTGTGAGAATCCATAACAGAGTACGAAAGAGATGCATTCAGTCCGCAAAACGCAGAAGTCACAGGTGCGAAATAAATTCACACTTCGAGCCAAAATCAAATGTCCAAACCAAAAGCTAGCGCCTATAGTCGATTATAAGCTGCGTTTCTCAAGAAAAGAGCACGCTCGTGTAACTGCGACATAAATTACTCTGCATACACGTTTTCGTGGGCTAACCGCGATGAAATGGAGTAAGAGAAAATAGGTTTGCGTGCAACGGCTGCTCGTTATACGTTCATTTAGTGGTTCACTGAGAGCACTGCATAGCAAATTTATTGAACTTCTCTGAGAGTCTGACAACGGTTCCATGTTGAAAAACAGACCACTTGACTCACTACACTGCAAGATTATAATCACTATAAATTTTATGGCTATTTTTCTGGCAAATTCAAGCGGACTCACCGCAGTCTAATGTTATGCGCATAGCTCATGTAGAGAGCAGCATTCCCGGAAAAAGAGTAAGTGTTTTTATGAATGATCGGCGCCCAGTTCTTCGTACTGTGACCGCACATAGTATGAAGTATTTGTTCATGTTAAATTTCGTCGAATATAGGAGGTCACACAGTTGTTCCCTTTCCGAACTGGTTTAGATTATTAGACAGAAGGTTTAGTGCGCTTATTCCTAATGCACACTTGTCAAGGAATAAAACGCTAAGCTAAAACGCCCCATCATTCACTCAGTCGACCCACATCTAAGATCGCGACTCCCTCCCAGATATCCTCGCCATCGGAAAACTCTAAATCACTGACTTCGCTTGAACCCTGCGTTTACAAACGACATGCGATGCCGTTTTGGTGACAACTGCAGTACGACAGACACTATTCAACGTGTCCTGCTTTTTTTATATTATTCAAGACACACAAGTAGAGGAGTGCTTACTGTGAACGTTGCATGGCGCTCTCCCCATACTGTGTTTTAGGCCCCTCAGCCTGCCTTAGGCGACAGATACACGTATTAAACTTTCTTTTTGCGTATTTGCGTATGCAGTGACCAGAGAATGGAGGTGCCGAATTAGCCTAAATCTAAAGAAGGAACGCAACATGTTAGTAACAAAGAAGTCCATGAACGAATTAGCGGTGAGGGGGAGGGCAGTAGAGTTCAGGATCTCGCTACAGAATAGACATTCAGCTCTAACCGAAGATGGCGACATTACCCTAGAAGCAATGAACAATAATTTCAGAGATACATTACTGAGTGCGGTGTAGAAGTAGGCGGTAGGATAGTTAGAGAGGATACCGGTAAGCTGTCTAAGGAGACGAAAGATCTGATTAAGAAACGCAAGAGTATGAAAGCTTCCAATGAAACAGACGTACCAGATAGAATTGGCAGAGATATGGCAGCTAATCAATAAGCGCAAAGTGGCCGATATAAGGAAGTATAACATGGAGAAAATTGAGCATGCTGTAAAGAACGGCAAAAGTCCTAAGGGGGGGGGGGGGGGAGGGGGGAAGAAGAAATTAGGCATAGGCAAAAATCAGATGTATGCGCTAAAGGACAAGGCGGCCACGTCATCACGAATATGGACAGGATAATCAAAGTAGCCGAGGAGTTCCATACTGACCTCTACAGTAGCCAAAGTAGTCAGGACCGCAATGAGATTGGCGGCAGGATAAACCGTCAGACGTTCCACCAGTGATGAAGGACGAGGTCAAGAAAGCAATAGAAAATATGAAAAGGGGAAAAGCAGCTGGAGAGGATCAAATACCTATAGATTTGTTGAAGGACGGGGGGGATATCGTGCTAGAAAAACTGGCCACCCTATATACGAAGTGCCTGGTGTCATCGACGGTACCGGAACCACGGAAGAACGCAACCATTATCCCCATTCATAAGAAAGGGGATGCTAAGGACCTTAAAAATTACAGAACAATCGGCTTACTGTCTGTTACGTATAAGGTATTTACTAAGGTAATCGCTAATAGAATCAGGACAACCTTAGACTGCAATCAAGCAAAGGATCAAGCAGGTTTTTGGAAACGGTACTCTACTATCGATCATATCCATACCATCAATCAGGTGATAGAAAAATGCTCGGAATATAGCCAGCCCTTATACATAGCATTCATTGATTACGAAAAAGCAATTGACTCAGTAGAAACCTCGGCGGTCAAGCAGGCATTGCGAAATCAGGGGGTAGACGAGCCGTACGTGAAAGTGCCGGAAGATATACACAGGGGCTGTACAGCAACCATAGTTCTGTATAAGTAACAAAATTTCTATAAAGAAGGTGTTAGGCAAGGAGACACGATCTCCCCAATACCATTTACAGCTTGCTTTGAAGAAGTATTTAGAGACTTGTAATGGGAGCAGTTAGGGATAAGGGTAGATGGAGAATACCTCAGCAATCCGCGATTTGCTGATGACATCGTCTTGCTAAGGAACTCAGGAGATGAACTGCAAAGAATGATTGGTGACCTAGACAGGAAAGGTAGAAAGGTAGGCTTGAAAATGAATATGCAGAAGACTAAGGTAATGTTCAACAGCCTCGGGAAGGAACAGCAGTTTACGTTAGGTAGTGAAGCACTGGAAGTAGTAGGCGAATATGTCTACTTAGGACAGGTAGTAACCGCAGATTCGGACCATGAAAGGGAAATAACAAGAAGGATAAGATTGGGATGGAGCACATTTGGCAAGCACTCGCGGATTATAACTAGTAGCTTACCGGTATCGCTCAAGAGGAAATTATACAACAGTTTCATCTTACCTGTACTCACCTATGGGGCTGAAACGTGGAGGCTAACCAAGAGGGTTCTACTTAAGTTGATGACAACGCAGAGGGCTATGGAACGAAAAATGGTAGGGGTAACATTAAAAGATATGAAGTGTGAAGAGTGGGTCAGAGAAATAACTCAAGTTACCGACATTCTAGTGGAAATTAAGAAGAAGAAATGGGCATGGGCAGGACATGTAGTGTGAAGAGAGGATAACCGATGGTCGCTTAGGGTAACAAACTGGATTCCAAGAGAAGGAAAGCGTAGCAGGGGGTGGCAGAAAGTTAGGTGGGCGGGTGAGGTTATGAAGTTCGCAGGGGTCAAGTGGATGCAGCTAGCACAAAACCGGGTTAATTGGAGAAATATGCGAGAGGCCTTCGCCCTGCAGTGGGCATAGTCAGACTGATGATGACGATGATGATTAAAAAAAAAACAGCGAACGTATTGAAAGCTTTAATTTCACCTTGCATGTCACCCTCTCTCATTTTTCACGCTGTGAACTTGCAAGCACATTTGTCGGACTGTGCATCTCATCACTTATGGTTTAACATTGCTTGAAGGTGCACCTTGGTGCGCATTTAATGGCCGCATTCTATCTCCCCATACTTCTATTTCTTTCATTTTCCACACCTTTTTAGCTCCGTCTCAAATTTCTTTCCTGCGCAAAATAGCATGTCAGCGAATTCTAAATGCAGGCTAAATTTTCTGCTTTTCTTGAACGGTTTTCTTTCTCTCTCTCATTGTCATGGCTCCAAGTGTAATTTATGGACTTTCGAACGAAGTAAAACAAATTGATTCATTGGCGCGCCTGTTAGAAACGAATGTGATTTTAATGATATCATAATTTCCAACTGCAGCAAATTTAAACCTGTCTAGGTAACTGCGGCTTGAGCTGTTACATGCACCGAGCAGTTGATCCTCAAGGTAGCGACTTTTCGGCTCTTTGAAGCCGTGGGTAAACTTACAGGAGGTACAGCCTTTGTAAAAAGTGCATAAACCAGAGGGTCTGCTTCTGAGCCTTGTTGTGGCGCTGATTTAGCATTTGTGGAAGTCTTCCCCAGTGGAGAGGGCAGGACGAAAAATCTTCTTACTATCATGAGATTTGGAACACTAGAAATGCATTACAAGCCCCGCGATGTGGCTCAGAAGCAGACTCCCTGGGCTCTACACTTTTGACAAAGACTGTACCTCAGGGCTAGATATCTAAATCACAGGCGGCTCAATACAGCCTACGCAGTAGCTGCGCGCAAACGTGGTTGAAGTTCGCGCAGCTTCGAGCGTGCCCATGTTAACAGACGACGTGAGCTTCTCAGTCTTAAAAATATTAACCCGGTTTCCTCCCGAGTTTGAATATGTTTTTAACAGTTTGTTTTTAACAGCCAAAACTCACTGCAATCATAAGAATAATTCGGATTTAAGCACAGCTTGTACACAAATTTGCATTGTGACCAGAATGTCATTTGGCACCCTTTTTGCATCTGGCTGAAATGGCTATAGAGGCTGACGCATAAGCAAAAGACAGGCAGAAACTGCCCTGCATGCAAGCAGCGAGGTGTGTCGTATTCTTTGCGCTGAAAAACGACGGTTATCACCTGAAATAGGCTCTTATTCTTCCCCATCATGGCCTCGAACGCTTGAGGAACCAGGCCACCCAGGTGCCAGCGGGCGATCGCCAGCACTGTGAGGGACCGAGACTTTGCAAGTCCATTGAGAAGCATCACAGAGGTCTCCTCCGCGGTGCGGTAAAGAATGGCCACCTTGCGCAGTGCCACGCTGTTCTCGAAGAGTGACGCCAAAGCCAGCGCTCCTTCTGGCGTCATTACCTCCGGCGTGTCAATGAAGAGCGTGTGCAGCGTGGCCTCAGTCTTGCGCAGTGCTCCCAAAAAGAGCACCATGGAATTTGGAGAAACAGCACCTCCGCGGATGTAGAGTTTGCGAAAGGCCGGCTGCCGGAGGTCCGCGAGGGTGCGCCTAAGAAGAGGCACCTCGTCGTTGCGCCAAACGACGGTTACCTGCGGGAAACCATTCGTTGAGACACAAAGAACTTCCTTCAAGGACGAAAAAGGGAGAGAAACGCATGCGGAAGTTGCGGTTTCGACAACTGAATACGACACCGCTCAGTGCACAGAGAGTCATAAATGAAATTGTCGCCGCATGAAGGGCATGGCTTCTTCGCAGTATCGCACGTGCACAACTAGCTACGGGCACTATAATTATCGTTTTGAGTGCGCAGTGCCGCGGCGTTGGCTTGAGATGACTGAGTACGAGCGAATTTTCCTCCTGGCCTCGTTTCGCCCAAGGAGGTTATGGTTTCGCCTAACTTAGAGAATTTTCGGAACGTCTGGAATTCGCTTCCGGCCGTCCGTTTCTCCAGCTGTTTCGTCCAAAATTGAATTATCTTTCGCTTGGCTAAGCTCGAGATTAGATATTTCTGAAGGACTTGCTCTTGCTGTCCTCTTCGGACGCTGCTTCTCAGGCGCTACTGCACATTATATTGCCTGCATTCAATGTGCTTGCCGAAACACCCTTCCTCTTATTGCCTTCTGAGAAAGAGAGAAAGAAAGTGAGACTATATATAAAACTCGCTTTTCAACTAGGAACGGAGCGTGATGAAAACGACACAGTAAGTGTGACCGGAAGCAGACTTTCGAGGCACGCCGAGGATTGCATACATACAAGATGTATTCAGTTAAAAAAAAAAAAAAGGTTTGACTCGGTTTGGTTTATGGGGTTTAAGGTCCCAAAACTACTCAGACTATAAAAGATGCCATAGTGGAGAGCTCCGGAAATCTCGACCACCTGGGGTTCTTTAACGTGCACTGACATCGCACAGCACACGGGCGCCTTGCTTTTCGCCTCCACCGAAAAGCGACCGCCGCCGAGATTAGATCCCGCATCCTTGGGTTCAGCAATAAAGTGCCCTAACCACTTTCGCCTCCTTCTTCCTAAATTCTGGGTCCAAACTACTCTGCCTTTGCCGTTTCGCCTCAACCTTTTCCGCTCGGAGTTCAACATTCTCTTGCCGCTTTCGTCCCATGGCCTCAGCTCAACATGCCTATCTGGGGTACAAAAGCGTCTGTTGCAGCTCTTCGCTACAGCTCCTCTTTCTCTCGTTTTTTCCCCTCCCCCCTTCATCTTCTCCCACACGGCACAGTCGAGGCATGTACCGAGAGGTGAAACACTTTCTGCGCCTTTAATTTCCGCAGTGAACGTCTTCATTTTATTTTCATTGTCTACCGACAGCAATGTGGAGGGCTCAGCTATCCTTAACGACGAATGACGAATTCAGCGTCCTTAGCGCTCGCCTTAACTTCGAATGATTACCTTATTCCTAGCTACCATGCTCGTGAGTACCGACCGCTAAGTTAAAAAGCACGACGCATTCAATAGGTCCACCTTTTTTCAGTTTGAACCAACGCGTCCCGCAGTCCAAAAGTTCTGGGTTCAAATCACAGCGTAACTAAAATTAAACCAATTTACTTTTCAGCTTCAGCACTTTCATTTCGTCACAGGAACCTCACTGAGAATTAGGCGTCAATTCAAACATCGTTTGACCCTTTTCCGAATTTCAGCAACTATTTGCTTCCATCGAGATTTTTTCGCTCACGGCCAACGACGCTGAATTTTCTGCTACACGGGATCCTTAACGGTATAGATTCCTAAGCACAATCCCTTGAACTCCCATAGTCGCGAATTCGGACACATCTCCACTACCTCAAAAGGTTTCCTGTTCGTGGTGGCCTAACATGCTTAAACAGCGAAAGCAGGACGGCGTTAACGGCGGCGTCATAGCTTACCGAACTCTAATGTGAAAAGGATAAGAGGCATTCAGATTAAAATTATCATAATTTATGTCTGCATATTTACGTTTTTATTGTGCATCAAAATATAATTCAAAGGTTGGTCTGGTTTGTGGGGTTTAACGTCCCTAAGCGACTCAGGCTATGAGAGATGCCGTGATGGAGGGCTACGGAGTAATTTCGACCACCTGGGGATCATTAACGTGCACTGACATCGCACAGCACACGGGCACCTTGCTTTTCGCCTCCATCGAAAAGCGGTCGCCGAGGCCGAGATTCGATCCCGCGTCCTTGGGAAAAGTAGTCGAGCGCCGTAACCACTGCGCCCCCCCGGAGGGGACCGTTCCATTTGACATCTTGCTCCCATACAAAATTCCCTTTTAGAAACTGGAATGTTTCGCAGCATGGAAATTTTTTGCTTTTATAGTTTAAAATGTGAGCAAACTTGGATAATTAGCAGAGAAAGGAGAGTAGCGCGTCGTATCCTAGGTTCATATCAAATACTAGGTTTTCCGTCGGCGCTGATGGTTGCTGAAGACTTGAGAGATAAAAACCGCATTTTCCATACTTCGACTGCCATAACTTCCATTCACCAACTTATTATAAATTCATCACAGTTCATTCATCTCTGCATAGTTTGCTAAACTTAGCACACTCATGTGAACAATCTCACGCCATATATATCTGGCTCACTAATATATTCACACTTCAATTTTCTCGTGTCTTCTGCAGTTTTCTGCAGGGGACGCAATAACCTTTTATTAACGCGTACTGACTCGTTTCATTGAATTTATTGTTATTACCTGCACTGCAATATTGTACTTTATTACTGCCCTCCTGGATGGTACTTATTGATCAGAATATGTAAAAAAACAAATTCAGAGTCTTGTCCCCTCGAAGGTACACTACGACGAATTTCTGCCATGGCCCCCAATGCGTAAGGGGTAGTCAATATTACGATCCTTAGCAAAAAAAAAAAATTGCGCCTGAATAAATAAATAAAAGTGTCGAGTTTAAGTTGCCCTTAAAATTTTATTGCATCTTATTCTGATTTCGAATGGTTTTGGTAGTAGCTGAAAACTTCATCTTAGGAAGTACACGACACTGCAGTTTCATTCAAACATGAGCGGAAATTGAATTCGCATGTGCCAAGGGCGCACTTGTGGTTAGGTGTTGACAGACATATATGCAGCAAGAACGTCGCAATAATACACTCTAAACACGAAAAAACCTATAAGGGATTAAAAAGGGAGCAATTACGAAGGTGTGAAATGAGGTTTCTATGTCCTCAAGTTAATGACATAAAAATTTAACGTGCAACGGTTAAAGGTTTCATTTCAAAACTAAGTCAAATAAATGTTACTTAAAAAGAAACTATCTTTCTGTTGCCAAATTAAAATGTAGCATTTCGTAGTTAGTGGTGAAAATCGACGTGAGGGCTTGCGGACAATATCGTGCCCCTACAATAGAGTGCGCTACAGGACATATATGACACTCTCTTTTTACACTCCCTTATAAGCTTACTCATGTTCAGAGTGTATCTAGCTTATTCTACCCCCCCCCCCCCCCCCCCCTTGACGATTGTTTGTGCTGTGCTGCGCATTAAGTAATAAATTAGGAAGGCAGGATAAAAGTTTGAAGGGGGACATAGCAGTCGGTCGTTGCGACGCCAATTACCTTGCTACATCCGTGCCCTTGTACCATGGCCCGGATTGTAAGGGCCCGCTCCAGGGGAGTATCTTCAATGCACCCGACGTACAGGTTTTTCAGAGGAGAGTCTGGTGACAAACCTTCCATAAGACACCGGACGTCGGAACTATTCAGATGACATTCGCAGACGTAGATTTTTTCCAACGACACGTTCAGCTTGAGAGCGTTGCTGAACAGTTGAACAGCATTGGGCGAAGCGCTCTTGAAGGATGAACAAGAGAGATCAAGTACCTGAAGCCCTTTGTTCTTTGCTACGATATCTGCGAACGCCTTTTGCGCGATGTTGCCTCCCGGCATTTCGTCTAATATTACAGGGACTTTGAGGTATCTGAGCGTGTTGTTCTGGATCAAAGACGTCTGCAGCGCTACCAACGAATCTAAGGTTATGACAGGGTAGCCGATGCACAACTCTCGCAGTCTCTCGTTTCGCGCAAGACTTTTAAAGAACGGACTCATGCCACAATTAAGATTAAGCGTCAACTTCCTGACCATTGACGTCAGAACCGCAGGGATCAGATCTTCATACGTATTGAGAGGTTCTTCCGTAGAAACATCAAAGTAAAATTCTTCAAAGAAGTCCAATTTTGCTAATTCCTCGAATAGGCTTGACGTGACCTCGATGTTTGTCTTGACGAGCCGAAGGTCAAGAACCTTAAGGTTCACGTTGTTCGAAACCAGTGTGCACAAGTCATATCCAGCGGAAGCAGTGAGATGAAGTCCTGAAAGTCTGATGGCGCGTAGTTTACGCATGGACCGGAACGCTTCAAGTACGCAATTCCTGGATAGTCCGTGAGGCACAGGGTTGCCTCCTTCCACAGCTACTTCGACGTAGTCGTTGTGAAGCCTTAAGAGTCCGTACAGCACAGGAATATAGCAAGGAGAGATGACAACGCCATTGAGGTGCAGGCTGGTAATGCAGCGGTGATGTGAGAGTACCCACAGTGCAAGGCAGACGGACGTGAGCGTCTCCGCAGGGTCCACTTCGGTACGGTTTTGCAAGTGCAGCGTCCGAAAAGAGAGCTCGTCCGGCCTCTCCTGAACTAGTTCTGGGCCGTGTGGGTTGAGGATGCAGTTCCAGACTGGTTGAAACTGAAGCATCCAGCACAGTGTGTTCCTGCACAAGACAAGATCGTTCCGTGATTCAATGCACTGCACAGTATTTCATGAAAGCGAACTCAAGAGTACGCAGCGCTGAGGGTCATTGAGTGTCGGTGCCCAGTAGTGTAGTTGGAAAGAGGGGTGAAAAGTGCCGACTGTGTAACATAAGACGCGGACCAGCACTCTGGAGTCTGCACTCGTGCCTGTGGTTCGCAATGTTAGCGTTCCCAAAGCTGAGGAGCGCGGAAGAAAACTGTCGATGTTGTGTGCGGATACCATGACGATGTTGTCGCGGCTACTCATATTTCGTATACTAGTGAGGCCTGGATATATTGTTAACATATTGCGGTGATTACAGGGGCCAACGGGACAACGAGGTTTTGAAGCGTCATACTGAACCATAAGCATGAATGCAACGACTGGAGACTAAAAATGTTATCGCTATTGCCACTCTCTAACAAACCTCACCTAACACGTAATTCATTACAGCAAAGCAAGAATAGCATATCGTTTCAAACGTTGACGTTATTTTCACATAAAACTTACCAAGTGTGCCAAGCGGAAAAGCACAGAAAATCAATCTTTGTACTTTTAAACGAGATGTCGTAGGTTCATGCGCCAGCCAAACAGACATTCTCAGTTGCGCGTGTATTCCCTGGGGAATTTTTTCCATAGCTGATGGCAGCTACTTATGCCTGCGGTGTACTACGTATACGTATAGGCCATTCCAAGCGAAATGTCGCAGACCCCAAAAGCAACCTCCCCATCACCAATTCCTTTTAAAATATTAGGCGTGTTGGGGTTTCGGTGAGTAGGTCTTTCGTCGAAGTATTTTTCTCTAAAATTTTTCCTCATGTAAGGGTTCTTCAAATTTTCGACTAGAAGCAAAACGCTGGTTGAAGATGAAAACTTCTAAATGAAGCGTGAAACGAAGTTGCAATGGTAAATGTTTTACAATATTGTATTTGCGTTGTTGCTTTAAAACATTTTTTTAAATGAAACGATGCAAGAATATTTCATGTTTCCTTGGGTCAGTAAAATTGAGAGAGGTATCGTTTTGGATTTTTTTTAGCTGAAATAACTCTTTCACGCTTTTGTGTTTGCTGTAGTTCAAGTCGAAAATATTTTGATTTTTGTAATACTGAGCACTTTTAATTAATACGTTCCAAACTTTGTAAAAAGTGGCCTTTCCTAAAATTTAGCCTTATATTTCAATCAACGCCCTGCTTATATATAATTGGGATGATTCATTATACATGCAACAATTTTAGCTTTTAATATGGAAGATTTCATGCGAGTAAGTTTTAATCATCACCGAAAGAGAAAACGGAAATCAAACAAGATAAAAAAAAAGAGGTTTGTTAGCAATACCTAATCGCCTGCTGTGAAGTCGGCGAAGCCGTTGAAGCTGAGTATTAGTCCTGCTGTGAAAGAGGAGAAAAAATCTGCCTCGCGTCAGGCAAGAGGCAAAGTTTGCCACGAACTGCAAGACTCTCACAGCGATGCCATGTTGACCTGCCTGAGCGAATCGATGCGCGAAAATGAGATGTGGTGAACTGACAAAAACGTGGTGCTTGCGATGTATTTATATTGTCATGAAGTGAAGTACAGCACATTTTTGTTTCGTAAAGCATCGGATTACTTATGCGGACCACAACAGGAGGAGGCAACACGCTGGAGAACAAATAAACGGGTTTGGGGCGATCCGTCTTGCACCCAGGTTGTAGTGGGCGAGATTGATGAACCCACCTTGTAAGACTGCTCACAGTCGGAGTTATTCATGGCCAAAACATTACCAGTCGGAGCAGGAAGTCTGCGCAGCCGTACGCACACGAGATCTAGGATCGGCACTTACAGTTTCAAAAGCTCACCCGTCGCTGGTGCACGGTTGGTACATGTCGACACCCAGACGGCGAAGCTGCTGCTTGATCGGTTGTAGTCGGTCCATCACGGAGTGAAGCGGATAGAAATGAGCGCTCGAGGCCAGGTATCGCGCGAAGTCCTCGCAAGTCCATTGAAGAGAGTTCTCAGGCTGTAAAATAAGAAGAGAAATGATAAGAACCATCGTAAGTGTAGCTAATTGATTTTTGATTAGATACGTTTGACTCACTTGTGTCTAATGAATATTGGCTCACCACGTGTAGCATTTGACTCACTGAGTGCAATAAATACCACGTAAGAAAAAAAAAAGAAAAGAAAACGCTCTTCGTGGTCTGCCTCTGCGTTGCGCGTTCGCCTGGAGCGCAGAGAGTTTGATTCGAAGCCTAATTTCGGTCAGTTTATTTGATCGAATTACTTGTATTTTACGGCCGTCCCACTTGCCACCATCTTTATATCTACTATCGAGTGCTGAAAACACCAGAAAGATTTTCGCGTAAAGGGGCTAATAATGTTTTCGCAATAAAATGACAGGTTTCTTGGGCCTTAACACTTAAAACTGCATGGTATGACCGGAATACGCATTACCAAGGCTCATTACGCTGCTGCAGGGCTCGAGTAGTACATTCATGGTTGGTTTGTGGGGTTTAACGCCCCAAAGCGACTCAGGCTATGAGAGATGTCGTAGTGGAGGACTCCGGAAATTTCGACCACCTGAGGTTCCTTTACGTGCACTGACATCGCACAGCACATGGGCGCCTTGCTTTTCGATGGAGGCGAAAAGCAACAGCCGAGGCCGGGATTCGATCCCGCGTCCTTGGGGTCAGCAGTCGAGCGCCGTAACCACTGCGCCCCCCGGCGGGGTAGTACATTCATGTACTACCCCGCGTGAATGTATGTACTACCCAGTACATACATTCACGCTAAGATTCATGAGACGTAATGAACGCGCACGAGAATTTCGTTCGGCAGGCATCCGCAAGTTCCACGAAGTGGCTGGCTGAAAGACAATGATTTTTCAGACAGAGCAGGCAAACGCATAAATGTTTATTGCGCCCCTCGTAATGTGATGCTTATGTTGATTTTCACCGCATGGAACCACACGTAGTTGTGAAGCAAGCACTAACCTTACAGTAAATTTTGTAGGGAAAGCTACATTCCAGAACTTGCGATTTCGCTGTGGCGGTGTTCCGAGGAGGCAAAGACCTTTAGCCGTTGCCTAGCAACCGGCGTAGCTGCCGGACGCCGCGCGCTCGCCGCCGCAGCCGTTTGGTATGACGTCACACCGCTTACCTCATGGTTTCGCTCAACTTCGCCCGCTTCGCCAGCTGTGTCGCATGCCTGATAGCATGTCGCAGGATTGACAAGGAGAGCTCGCGTGCGCCGAAATCAGCTGAGGCGGCAGTATGGATGACAAGTCTGCTAAGCAGAAAGAGGTCTGGAATAGGCATCGGAACGAGATGAAGAGGGAACGAATCGCCCAGGAAACAGAGGAACAACGCACCGAACTACTTAACGTCGTGAACATGCCGCCGCGAGACGGGCACCCCTGTCTAAAACAACGTCTCTTTTTTATTGTCACAGCAACATAGCTAGGCAACCACACTAACCTGGAGTTGTAATTAAGATTAGGCAAGGCTAACCAAGCTACGCCTTAGCTTTCGCTACGTGTATCCTGGCATAACCGCGCTTTTACCACTCACTACTTACGCGACAAAGTTTGGGCGCTGTTTAGGTCAACAGAGAGGCGACAAACCTGACGTTGTGCTAGTATAAAGTCTAGTAATATGAGTGGACCCACTCTGCGACCGCACGAAATAGATAGAAACAGAACGGAAGAGTGTTGCCATGGATGAAGCGGATGAAGAGCCATGAATGAAGTTTGCTTTGGTGAAACATGGCTAAAAAGCCTCCTTGAAATTGTTAACCACGCAAATCGGCTTCGATTTTTTTGATGATATGAGGCTATAAAAAGAGCGTTAACACGGCCGTCGTGAAAGAAACAGGTGGAATGGGAGGCACGATATCTTGAACGGAACACACGCACACGGTGGTCAGTTTCTATTCGTATTTGCCGCCGTGCTATACCCCAACTTAAAAACCCGGTCATATTGTGGAACTGATCAGTTCAGTGTTCGCTGCCTTGTACTCGTTACATTTTCTGGTGGAGGTGCTGGGTGAGATTTCCCCTTTTGCTGAGTTCCACCCCTCAAGGGCAACCGAGAGTCAGCACGGATTTAACACCAGTCCACCGCAGTGGCAGCCGCCGCCTCCGAGGTCAGTCGCCAGAGTTCCGGCCTCTGTCCTGCACGCCTGTGGCCAATATGCATAGAGCGAACACTGAACGGATCAGTTCCACACACTACACTCAGCTTGTCCTCTTTTTCCTCGGACCCGAGAGGCACGCGGTCCACATCCCTCTACATACCGCACTGGCCGCTCGCCGAGCCCCCGCTCCCCGAGCCGTCGGGAAAACTAGGAACAGCGACCTGCGGAAGTGAGGCCAGGCCGCTGAGGGGGGAGGGGGGGGGGGGGGGGGGGGTGTATGCCGCATTCCTTTCGGGACCGAGGAAAAAGATGACAAAGCTGAGTGTACTGTGTGGAACTGGTCCGTTCAGTGTTCGCTGCCTCGTACTCGTTACAATATATAGTGGTGGCTCGATAAAATGCGGTAGATATGACAAGTTAGGGTTTACTCGATGCACAAATAATGCAGACTGCGATACGCGTGGAAATGTGTTTGTCTTTATCGCCCAGTGATTGTGGCTAAGGTCCAGGGTTTCCGGACCTGCCGCGTATCTCTTTGGAAGTACCGCGATAAGAAGTGTAGCTTTGCCCTAAGGGCACACTGCGTTATCAGCACTTCGAAAGTTAGCTTTCACGTTGCACTTGAAAAAAAGTCGCACCTGAATGTAGGAGATGGTCGCGAAAGAAAACTCGCCCACACATGTGCTCGTTCCTCGTTAGAGGAATTGCGCAATCGTAGCCTTATTTGCTTCCGCTAAATTCAGATCTGACCTTCCGCTATACGTGGGTTGCAGAAATGTTGAATGTTGGCTTCTATACGCAGCAGAACTTTCTAGGTCATTGCGACAAGTCCCGTTATTTCAACTACAGTCTGCTTTTCGCGCTTTTCTTGCTATAGCACTGTGGCTACGTACCGCTTAAAGATGGAAAGAAGGAACGGTACCTAGGCATTGTTCACGTGAGGTTGCTCTTAAGCGAAAGTTAAGAAAAAAAGCATATTGATTACCGTGAAATAGGATCTGTTTCTTGCTAGAAGTGCAAAGCACAGTGGCCCTTGCCGATGGCCCATTTTACTACATATAGCTCTAGGGCATGCACAACGTAGTGCTATTGTGTCTCAATCAGTCAGAAGGCTATCATGCAGGTGATTCCGAAATAAAGTCCTGAGCATATCCTTGATACATTCTGATGGTAGCCGCTACGCATTACTATTTCGCGCAGACAGTTGACGGTGACCTGGCACTGATTCGCGCAATGAGACTTCACGCAACTGGAGGCCATCTTAGAGCTTGTTATTGCAAAAAAAATATTAACGATGCATGTTTAATGAATGAGAGAAACGACCTGATTATCGCGCCATTAACCGTTATTCATAATTTTAGAACAGTATCGCACAACGACGCTGTTTGCGGCTATACGAGTGAGCTCAAAACGCTTTCGTATCACAGAAAACGTCAGCGACTTTGTGATGGTGAGCAGTTGCTTCACCGATTCGACTTCCAGCAACACTTCAAGCCGGCGTAGTTGGAAGTTTAGTTCAGAAGTATTAAAACATTAACAGTGAATAAGCATCCACACTAGCGCTGCTGTGTGCTTTATCTGTGATCCTTGGTCCATTTTCGCGAAAACGAAGTTTTCACCAGAGAAAAATAAACTTTTTCAGACTAGCCTTGCATGTTGATAAGGAAAGCAACAATTCTGTTGTTCAGCGTCAACTAATTTTCTACAATTATTTTAACAGCGCGAAAAAAAAAACGAGGGCGTTACCTCATACAACAACACGAGACAATCAACTCGCCCAGCTTTCTGTTCTTAATTGTACAACTTAGTTACGCGTGCCAAAGAGAAGTAAAAAAAAAAAAAAAAAAAAGAAGCAAATCGAAATTCTTACTATGGCTGGTCTTGTCGACTGATCTTCGTTGACGGCCTCTGTCGACGCGCTCGTGTCCTCCGAGGAAGCGCTAACGCACGGCAGAAGAGCGCCCCAGCAGTTGAAGTCCCTATTGTCGTCCCGCGCGAGGACTGCGGTGTCGAGGGCTCTCGTGGACGCGTTGCTAACAGTCGGATCATCCGGAAGGCCTGGGGTTGCTGGGTTGCAGATTGTCGTCCGCTCCGGAGCGGTTCGTTGAGACGGCTGGGTTCTAACATTGTCTGACGGGGTCCTTCTCTTCTTGGTTGCCACACCGCTGGAAGGGACACTGATGGACTGCGTGGATACATGGTAAGAGACTGGACCTTCTCGGGCAAGACTTCTGCGCTTTCTGCACGCGATCAGGCGGCTGAATCCGGCGCCCATGCTACCGGGTGGCGACAGCTGAGCAAGCGGTAGGCAAGGCTTCGCGATACGAAACACAGCTTGGGTAATTTGCACGATGCGGACGCGCTCCAGGCTGCCGTCACTTTCCAGGGAGCGAGCAGTCCAGCACTGCTGGGTGTTCTGCGCTATCCAATCCTGTCCTATACTACGTCATCTTAAACCGACGTACAACAAGCGTTCGGCCGAATTTTTGGCCGCTGTTCCGTTCACTGGTTCATTTCCAGAAGCCAAAAATGCTTAATGGTTAGCTTCTGTGACTATGCTGCTGACTGGACTTATCCAACACAATTAACTTCAAGAGCGGCACGCAAAAATTCCGCTTGAATCATAGCCGATGTGATGATCGAAGAGAAGGAAAAAAAACGTTACCGAGGCTGACGGAAGCACTGATACAGGCGTCACTGGAGATATGCAGCGTGGGCAAGATGAACGAAACAGGAACAGTTCCGTCGCCCCCTTTCCCAAAACATTTTATTTTACCATAAAGCGACCTTTCAGCGCTTCGAACCATGGTCAGCTGTTCTTCATGTGCCAAAAGTGTTTTCATTTATGCAGGTTCTTTAAAAATTGGGCAGTGTCGTTGAGACGAAACACCTCGGAAGCCTTATACATCGTTATGCAGGTTACCTCTTTTGCACTAATTTTGCTCACTCTAAATTTCCCTATCCGGAAAAAAGCCTCTGCGCATGCCGATTCTGAGTGAAATTTCAAGTTGCTCCAACAACCTATTTTGAAAACGATCCATCAGACCGCCTGACAAAGTGGTTATACGCGACAAAGTTCCTTCTCTCGACAGAAGTAGGTCTCCCTAAATCTACATCAGCGAACAAGATAACCCACTAACAGCGATCCTATTTAATCGAAGTAGTCGTGCATTACTGCTGTCACTTCAGCACATATATCGTGTGGTATTTTCTATATGTATTTATGGTTTATGATAGGACCAGCCTTTAAATGAGTGTGCATTTCTTGCGCGGTCATTGGCTTATATATATATATATATATATATATACACACTGAAGTTTACTGCTTTTGGGTACAGCCATCTTTAAACTGGGCTGTGACAAGAGCGTTTCATTTGACGCGCATTACATGCAAGAACTTACAGCACAATCACGAAACCGTCTAAAGCGCTCTTGCGTATACAATAAAATACAAGCTGCATACAAAGCAAATGTCTGCAAAATCGCCATATGTGCATTTTGCAAGTTAGGGATTAAAAAAAAAAATAGTTTACTATTTTTGTCGTGATATAATGTTTAGGGGAATTCCTCAAGATAGAGTTGGTTTGTAATAGAGAGTAATTCCTCATTAGCGTTCATCAAAGCGCAGCCAAACGGATACAGAATGAAGATATACAGCTTTCTCAAAAACTTCGTGGCTCAAGAAAACTTCCTGGTCCAGGGTTCGAACCCGGGACCACTGCCTCTCGGGGTAGTTGCTGTAAGAACTGAGCTAACCAGGAAGGCCGGGAGATCATATGATAAGGCGAGAGAAAATCGATCAACAACCCGTAGTGGGGAAACTAGTCTTCTTCTCGTCTCTTGCATATGGAAAAATTGCTGGACGAATGTTTATAGATACCCCCAAAGGAGGATCACCGATCATCATTTTGTTCCCAATGTGTATTTTTTTTTTTCGTGCCACAACGCCTTCTTTAACTCATCACGTTTCAACTGTGTGTATGCATGATATTAGTGACATGTTTTCGGACCAATTCTTGACAATTCATTTCGTCAACTTTTTGCGCCGTGCTACGTGTTGCCGGCTTAAGAATGACATTTTTTTTTTTCACCTTGTTTGGTTTTCATTCCTCCTTGCTTTATATTTTTTTTTTAGTTTTCGTTGTTTTCCACTTTACATGTCACTTCCCGTTGCCACGAGCGTTACAAAACGAAGCTTGTCCCCCTTAGTGGCACTCGACTGCTGTCCGAGGCGGCGTCCGCTTTTCGATGGAGGTGAAAAGCAAAGCCCCCGTGTACTGTGCGATGTCAGTATATATATATATATATATATATATATATATATACATATATATATATATATATATATATATATATATATATATATATATATATATTGTGTTTCGGCGGTTACGAATAAAGTTGAAGTTCAGCTCCTGTGTAGTCGTCTTTGTTTGGTTTTTTGTGCTCCGACCGTGTTTCTAAGCGCTGTCAAACACAATGGAGGAATAGGCTTGGGGTTGACAGTGGTTACAAGCATCTCGCCATGCACTCGTAACATTTGGCGCAATTTAGTGAGAATTTTTTTATTATGGTTTTTTATAGAAAACAAAAGGCGGGAGGTGGGTATACAAAACATTTAATAAGCATTATCAAGAGGAAAAGTGTGAATCCTAATAAAACATTGTAGTGTACTAAGTTAAAATTTTACAATCATAACAACCTTCACCTGAAAAATAAACCTATAACTAAACGTAACATTTTGGTGCAGTGCATCTGGTTACTGTTTATTACAGCAAGAGTTAGCTGTCCTGACCTACCAGTTAATTAAACTAAAATTCATAGCTCAATATGTTATCCGAAGGAAGCCAACAGCCACTGATCCCAAGGAAAGCGTAGGGTATAGAGCACCGGATGCGAAATTCGGAGGTCATGGGTTCAAATCCCACCGGCGACAGGCAGCTGTTTTAGAGCGTTAGCTCTGCTCCATTCATTTGCGAGCTTCGCGTTATTACGGGTTATTCCTGCACCTAGTACCCGATGGAGTCACGTAATCGCGCGCCGCAAGTTGTTTCATCAAGCGCCATGCAGCAAACATCGTCGTCTTCGTCGTCATGTCCAGCTATGTGGGCAATATATGCTATCGCCGCAGTCGATCCCGTCTCGTGTAAAACTGCAACACACTTTTGCGCTGTGCAGTAAACATCGTCGTCTTCCTCAAGTTCCAACTGCAACATACTCTCGCGTTGTGGAGTGAACATTTTTTTTTCGAAAAGTTTGCCACAAGGCATAAGTTGAGAAAGGGGAAATGGGATGCAGGAGATAGGAAGTTAAAAGAAGGAGTGAAGTCCAGTTGCGCTTATGTATTCGAGAAGATTGGCAGTGTAGCGATTGTCCATTGTCCATTTCTCATAATCACTATCGCGATTCCACCGCAGGCCCACCTTCATGATTATCCGTTGCCTAATGTGAGTCGTTGATGGACACGTCCATAACAAGTGACGCACATCGCAGACGTCAGGTGGAGTGTCACAGTGAGGGCACCTGTCAGTCACTGGTAGATCTTTTTCCCGCCATCAATGTCGAACAGATGGGGTCAGAGCCGCCCCTGCCCGGACCCGGCGCACTGTTACCTTCCCCTGCCGAGTAAGACTACGGGGGAGAGGGTGCGAACACGGAGGAATGAGAGCGCGTGTTCGCTGGCACAGAACTTGCGAATCGGAAACGTGGGACAGGAACAGATCTGGGGGAAGAGGGGAAGGTGGTGGATCGCCTGATGTGTTTATATGCGTCATAGCATCCGCCTGAATATTATGTGGTTCGCGAGCATGGCCGCGAATCCAGTGTATGCGCACAGGACATGGGTACTTTGAACAGAGCAAATGTATGGACTGTGTTATTTGGAATGTGCGTCGAACGGCCTTAAGCTGTTTAAGGGCAGTGAGAGAGTCTGTGTAAAGATGAACTGCATCGTCGGCTTCATGAAGTTCCATATCTGAGCTGCTTCTTCCTTTAGCTTAGGCAAATACGCCATGCACATACGCTATCGCTAAAGACAGAGAACGCAGCCGCGCTACACAGGCTGCCGAGACCATCAAACAATGAGAAGCCAGACTGGTTCGTTGCCGGGAAGTTTACCAAGCGAGCCAAGATCGAAGCGGCAGCAGCGAATGCGGCTGCGGCCGATGGCTAATGCTCGTGAAAATTGGTTTGGTTCGGTTTAGGGGGTTTAACGTCCCAAAACGACTCAGGCTATGAGAGACGCTGTAGTGGGAAGCTCGGGAAATTTCGACTACCCGGAGTTAATGTGCAATGACATCGCACAGCCACGGCCGCTCGATGGAAGCGCACTGGGTGCGGCCTGCTGCGTCGCGCCGCCGTCAATGGGCAAGCGCGTCCTTGGGGAGTTTACAGTTGCGCCCGCTATTTCTGCTGAGGGCGCCACTGTTCGGGGACACGTCGCCGCCGGGGTCGCCGGCTCTGAGCGCGCGGTTTGCTTCCTTTCTGGGCGAGTTCGCCTCGCGTCTGCGTGGTAAACGCAAACTTTTTTGTGTGCGCGTGTGCAAGGAAGTTAACGTTGAGACTGGATGCGTTTGTTTTTTAAGGCGGAAGCCATTCTAGGCTCATGGAGCGAAAATCTATGCGCAGAAGCTTTGCCTGTTATCTGTGCGTCGCATCTGTGCACTAGTGTGCCCGTCGCAAAAGCGAACGTGCAAGCAGGGAGATTAAAAATGAATATGATTGATGGTGATAGGCAATCAATAAAAGTTATAGACATTGATAGAGGTAATTACTAATGCTAATGACTAATAATAGTTAATAATGACTAAAATGATTTGTAATGACCAGTATATCAAACTACGACATGTAATGACCGCAATTGATTAGAAGTTAGTAAAAGTGCTTAGCGATGTATGGTAATGACTATAATAGCTAGGCATGACTCATCATTACTGTTAATGACTACGAAATGACCAATATGTGAAACGACGACATGTAATGACAACTGCTGATTCTAAATGAGTAACCTGCTTAG
Source organism: Amblyomma maculatum (assembly GCF_055883805.1). NCBI lineage: Eukaryota > Metazoa > Arthropoda > Arachnida > Ixodida > Ixodidae > Amblyomma > Amblyomma maculatum. The sequence goes on from NC_139344.1 coordinate 23,626,332, forward strand.
TTATGAGTGATAAGGGCTACAATGACTACGCAGGCAGACTCATCATGACTGAGAAACGACCAATATATCAAACGACGTCTTGAAATGACGTACTGTGGCAAACGATGAGAGGCAAATGATAGGAGAAGGGTAGGCTTTCGCCGTCCTGCGCTTAAGAGACATCTAAGAGACCCTCTAATTTTATCCGCTGAGCTCGCTTCAGGCAAAGACAGCAGCGAGGAGTGGAAATGCGCTCTTCCTCTGAAATGAAAGCGGCGCTGAGGTTAAAAAGTCCAGATGCTGAAGCATAATGCCCTGTCAGCTGCCATTGAATTTGCTACAAGGGAAAGTAGATTGGACTTGTTGGTGATTAATTATCGGTTAACCGTGCAAACAACGTGACGGGAACACAGGAGAAGACGGCACAACCGCGCTAGTTGTGTCGTCCTCTTTTCCTGTGCTCTCGACCCGTTGTATAACCTATTGAGTTACCAGGGAGCTGGCCAGTGAATTAGAATTTTTAACGATGTGTTGTGAAGCAGATGAACATGATTAGGTAGCACCAGAAGCTTTTCTCGCAGGTTATGTTGCGAGGACATATCAGAAAAAGCTACGAAGGTTTTTTTTTTTTTTTATATAAGCGTGCAATTTGTGCTAAATTTTGCCGCGCTAGTCTGAGTGGCCTTGCAAGTAAAGGAGCCTGTGCATACAACATTTGTTTATACTGTTGAGGCTGTTTGAGCCGATGCGATAAAATGAAAAGCCACGTTCCACAGAAAATCCGGCGCCCGCTCTGTCGGTGGAAAGTCGGAAAAAAGCCTCTCTGGTAAGAGGCACTTTAGTTGGTGATATAGCCAGACACCTTTGGCGCTATGAGAACACATGACATGTTGAATGTGGTAGGAGCTGCCAGACCAGAGAGAGTCAATAAGATGTAAGGGTGAAAGGGGAATTATTGAAAGCGGGACCCTTAGATCCCAAGTCAGGCACACTATACTCCTATAGGGCACGTTCGTACGGCTTCGGTAAAGAGGGGCTTTATATAGCTATGTGTAGGGTGCTATTTCATATAATGCGGTGGCTTAAGGTTGCATTCTAATGATATGCGACAGAGGCAGCCATTACGGGATACGGTGAATAAGCAGGTAGCAAAGGGCGGGCACTCTAACGAGGCTCCTCAAGGAGACTTAAGAACCCCAAGTTTTGTTTATCACTACCAGGTTGTTGCTTAATTTATGCGATATTTGGTAATGGTTTTGAGGCGACATGTCAGTCGAGCAAGAGCCTGTTGCAGGAAATATAGTCAACTGGACCAGTTACAGGTTAATGAAAACCTAGGACAATGGAGGCTTGATGTACCCCGCAAAGGAAGTAATCAAGCTTTGTCAGCTTACGAGCACCTTCATTAACAGGATGATGAAGTCTGAAGAGGTCCGGTGAAGTAGCAAGCTGTGTAAACTTTTGGTTTCATCATTGTTTTCTCACTGTACACAGTACCTGCAGCTAATCTATAAAAACAATGATCGTGCCCAAGCTAAGGCGCTATGCAAGATATCGTTAAGTTGCTGCCCCCACTGATAGCGAGCTGGGCTGGAAATGTCAACTCAACAGTGGAGCGATGTTTATGGCTATGGCATAAACCTCTCTCAAAAAAGGTTTTCCGTCTGCGATTGGTAATTTTCTTCCTTTTTTTTTGTGGCCATTAAATAAGCGCACTCGGCTGCTCACTGAATCTCGGCTGCAGTTGCGCTCTGACGCGTGAACATTCTTGTGATCACAGCTAAGAGTTTCACAACAGCAACACTCGATGCGCGTTCTTCCATTGAAAATTACGAACCAGCAAAATTGTATGGGTTTGCGAGCAGCCAATAAAAATAATAATAAAAACTTTCGGCGTATATACGTAGCACCTTGAGGCAGACAGGCTCTATCAAGCGCGCTTACTTTGTCCGGTCATGCAAAATGCGGGAAGCCATGACGGATAGCGTTCTGGCGTACAAAGTTTAATGTCTCCAACTGAGTAGAAGATCCCAGGTTATCGTCTAGATTTAACCTAATAAACATCTTCATATTTCCACTGTAAAATTTGTCACAATGAGATAGAAAGGTTGGTTACATGTCGCATTTTCACAGAGGTTGCTCATAGTAGGACATTTTTTTACTGGATAGCGCTGCAGCTTAGAACAGGTTGACGTCAATTTGTGTATAAAAGCTGTATGCAGAAATGAGTAAATGGTATGAAAATGACACACGGAATTCGTGACATAGTTAATTAAGTGGTTATTCATTAGGCTACCATGGCAGCTGAACAGCTTCGAATTGTTCACAGCTGGGTCACATTTTAATGTGACGAACAACTGGATCCGAATGCAACATCATGGTAATGCGAGCTCTCCAATCGATTGAACCACCGTCACTATAAGTTTTTCGGAGTACACTCCAGTATACATCCTTGCCGAGCAAGCGCCAAGTGCTGACATGGTCACACTAGACATGACAGTATGTACTGTGGTTTCTACGTGGTCATAGGCCACCAACCACCGCGGGTTCGAGCGTCGCGCGAGCCGAAGCCCCGATCAGCCGTCACCGCGCGCGCACTGAAACACTGCAGCGCGCACTCAACCTCCACCGGGAGGAGAGCACTTCGCTGCAAGGACACCAACCTCCAAGTTCACAAAGGAGACGTTTATTGAAACGCCATCCTCCAGCGGCACACACACACACACACACACACACACGCACACACATACACATATTTACAAACGCACATACGCATATTTACAAACGCACATACACACACATACGCAGTCACCGTGTCAAGGGAGCGCGCGAGGAGCAAGGCTCCCCTGCGCGCACAAGTGACACGGAGTGCGCGCCGCAAGCACGCAAGGGCGTGCTGTGATCTCTCTCGCAGTGACCAAAGGGTTCCTTTGAGAGAGTGTGGGCAACCACCGCAAGGTACGCCTGTCGCGGATCGTTGGATCACGATCGACAGGCTCGAGCTTAGCTCTCAGGTAAGACCCGGAGCAGACGAACTCGAGTACACACTGGTCTGCGCGGAAAAAGGCCGGCAGACAAGAACAGTTGCGTACGCACCTTGCGATGTCTCGGAGGGGTCTCCCTCTGGGCTCCGCTCGGACAGTCGCGCGAGCGCGGCCGTCGAAGCGGTGCCGTGTTCCCGCCAAAAGGCGCCAATGAGAACAGCCACTGGGACGCCAGGGCGGAGCTGTGGCCCGAACGACAGTGACAAGTCGCTCGAGCCCCTCTCCGCCGCCTCAGGCGGGAGAAAGGGAACGGGGAGAACAACTGGGAAGCGGGCGGCGGCCGCGCAAAGGGCAGCCGCAGCAAGCCCGAATCCCACAGTACTAATTCTTGTTGCCAAATTGTGTGAAGCGGAGCTCTTATATCCTTAAAATAAAAGGCTTCTACCACGCCGACACCTCCCTCAAAGCGCAGCCAGGCGCTGCTCTCCGCGCGCGGCTCTCCCCGAACGGTGGCGCCGCGGCGGTGGCGACTGGAAGTAGGCGCCTCCCGCCGGTTTGGGGCGACGTAGCAGGCCGCGCCTAGTGCGCTTTCATCGAGCGGCCGTGGCACAGCACACGGGTGCCTTGCTTTTCCCCTCGAAGAGAAAAGCGGCCGCTGAGGCCGGGACTTGATCCCGTACCCTTGTTCTCACCTTGCCCTGACCACCGCACCACCATGACGGGGCCGTGAAACTTGGCCTAAGGATAGTCGAACCTTTTTAATTTTTCCTTCTACTTTCTAATGATTTAACTCCTGATTACATTCTTATCTCACATTAATCAACAAAAAAATTCCCTATGCTTTCTTTGGTGTCAGTGGCTGCCAGTTCCCATCGTATAGGTATGTCATGACGAGCTCATCATTTCTGGAAAGCTTCTTCTGTGCAGAGTATGCACCGAGCGTAGAGAGTAAAGGGTGACAGAATCAGTAACCCGTGCTAACACCTTTGAATGGCGGATTTTGAATCCGTTAGGGTCACAGCAGGTTGAGCCGAACATGTCCATACATTTGTAAACCCGCTTCAATGGCAACGTTTTCGGCCATTGTGGTGGAGACGACTTCAGTAAAGTCAGCGTAAATACGTTGAATTACTAAGCAATTTGAAAAGCCGCTTCGCTAGTTACTCTGAGCTTGTCCATGCACATAACCATCAGTGAACATTTTGAAAACATAGCGTGCATGACCTTTTTCAAACTGTTCAAGCAGGAGCGAACGCGTTGTTGCCAAAGGAGAACGGCATGCGCTTAACACGCAAATGAGGGATAGTGACCGTACATTCTAGGCTCGGAAATGAGCAGCGTGGCTTCAACCCCCTGCTTTGCCTGGGAACAATAAAGCTATAGGGAACTAAGAGTATTAAGTGCCAACTAGGCGGGAGACAGATTTCCTGCGAAACCGCTTGAGAAGTGTTCGCCCAGCTACCATCTTTCAAAGGCGGCCAAGTTGCTTTTGTAACCGTGAAGCGACAAGGATAAAAAGTTTCGATAGTGACTCAAGAAATACTGTTTTTTTTTTTTTTTTTTTTGCACTGGCGCCTTGGAAGCTTAAATAGCGATACCTAGGTTGAAATTAAAGATAGTTGGTACATTACGGGCGACTAACCACCAGCGCTTCGGGAAATTGGCCTTTGAAGAAATTGAAGAAGGGTGTTTCCTCAATCCTCATTGGCGAATCTACTGATCACATTGAAACGCGAAGACAGACATGATACAATCTAGTCCATAAATCGTTGCCACTGTAGGCCAAAAAAAGCGCGTGTGCCTGATTCTGTGTTTGTAAGAGTGACGAAGGTCATGGGCGTCGACAGGATTTTGTCTTAATGGGGGAGGGGAGCAAAGCGGTTTTATCGCAGTGGAGTAGTTGGTGGGAACGAGTGGAGGAGGGGGCTTGGGAGAATTGGGGGCAAGGGCCCCTTTTGCACCTTCCTGACGATGCCCATGTCTTCCTGTTTCTAAAAGCGGAACTAAGCCGAATTTTAACCACTGATCGAGACAATCCCACACTTTAAAGGCACACTTGTACTGAAAGTAAGGCCTGCCGAGTTATCAATGCTAATCGCTTGCGTTGGTAGCTTGTACACCAAAGACAAATCTCTGCATATATTGGCATCCGCGCATGTGCGAAGCCTCTATGCTGTGAACGGGAAAGACCAGTCATTACGACGTTGAAAATCGAGAGAAAGGAGCGGGGGAGAACACTTCCATTTCGCGATTCAGCCCTTTCTGTGTTTAGGATGCTCTTTAACCATACACTCACACGATCTGTGGCAAATGAGTGAATGAATGAATATCAGCAGATGTTACTATACATCTATGCCTTGCAAACTATTTGGTATTGAGCTCTGAAGGACACTATCAAAAGCTTTTGCGACGTCAAGGAAAAGGCCTACTGTACAAAGGCTGAAAGCTCTATGATGGACGTTGAATGGGGCCTACCAAGGCCAGGACGCTATCTTGCGCACCTCAACCTCGGCCTTATCCAGTCATACAAGTTTTGCAGGGCGTTGCTCTCCTTCAGCCTCCACGGTAAACGCTCACTTGCTATCTTCTCCGTCAGTCAAGCCACACAGGACATACATACGAGGCCAGTTCCGTAATCTCTTTGCCAAGTGCTAGCACTGGAGGAAAATATCCAGAGTTTGAGCGAACACTAAAATTTTCTTAAAATAGTTGGTTTAAATAGAAAGAAAATTAGCAGGAAAAAACTTATCTGCAGCGCACACAAAATGCTGAGAAACTCTTATAATTATTCAGCTAATTGACTAAAACCCACCAATTAGCTTTTTAATTGTCGCCATTGTCCCGAAGAGGAGTTCGAAGCTGTGAGAAAGACGATGCCTTAACAGTTTGTAAAACGAAGAAAAGCTCTGCAGCGCGAGGAAACCGACCCTTTTTCCGTACGAAACCAAAACTAAGCGCAAGAGACGCGCTGGAATCTCGATACAGAAGTGATGTTTGGTGATAACGTAAACAGTGGCGACGACGCTCAGTTCTAATTGCAAGCAGGATATTGCCACGTCAGGTACACTCTTTAGCCTTGCAGCTGGGTACATAGGAAAGGCCAGCCATTACCAACAGCGTTCGTTATTTTCAAAGGGGCCTAGCGAAATAAAGTGCACGAAGAGTCGCAGTAAAGCAGGCAGATTGAATTTGGCGCCATTTTCACTGTGCACGGCATCACCTCACGTCTCTTTTGCTCAGTTTCGGTTTCATACGAGCGAGAAAAGCATCGGATTTTCTCCTGTAGCAGGGGTTTAGAAAATGACTTTTTCCTCATTTAAAAAACTGATATGGCGTTGTCTTGTTTACTGCTTCGAACTCTTCTTTGGGACTAACCACCTATACCTGCAATGACTAAACATTCAGTTAACGGGTTTTAGTTAATTATTTATATATTTAGAGGAGTTTCGTAGAATCTTCTGTCCGCCACGGCGAAGAGACTGTTCCTGCAAAATTTTTTGTTTTGTTTTGAACCCACCATTATGAAAGTTTTCACTGAAACAACCGGTATGCTATCTTCCATTACGGTGAACGAGGTCAGCCTCCCAAACTGGGTTGAGGTAGTTCAAAAGCGCTTCCCTGTGTTCCAGAGGCGGGTTCTTCAGCTTTTCGTAGGTATTGCCGTCGTTATCTGGTGCATAGCGACGGCATAGCTTGCTGAGCACTGTCTGAAGCTTTCTAAGCGCGAACAGGGGGTCCATGAAAGACGTGCAGGCAGCAGGTGGATTAATTGTATATAGGATAATTGATACCGTTGAAACATACTGTTACATATACTATGCCATTGCAGAAGGCAGAAGACGACGATCAACAACAGAGACAGAAAACGAAGTGATAGCAACGGTTGGTGCTAAGTGAAGGTTGGTGCTGCTGTGTTTCTGTGTGCTGTGTCATCAGCTGCTGTGCTTCTTGGGCCTACCTTGCCACGTATCATCTTGGCGGAGGTGACTAAAGATCCTCGTGTGCACAGATAAGTCCATTTAAGCAGCCAAAAGCTGGATTTGGGTAGTGGCTGCCACCTACCCGGGATCACAACGTCAACAACGGCACCTATGACCTCCGAGGTAGCCCCTACCACTGCAGCAACATCGACTCAGCCAGTCGTCCTCACTATAATCTGCCACCCTCCCGTCTTTAATGGCGAATACAATCCAGATGTTGACGATTGGCTGAATGAGTACGAGCGCTGCAGCAAGAACAACCACTGTGAAGCGACCATCATGCTGGCTAACCTCATTTTCTATTTGGCGGTAACAGCTCGAACGTGGCTCCAAAATCACGAACAAGAGCTAGCGACCTGGGAAATCTGCAAGCACAAGCTTCAGGACTTATTCGGCAAGCCCATTGGGTGCGCTCTCACAGCAAAAACGGAATTTTCGTCTCACGACCAATCGCCCACGGAGTCCTACCTTGCCCACCTTCAAGACGTGCTTGCCCTGTGTCCCAAGGTTAACAGCTCAATGCCGGAAAGTGAAAAGGTAGGGCATATCCTCAAGGCTATCGCGGATGACGCGTTCAACATCCTCTTCTGCATCGATTGCTCTACCGTTGACTTGGTGCTTGAAGTCTGCCGGAAATTCGAGCAGGCTAAACAACGGCATCTCGTACATCGCTTTGAGTGCCTTCCGAACACGGCGGATACATCATCCTGCGATGACCTGGCACCTTTGCAACAGCCTTCTCATCCGACAAATGTGACTCGGATCGTCAGGCGAGAACCTGAGGCCTTAGCTCCCGCACCACTCACGTCTCCACTGCCCAACACCATGGCCTTGTACAGGTTGTTGTCCGCCAAGAATTTGCAAACGTTGGCCTCACCTCCAGCCCCGTGCCGCCCCCGTCACCATCGCTTCCTGTTCCTCTAGTGGCTGCTGCAACAAATACAACAAATGCTTCAAACAAATACATAATACATTATTTGGAATTACCTGGCCTTCACTTGCCTCATTCCTACAGTGAAGCTTCCAACTTTCCCCGATTGTTTCGACAAACGCGCTGAATACTGTGGCGCTTCGCTAGCGCCAAAGCATATTTCAACTAGGAGCATACGAATGTGCAACGCGTTACAAAGGCTGATGACGCCGAGTTCGGTAGCAATAATGAATTGAGAAATATATACTGAAGAGGGGTTTATTGGCGGTCGTTCGGAGAACTGGACACGGCGACCGGTGACGCAAGACGATCGTATTGCGAAGCCCAATCACGTCCAAACAAGACAGCCCGAGCTTTCAGGCGCGCGCCAGCTGATCGGCCAGGAACCCAGCAGTCTTCATCGTCGTTTGTGTCGGCGCTTCTTCTTCCTTACAATTGCCCCGGCGGATAGAGGGAGCCATCCTGGCGACGTAAGGCGAGGGGTTGACAAGAGGATCATAGCATGGCTAAAGTCGACTGACGTGAACAACTTCTGGCCCGCGGCGACGGTGGTACGAAGAAGACGTTGCCGGCTCCACGACGTAGTTAACTGAAGATGTACGCTCTAATACACGATAAACGCCATTATACTTTGCAGAGAATTTGGAATCAGGCGGAACACAGAGCCAAAAGAGGGTGTTGGTAGGAAAGTCAGAAGCGGGCTTGCCGTGATCGCTCTCATGTCGGCGAAGATCTTGAATTTCCGACGTGAATGAGCGCGCCAGCTGACGGCACTGCTCAGCAATACGGGCAACATCAGAAAGAGAAGTGTACTCTCAGCTGTCGGGGTGGTAAGGAAGTATGGCGTCCAGTAGACAGGAAGGCTCACGACCGTATAGGAGAAAAAATGGGAAAAATCCAGTCGTTGCCTGGGACACTGTGTTATAGGCATATGTGACGTACGGAAAGACGTGATTCCAATTAGACGCGTCAGAAGAAACGAACATGGCGAGCATGTCACCAACAGTTCGGTTAAACCTTTCTGTGAGGCTGTTAGTTTGAGGAAGGTAAGCTGTGGTGGTTCGATATATTGTTTGGCAAGCTTCCAACAGCTCGTGGACCCCTTGTGATAGGAAGACGCGGCCGCGGTCAATGAGAAGCTCGCGAGTAGAACTATGACGTAAAACGAAGTGGCGCATGATGAAGGAGGCGACGTCACGAGCACTAGCCGTAGCAATTTTTACTGCCAGCGCACATGGCCACACTGGCAGTTTTCAGCCTGTAAGGTTTGTTGGTCTTTCTTCGTGACATCGAGTCGCGCTTGCTTTAAACTGGAAACGTAACTTGCCTATAGCGGGAAGAAATTTGATTGGCGCGCCACATTTTACCTCACGTGCCTCCATCGAAACGCAGCCGCCGGCGGTCGGTATCGAAACCGGGTACTCCGGCACAGTAGTCGTGCAGTGATAAGACGCCCGACTTCTCTGCTGGAGCACCCGGGTTGAATCCCGACCGCCGGTGGCGGCTTTTCGATGGAAGCGAAACGAAGTGGCGTCCGTTTGCATGATAAGATCCCCCGGTGGGCGAAACTACTCTGGAGCCCTCCAGTACAGCACCCGTTTTTTTATTTCCACCCACCTTCCTCTCTTCTATTACCGCGTGGTTCAGGTGTCCGCATAATAACTGTGAATGATACTGCGTCTTTCCTTTCCTCGAACCAATTATTATTATTATTATTATTATTATTATTATTATTATTATTATTATTATTATTATTATTATTATTATTATTATTATTATTATTATTATTATTATTATTATTATTATTATGCAGCGCGATGAGCTGACGCCGAGCTCTCTCCTGGCACGTGCAGCGCTCTGAGCCGGCGGCGCTCGCTTCTTCTTCTATTACGAACAAATGGGCAAACTATTCGCCACGGTACATATCTGCACAAAAATACAACGTCGTCTGGCACAATACCACACAGCTTTCGAGTCTACTGCTTGCTTTTGCATGAATTTATAATTTTTTTTTCTTATTTCATAAATTTTTTTTTCAATTTGGTTTATTATCTGTAGTTGTTCTTTATTACATATATAAAATTCCCGCCAGGCGCTGCGCTAATATTTTTGGCATAATCGCTGCTGAACATTTCCTTGCATGTGCTGCTACACCTTGGCAAATCCCCCATGTCGGCATGTGCCATGTTTAAGAGGCCAAGGAGAAGAAAACGATGTTCGGCGCCTCGAGCGCTTACTCGTGCAACGACACGTACACCAGGTGCACTCGACCGTAATCTGACGAGAACATCGCATCCGTATTCATCTTTGTTCATAAACTGGAGGCTGGTTTAACAAAGGACCGGTCAAGGATAAGGCAAGTTGTTCCTAAATACCCTGTCGCGACATTCTATTTGCTGGCCAAGCGGAAATACCTTTCGTCCCCGCCTTCCCCAGCTGATGGCTCTACTGGAGCTTGAGCAGCGCCGCGGCGCATCCCGAGTTGTCACGGCGGGACAGTCGACGCCACGAAGGGCTGCCAGAACGGCGTGGGAACGCCTTCACCGTGGTCGCGGCGGTGCAGTCGGAGTGAGCAGCGGCTTCACGCGCGGCTTGAATTCACCACTTCGAGGAGTTGGAGACAGCCAAAGCAACGGCTACGGACGTGATATGGGATTGTCTTCGCTGCATCCTGGCGCAGCATTTGGCGCAATGACAAGCTCCGGGCGCGGCATGGCAGCCCCTTTGCATCCTCGCGGCGGGGCAACCAGCGCAACCTGCCGCTACAGGCGTGGCATGACTGCGCTTTCACTACGTCGCTGCGGAGCAGTTAGACCAACGAGCAGCTATGGGCGTGGCATAGCGTTCCCTTCGCTACGTGAAGAAAGGGCAGTTGGTGTAACCTCTGGATACTGGCATAGCATAACTGCGCCATCACTGCGTTACGGTGGTGGATTTGGCACAACCAGCGGCTACGGGCGTGGCAATGGCGTGCCTTCAACTCGTCGCGGCAGTGCCATAGCTAGCACCGAGCGGCTGCTATCGGCGGGTATGACTGACGGCAGAGCTGCACGTGCACACTCGGTGTCATTCAGAAGAGGAGCTCTCCATGGGCACTCGCGCACCGAGGGCCACAGCTGCTCACGGCTGTAGCATTCCACTGACCAACGACAGTTCGCGAAGCGACCTGGCTAGACGCTTGAAGTGAACTGGATGATCCAAGCCATCTTCTAATTTCTTGTGTGGACAACTGACATGAGCTATCGGGCGAGCCCCAGCACACTCGAAATCGCTTGAACTGAGATGATGTAATTAAAGTAAGCACATAATTGGTCATTTAAACAAAACTGTGTCAAGTTTTACTGCCAGTGCACATGGACACACAGGCAGTTTTCAGCCCGTAAGGTTTATTGGTCTTTTCTTCGAGAACTCGTGTCCCGCTTGCTTCAAAGTGGAAACGTAACTTCCCCAGAGGAAAGAAGTTTGATCGCTGGACAAGATTTTACCTTACGTGCCTCCGTCGAAACGCAGTCGCAGGCGGTCGGTATCGAAACCGGGTACTCCGGCACAGTAGTCGTGCAGTGATAAGACGCCCGACTTCTCTGCTGGAGCACCCGGGTTGAATCCCTACCGCCGGTTGCGGCTTTTCGATGGAGGCGAAACGAAGTGGCGTCCGTTTGCATGATAAGATCCCCCGGTGGGCGAAACTACTCTGGAGCCCTCCAGTACAGCACCCGTTTTTTTATTTCCACCCACCTTCCTCTCTCCTATTACGGCGTGGTTCAGGTGTCCGCATAATAACTGTGAATGATACTGCGCCTTTCCTTTCCTCGAAAGAATTATTATAATAATAAAATATTATTATTATTATTATTATTATTATTATTATTATTATTATTATTATTATTATTATTATTATTATTATTATTATTATTATTATTATTATGCAGCGCGAGGAGCTAACTCCGAGCTCCCTCCTGGCACGTGCAACGCTCTGAGCCGGCGGTGCTCGCTTCTTCTATAGGGGAGAAAACCTGGGCCAGGGGGCGCTGCGCCGCTCTGTGCGTCGGCGCCCTCTATGGAGACACCGTCAAAACCTCCGCGCAGTGCGGCCGCGTCGTCTGCTCCCCGCCGCATAGAAAAGCATGCTGTCGTCTGCTCCGCGCTGCTTTCCAGCACGTGTTTGCGCGCGCGCGCGCTGGGTTGTTTCTCTCCTCCTCCGGCCGCATTCTGGCCGCCGTCGCGCTCCAACAAAGGGGGCAAGAAAAAAAAACTGGAATGAAAAAGTGACTCGTGAAAGTGTTTTTCTCTCTTCTCTCTTTCGTGTTGAAACGATAGTTGTCGGTTTTTTTTAGGTATCTCGCACCTCTGTTTGTAACTGGCGGTGCATCGCGGAACCAAGTCGGCCTCAAGAAACAGATTTATGTCATTAATGCCATCACTCGGCGCTTATAAAGGGAAAACACATGCATCAATCGTTCTATCCTCATACGCGATCCTGCTTCGGGAGCTCAAAACTGCGCATTCGCTAGAGGAGATAACTGAACTAGGGATTGCACAGCGTAGCTGTGTAATTAAGAAGACAAAGGTTTCCGTGGAGAGATGTCCCCGCCTGTATGGAAAGTCGTCAGGCATTTCCTCGCTCTTCGTCTCGCGGAGAGAGGAAACTGCCGAAAAAATCGCATGTCTCGGCTTCTCGTCAGTGATCCAGGTCGTTAAGAAACCTCTCATCGTTAAATGTAGATTGGTCATTGATTTTAGATGTCAGTGCCGCAGCAGCGAACTCCCCCTGACCGTTGTCAGCAGGAACCAAAGGGTAAGGCGGCATGCTTTGTGTTTTTGTAGGGAACACGTCCTAAACGCGCCGAAAGCAGGCACCACGGCGCCGGTAGCATCGCCTAAACCTTTCCCCAAAGATTTGAATAGGTCCCTTTCAAGTGAGCAGTCACAAATGGAAAGGAAGCTCCCCAACCAGCGCCCGGAACACTCGTCACTGTGTACACGCGTATCAATTCTCAATGAGATGGCTGGACCCTTCATTCTGTGAACAACATGGACAGAGACATCAAGAGGTGCCGCCTCAAGTCCTTCAAAATACCTCTCGCTTGCCTCTGCCGTCGAGCAGCGAATTCGCATTCATGTTTTTTTTTTCTGGATGTCTGATCCTGCCAACAAGCGCTCTTTGAAAACAATGCCCGCGACGATCAAATAATCATAATTTCTCGCTTTCGAAGGCACCGATAAAAGCGTGCCTCCAGCCAGCCTCTATGTCAGCCGGGGCACAGAAAAAAGCAAAAATAAGAAACACCACTGGCAAAGAGCGCCGGCTTTGCGCGCACAGACGCACGACCATCCCCCCTCGTCCTCACTCTCCTTCTCCCGCTCCGCGTGCACGTGCGGCTGCCTGCAGCACGCGCTCCCGAGCGAGCGGGCTGCGCAGACTCCGCAGTCAGCCGCGCGCAGCGCGGGCGCGGATGCACGTAGGTTTTGTAGTTCCTCTCCGCACCGCTGGAAACCGAGCGCTGGGGTCGCGGAGCAAACTCCAGCTTTGGTTCCCTATTACGAACAACAGGCAAACTATTCGCAACGGTACGTATCTGCACAAAAATACAACGTCGTCTGGCACAATACCACACAGCTTTCGAGTCTACTGCTTGCTTTTACATGAATTTATAATTTATTTTTTCTTTTTCATAAATTTTTTTTCAATTTGGTTTATTATCTGTAGTTGTTCTTCATTACATATATAAAATTCCCACCAGGCGCTGCGCTAATATTTTTGGCATAATCGCTGCTGAACATTTCCTTGCATGTGCTGCTACACCTTGGCAAATCACCCATGTCGGCATGTGCCATGTTTAAGAGGCCAAGGAGAAGAAAACGATGTTCGGCGCCTCGAGCGCTTACTCGTGCAACGACACGTACACCAGGTGTACTCGACCGTATTCTGACGAGAACCTCGTATCCGTATTCATCTTTGTTCATAAACTGGATCCTGGTTTAACAAAGGACTGGTCAAATATAAGACAAGTTGTTCCTAAATACCCTGTCGCGACATTCTATTTGCTGGCCAAGCGGAAATACCTTTCGTCCCCACCTTCCCCAGCTGATGGCTCTACTGGAGCTTGAGCAGCGCCGCGGCGCATCCCGAGTTGTCACGGCGGGACAGTCGACGTCACGAAGGGCTGCCAGAACGGCGTGGGAACGCCTTCACCATGGTCGCGGCGGTGCAGTCAGAGTGAGCAGCGGCTTCACGCGCGGCTTGAATTCGCCACTTCGAGGAGTTGGAGACAGCCAAAGCAACTGCTACTAACGTGATATGGGATTGTCTTCGCTGCATCCTGGCGCAGCATTTGGCGCTATGACCAGCTCCGGACGCGGCATAGCAGCGGCGGGGCAACCTGCGCAAACTACAGCTACAGGCGTGGCATGACTGCGCTTTCACTGCGTCGCTGCGGAGCAGTTAGATCAACTAGCAGCTATGGGCGTGGTATGGCTTCCTCTTCGCTACGTGAAGAAAGGGCAGATGCGTAACCTTTGTATACTGATATAGCACAACTGCCCCATCACTGCGTTACGGCGGTGCATTTGGCACAACCAGCGGCTATGGGCGTGACAATGGCGCGCTTTCGACTCGTCGCGCCAGTGCCGTAGCTACCACCAACGAGCGGCTGCTATCGGCGGGTATGACGGACGGCAGAGCTGCACGTGCACAAATGGCAGAGCTGCACGTGCACATTCGGCAGAGCTGCACGTGCACACTATATGGGACGTAGACTGGTACCCCCCCCCCCCCCATCTGTTATCCTAAATAATAGAGGAGCTGTCGCGTGGTGGCGGCTGCAAACTAATACGTTCATGAACCCAGTCTGGGCGTTTCACGCGCTACCAGATCTTAGGGACAATGATCTGTGCAAACACTGTGGGGCGAGAGGGACCCTCAACGATATAATTTGGGAGTGCCCACAAAATCGAGGGATAGGACAATATATTACAAGTAGAGTAGCCTGGGATGCCCTGCTGCGAAGCGCGAACCCTGCGATCCAGCACCGCACCGTCCATCTGTCGGAAGAGGCCGCAACAAGACAAGGGCTACATCCCAGCCTCTAATCCGTGGGCGCACGACTCCCCGTCTTCCCCGGCACGCGTGTTGGTGGCGGGGAAGAGGACGTCCATTTCCGATGGAAATAAAAGTTGTGCAACCAACAATCGGGCTGTACCGTGTTCTGAAGAGAACCTCGCTTCCGTATTCATCTTTGTTCATAAATAGGAGGCTTGTTTAACACAGTACCGATCAAGGGTTTTCAGGAAGCACTTGGCCTGTCCTTTATCGGCCCTGTGTTAAACCAGCCTGCAGTTTATGAACAAAGATGAATACGGATGCGAGGTTCTCGTCAGAACACGGTCGACAGGCAAACACGTCCGTCGCGTCGGTGTTTAGTATTCTTCATCTTCCTTATCCGCATGGCATGTACACCTGGTGTACGTGTCGTAGCGCGAGCAAGCTCTCGAGACCCTGAACATCGTTTTCTTCTCCTTGGCCTCTTAAACATGACCCATGCCGACATCGGGGACTTGCCAAGGTGTATGCAGCTCATGCAAGCAAATTTTCAACAGCAATTAATGGAAGACGTAGCGAGCGCCGCCAGCTCTGAGCGCTGCACGTGCCAGGAGGGAGCTCGGCGTCAGCTCCTCGCGCTGCATAATAATAATAATAATAATAATAATAATAATAATAATAATAATAATAATAATAATAATAATAATAATAATAATAATAATAATAATAATAATAATAATAATAATAATAATAATAATAATAATAATAATAATAATCAATCAATCAATCAATCAATCAATCTTTATTTAATGTGCGCAGGAACAACCATGTGGTCTTTGTGCTGCAGCACAAAAAAAAAAATGAAAAAGCACAAACATGTTTACACACACAGAGAACACAAAAAAAAGAAATAAATAATACATGAAATGAAACTGAGACGAAAAGTATCACGGAAATTAAGCAAACAATGAGTATCATCACTTATATACACAGTGAGAGAATTTTTTAGCACACCAGGAAATAAAAAAAAAAATAAAAAGAACGGTAGGTAGAAGAGAGAAAAAAAAAAAAAAACAGATGACTGACATTGATTATAGTAATATAGAAATATACATAAAATAAACAACCATTCCAGGCGCAACAAGTGCATGGTACTTAAAACACAGGCTAGAAATACAGAATAATACAATAAAGAAGTAAAATTGAACAAGGGACAGTAAGATTCGAATATAAAGTTTAAAGTTGAAATATAAGCAAGAAACGGATAAAAAGTAGTTCAAGATACAGACAGCATTGAACAGGAGAAAAAGCAAAAAGTGAAGTAAATACAATTTAAGGCTAGAAAGTGGGAGTTATATGTGATAAAGTACTATTTAGAATACAACGCTACGAACATCCAATGTAAATGAACAGAGCGAGTTTTGGAAGATGTCAAGGTGAGGACAAAAAGAGTTAAATAACCACTGCATCCTGTCCAGAGGGGAGTGGGAATGAAGAGGAGAAACCTGAAATGGTCTGAATTCCCTCATGCTCTTTCGCGGAACGCGCAGTAGGATGTACTCTAAGAGCTGAGGGCACATAATGTGGCCATGAAGGAGTTTGTACAGAAATATGATATCAAGTCTGATACGACGGCAGTGAAGGGAAGGAAGATTCAGTTGGGCGCTCCTGGTGGAGCGAGAGGGGGAAGTTGCGAAAGGAAAGCGATAATGAAATATCCGTAAAAATTTTTTTTGTACTCTGTCAACCTTGTCCAAGTTCGATTTGCAAGTGCCATTCCAAACAACCGACGCATACTCCAAGACCGGGAGGCATATGGACAGGTACAGTTTTAGGAACGGAAGTGGAGTATGGAACTCTCTCGAAAGTCTGCAAACGAATCCGAGTGTGCGCATAGCCCGCTGAGCAATGCGTTTAGTGTGAGAGGAGAAGCTGAGGGTGCGGTCAAAAAGTACACCAAGGTCATTAATTTCATCAACCCTATCCAACAGCACAGAATTGACAGAATAATGGTAGAGAAAGCTATGTGTTTTACGAGTAAAGGACACAACCCTAGTTTTGGAAGAATTGAGGGTAAGTCGATTCATAGCACACCAATCAAAAAAAGCAGATATGTCCGATTGCAACAACACGCAATCTTGAAAAGAATGTATTACCTTGAATATTTTTATATCATCAGCATAAAGAAGAAACGAGGAGTTCTTTATCGCCGAGGAAACATCATTAATAAAAACGGAGAAGAGAAGCGGGCCTAGTACTGAACCTTGAGGAACTCCACTCGTTGCAGGGTAAACGAAAGAAGTCTGTCCATTGACACTGACAAAGCAGAAGCGATCAAGGAGATAGTTGCGTAGGAGGGCTACGAGTGAGACTTCAACGCCAGAGAGTAGAAGTTTTTCAAGAAGTAGTGAGTGAGTAACAACGTCGAAAGCTTTGCTCATATCACAGTACACAGTGTCAACCTGACCCCTCTGAAGGACTGCTGCAGAGGCATACGTCATAAACGTGACTAGGTTGGTGGAAGTAGAGCGACCCGACATGAAGCCATGTTGATTCGGTACTATGATATGTTTGAGATGGAAGGAAAGTACGCTGTGCAAAGCTAATTCGAAAAGCTTAGAGGTTGCACATAGAAGAGAAATCGGACGATAATTGGAAACATCAGTTTTGTTTCCAGACTTGAAGACAGGAAACACGCGTGCCATTTTCCACACGCGAGGAAAGGCAGCATTTTTTAAACAGTTATTAAATATGGCAGTCAGTACTGGTACGAAGATATAACTGAAGGCTTTTATTATGGCAGCTGGAATGCCATCAGGTCCAGGAGACAAAGATGGTCTCAGACGCTTAAGACTCTCAGTTATCAACTCCTCGTCAAAGAGAATGGAATTAGATAGTGCACCAGATGGGAGGCAAACGGAATCACAATGTGGATGTTTGTAAACGGAGGAAAAATGTTGTGCAAAACTGTCGGCAACATCCCGAATTTCAGAACCCTGAGAGTCAACTAAGCTGATACTTAAATCTGATTTAATGGAACGCTTGCGAACGTAACGCCAGAACTGACTAGGACGATTTGAGGCATACCTCTCTAAAGACTCAAGATAGGAGTCGTAGTCCCGCTTGTATAAGCGTTTGCAAAGAGAACGCACACGGCGAAACTCATCTGCCCAATTGTGAAACCCAGGGCGTTTCGCTTTACGATGGGCCCGTTCCTTGAGCTTTAACGCCGTTATTAGTTCCCTTGAAAACCAGGAAGGGAACTTCCTACGCGTAGGAGTATGCAAAGGTATGTACCGACGCATACCATCAAGAACTATTTCTGTAAAGCGACTGACTTGTCCATCTGAATCATTAATGTCATTTAAAAGGGACCATTCGACGGAAGAGAAGAAATTGAAAAGACCGACATAATCACCACGTGCATACGCGAAACGGGGCGAATTCCCCACCCGATCTGAGTTAGTAGAAGGTGAGGCAGAGACAGCAGTAGTAACTAGAAGCGGAGGGTGAAATTTGTCACAGCGAGTCAGCGGTATGTCCGAACTCGAGACTCGAACACTTTCAAAATTCGATAGACAGATGTCAAGAATATTACCGCAACAGTTTTCAATGAAATTGTGTTGCTGCAAAGAGTTAAAGGCTATGAAATCAAGTAGAGCGTTACACTTACTTAATATGTAATGATTGTTGTGAGAAGAAATAAGTGAGTTCCAGTTGATACCAGGAGTATTAAAATCACCTAAAATAAGAAGTTTGTGTTTGCTATGACGGGTTATAACATGTTCGATTGAGAGCAGAACATCATCATAGGCTGAAGGAGGTAGATTCGGAGGAATGTAGAAAGCTGCAAGTAAAAGTTTTTCATGTCGATTTAAAGTGAGCTCGAGCCACACACATTCTTCAACAGTTTCCAGATCGGAACGTCGAACACACTTCACAAAACTGTCAATAGCAATGAGCACTCCACCTCCTCTTGATTTGGGACCTGTTTCAGGGCGGTCGCTACGAAAAACAGAGTAATTATTTGGAAAGAAATCATTGGAAGGAATATCACTTGACAGCCAGGTTTCGGTAACCACAACAGCGGTATAACAAGAGGACAAGACGCTAGAAAAAAATTCTGATCCCTTAGTCCGAAGACCTCGGGCGTTTTGATAATAGATATCCAAATTAGGGGCCACTGCAATTTTGCGTCAGTTCAGAGGGATGAAGCATATCGTCGTAAAGCTTCCCACGAAAGTCCTTGTATATGCAACCCATCGGCCACATCGAAGGCTCAACAAGCTTACTGTAGGATTCTTCATCAACTTCAATATGGAAGGACGAGTAGGAGTCGTACCTTGTTTTCAGCTGCCGGCAGGAAATGGGAGTAATATTCACTGATTTTAGATGGTTGGTAAGGTCTACCGATGTAGTATCGGGACTGAGTTTAGAGACGAAAATAGTCTTCGGACGCTTCTTTTGGTAAATGGCAACGTTCAGGACAGATGAGCTCGATGCGCCAGTAATGGCTCGACTTCGGTGCTTCTTCATCTCACTGGGTAAGTCAACCGCACGGCGAGGAGCAGAGGCAGAAGATGAACAGGGAATATCTCCAGGAGTCATCCCTCGATGAAGAGCGGCGGAGTAGTCCACAGATGGCTGCTCCTCACGGGTAGGATTGCCCACGGAGACAACGAGAGGACGCTCGACGAGAGGACGCTCACACTGCGAAGCAGCGCACCGCACAAGCTCCTGGCGTAGGCCGCGAACATCGGCACGTAAAGAGGCGATAACCTCGGCTTGTTGTACGAAAGCCCGCGAGTTCTCTACACGAAGGCGCTCGTTCTCTTCCCGTAGCTGGGCAACCTCATCGCTCAGAAAAGAGATTCCCTCAAGCGCGTCGAGGAGGAGAGCCCGTAGCGAGGCAAACTCACCGCCATGTTCGCCGGTCGCGGCTGAAGGGGGAAAACCGGTCGGGTGGCTGGGCAGGAGCGGGGCACCAGGGACTCTAGCACCACCGTCGCTAAGACTAACACCGTCAGACGACGACGACGCACACAAATTACACGAGAATGGCCGAGAGCCGGACTTCAGAAGTTGCAGCTCGTCATCCGCCCAGGTGACGCACTTCGTGTGAACACGTTTCGCACAGTCGGCACATCGTAAAAACTGCTGCTTGCCAAAAAACGGGCGGGAGCACAGCGCACATGCGTCCTTACTGGGCGCCATCTTGAAAAAAAAAATAATAATAATAATGTAACACTTTTGTCTTAAAGTAAGCACATAATTGGTCATTTAAACAAAACTGTGTCAAGTTTTACTGCCAGTGCACATGGACACACAGGCAGTTTTCAGCCCGTAAGGTTTATTGGTCTTTTCTTCGAGAACTCGTGTCCCGCTTGCTTTAAAGTGGAAACGTAACTTCCCCAGAGGAAAGAAATTTGATCGCTGGACAAGATTTTACCTTACGTGCCTCCGTCGAAACGCAGTCGCAGGCGGTCGGTATCGAAACCGGGTACTCCGGCACAGTAGTCGTGCAGTGATAAGACGCCCGACTTCTCTGCTGGAGCACCCGGGTTGAATCCCTACCGCCGGTTGCGGCTTTTCGATGGAGGCGAAACGAAGTGGCGTCCGTTTGCATGATAAGATCCCCCGGTGGGCGAAACTACTCTGGAGCCCTCCAGTACAGCACCCGTTTTTTTATTTCCACCCACCTTCCTCTCTCCTATTACGGCGTGGTTCAGGTGTCCGCATAATAACTGTGAATGATACTGCGCCTTTCCTTTCCTCGAAAGAATTATTATAATAATAAATTATTATTATTATTATTATTATTATTATTATTATTATTATTATTATTATTATTATTATTATTATTATTATTATTATTATTATTATTATGCAGCGCGAGGAGCTAACTCCGAGCTCCCTCCTGGCACGTGCAACGCTCTGAGCCGGCGGTGCTCGCTTCTTCTATAGGGGAGAAAACCTGGGCCAGGGGGCGCTGCGCCGCTCTGTGCGTCAGCGCCCTCCATGGAGACACCGTCAAAACCTCCGCGCAGTGCGGCCGCGTCGTCTGCTCCCCGCCGCATAGAAAAGCATGCTGTCGTCTGCTCCGCGCTGCTTTCCAGCACGTGTTTGCGCGCGCGCGCGCTTGGTTGTTTCTCTCCTCCTAGGGCCGCATTCTGGCCGCCGTCGCGCTCCAACAAAGGGGGCAAGAAAAAAAAAACTGGAATAAAAAAGTGACTCGTGAAAGTGTTTTTCTCTCTTCTCTCTTTCGTGTTGAAACGATAGTTGTCGGTTTTTTTTAGGTATCTCGCACCTCTGTTTGTAACTGGCGGTGCATCGCGGAACCAAGTCGGCCTCAAGAAACAGATTTATGTCATTAATGCCATCACTCGGCGCTTATAAAGGGAAAACACATGCATCAATCGTTCTATCCTCATACGCGATCCTGCTTCGGGAGCTCAAAACTGCGCATTCGCTAGAGGAGATAACTGAACTAGGGATTGCACAGCGTAGCTGTGTAATTAAGAAGACAAAGGTTTCCGTGAAGAGATGTCCCCGCCTGTATGGAAAGTCGTCAGGCATTTCCTCGCTCTTCGTCTCGCGGAGAGAGGAAACTGCCGAAAAAATCGCATGTCTCGGCTTCTCGTCAGTGATCCAGGTCGTTAAGAAACCTCTCATCGTTAAATGTAGATTGGTCATTGATTTTAGATGTCAGTGCCGCAGCAGCGAACTCCCCCTGACCGTTGTCAGCAGGAACCAAAGGGTAAGGCGGCATGCTTAGTGTTTTTGTAGGGAACGCGTCCTAAACGCGCCGAAAGCAGGCACCACGGCGCCGGTAGCATCGCCTAAACCTTTCCCCAAAGATTTGAATAGGTCCCTTTCAAGTGAGCAGTCACAAATGGAAAGGAAGCTCCCCAACCAGCGCCCGGAACACTCGTCACTGTGTACACGCGTATCAATTCTCAATGAGATGGCTGGACCCTTCATTCTGTGAACAACATGGACAGAGACATCAAGAGGTGCCGCCTCAAGTCCTTCAAAATACCTCTCGCTTGCCTCTGCCGTCGAGCAGCGAATTCGCATTCATTTTTTTTTCTGGATGTCTGATCCTGCCAACAAGCGCTCTTTGAAAACAATGCCCGCGACGATCAAATAATCATAATTTCTCGCTTTCGAAGGCACCGATAAAAGCGTGCCTCCAGCCAGCCTCTATGTCAGCCGGGGCACAGAAAAAAGCAAAAATAAGAAACACCACTGGCAAAGAGCGCCGGCTTTGCGCGCACAGACGCACGACCATCCCCCCTCGTCCTCACTCTCCTTCTCCCGCTCCGGGTGCACGTGCGGCTGCCTGTAGCACGCGCTCCCGAGCGAGCGGGCTGCGCAGACTCCGCAGTCAGCCGCGCGCAGCGCGGGCGCGGATGCACGTAGGTTTTGTAGTTCCTCTCCGCACCGCTGGAAACCGAGCGCTGGGGTCGCGGAGCAAACTCCAGCTTTGGTTCCCTATTACGAACAACTGGCAAACTATTCGCAACGGTACGTATCTGCACAAAAATACAACGTCGTCTGGCACAATACCACACAGCTTTCGAGTCTACTGCTTGCTTTTACATGAATTTATAATTTATTTTTTATTTTTCATAAATTTTTTTTCAATTTGGTTTATTATCTGTAGTTGTTCTTCATTACATATATAAAATTCCCACCAGGCGCTGCGCTAATATTTTTGGCATAATCGCTGCTGAACATTTCCTTGCATGTGCTGCTACACCTTGGCAAATCACCCATGTCGGCATGTGCCATGTTTAAGAGGCCAAGGAGAGGAAAACGATGTTCGGCGCCTCGAGCGCTTACTCGTGCAACGACACGTACACCAGGTGTACTCGACCGTATTCTGACGAGAACCTCGTATCCGTATTCATCTTTGTTCATAAACTGGATCCTGGTTTAACAAAGGACTGGTCAAATATAAGACAAGTTGTTCCTAAATACCCTGTCGCGACATTCTATTTGCTGGCCAAGCGGAAATACCTTTTGTCCCCACCTTCCCCAGCTGATGGCTCTACTGGAGCTTGAGCAGCGCCGCGGCGCATCCCGAGTTGTCACGGCGGGACAGTCGACGTCACGAAGGGCTGCCAGAACGGCGTGGGAACGCCTTCACCATGGTCGCGGCGGTGCAGTCGGAGTGAGCAGCGGCTTCACGCGCGGCTTGAATTCGCCACTTCGAGGAGTTGGAGACAGCCAAAGCAACGGCTACGGACGTGATATGGGATTGTCTTCGCTGCATCCTGGCGCAGCATTTGGCGCTATGACCAGCTCCGGACGCGGCATAGCAGCGGCGGGGCAACCTGCGCAAACTACAGCTACAGGCGTGGCATGACTGCGCTTTCACTGCGTCGCTGCGGAGCAGTTAGATCAACTAGCAGCTATGGGCGTGGTATGGCTTCCTCTTCGCTACGTGAAGAAAGGGCAGATGCGTAACCTTTGTATACTGATATAGCACAACTGCCCCATCACTGCGTTACGGCGGTGCATTTGGCACAACCAGCGGCTATGGGCGTGACAATGGCGCGCTTTCGACTCGTCGCGCCAGTGCCGTAGCTACCACCAACGAGCGGCTGCTATCGGCGGGTATGACGGACGGCAGAGCTGCACGTGCACAATCGGCAGAGCTGCACGTGCACACTATATGGGACGTAGGCTGGTACCCCCCCCCCCCCCCCATCTGTTATCCTAAATAATAGAGGAGCTGTCGCGTGGTGGCGGCTGCGAACTAATACGTTCATGAACCCAGTCTGGGCGTTTCACGCGCTACCAGATCTTAGGGACAATGATCTGTGCAAACACTGTGGGGCGAGAGGGACCCTCAACGATATAATTTGGGAGTGCCCACAAAATCGAGGGATAGGACAATATATTACAAGTAGAGTAGCCTGGGATGCCCTGCTGCGAAGCGCGAACCCTGCGATCCAGCACCGCACCGTCCATCTGTCGGAAGAGGCCGCAACAAGACAAGGGCTACATCCCAGCCTCTAATCCGTGGGCGCACGACTCCCCGTCTTCCCCGGCACGCGTGTTGGTGGCGGGGAAGAGGACGTCCATTTCCGATGGAAATAAAAGTTGTGCAACCAACAATCGGGCTGTACCGTGTTCTGAAGAGAACCTCGCTTCCGTATTCATCTTTGTTCATAAACAGGAGGCTTGTTTAACACAGTACCGATCAAGGGTTTTCAGGAAGCACTTGGCCTGTCCTTTATCGGCCCTGTGTTAAACCAGCCTGCAGTTTATGAACAAAGATGAATACGGATGCGAGGTTCTCGTCAGAACACGGTCGACAGGCAAACACGTCCGTCGCGTCGGTGTTTAGTATTCTTCATCTTCCTTATCCGCATGGCATGTACACCTGGTGTACGTGTCGTAGCGCGAGCAAGCTCTCGAGACCCTGAACATCGTTTTCTTCTCCTTGGCCTCTTAAACATGACCCATGCCGACATCGGGGACTTGGCAAGGTGTATGCAGCTCATGCAAGCAAATTTTCAACAGTAATTAATGGAAGACGTAGCGAGCGCCGCCAGCTCTGAGCGCTGCACGTGCCAGGAGGGAGCTCGGCGTCAGCTCCTCGCGCTGCATAATAATAATAATAATAATAATAATAATAATAATAATAATAATAATAATAATAATAATAATAATAATAATAATAATAATAATAATAATAATAATAATAATAATAATAATAATAATAATAATAATAATAATAATAATAATAAAAATAATAATAATAATAATAATAATAATAATAATAAAAATAATAATAATAATAATAATAATAATAATAATAATAATAATAATAATAATAATAATAATGTAACACTTTTGTCTCTATGCAACACAACCTTTCTGAGCCCAAGATATGGTGCACACGAATCAGGCGGCACTTTCACTCCCACTCTCTTCTTCTTCGTCCAACTATCCCCGAGTTTCTCATCTTCATCTATCATATGGACTGTAACATTTGCCTCCCTTTCGCAAACGAAGCCTCCGGGCGAGCCAGGTGTTGTCACGAGAGTAGCATTTCTTCAAACGGGCGACATGTGTAACCTCAGTTTTTGCCGAACGTCGTCCACTGGCCGTAAGGCGTGCAATCCGGTAGTTAAGCTCGCCAAATCGTTCTAAGATCACCTATGGTTCAGTGTAGCGTACCAGCATTTTCTGATGTAATCCGCGCTTTCTCATTGGTTTCCAAAGCCAGACTCGGTCACCGGGGAAGTAGATGATCTGGCGATGGTGGTCGTCATAGCGAGCTTTCGATCGCTCTTGTGTTGCCATAGTCCTCAGTCGGGCTGTTCGCCGCGCTTCTTCGGCCAAGCAAAGGGTTTCGGCTAAGCACGGGTCGTCTTCAGTAGAAAATGGGAGGATGGTGTCGAGGGTGTGTCGAGGGGAGCGGGCGTACAGGAGGAAGAATGGACTGTATCCTGTGGTCTCATGCCTGGCAGTGTTGAAGGCGTATGTGGTGAACGGAAGAACACAGTCCCAGTTTTTATGGTCCGATGCGACATACATTGAAAGCATGTTCGTGAGAGTTCTGTTCGTGCGTTTATCTGAGGGTAATAGGGAGTCGAATGTCTGAAATCAGATGCACATGAACGGAGAAGTTCTTCAATTACATCGGCAGTAAACTGGCGACCTCTGTAACTAATTACAACCTTCGGGGGACCATGTCGCAAGATGACTGAATGCAGCACAAACAGGGAAACTTGGTATGCTGTAGCGGCGGGAAGAGCGGCTTTCTCACAGTAGCGAGTAAGATGGTCCACACACAACGATCCAACGATTGCCCCCTTGCGACTTTGGAAACGGACCCAAAAGGTCTACTCCGACTTTCTCAAAAGGAGCCTTGGGCGGCGCTACAGGGTGAAGCATTCCGGGTGCAACACCAGTTGGACCTTTGTGACTCTGGAACTGAGGACAGCTGGCAACATACTGGTCGATCGTTTGGCGCATCCGCGGCCAGTAAAATCGCTCCTGTGTGCGGTGCAATGTTCTCCAAGATCCCAGGTGTCCCAAAGCTGGATCATCATGCATGATGTATAAAATAGAAAGACGGAGGCTTTCAGGTACTACCAGAAGGAGCCGATGGCCAGTGTCTGAGTAAACTTTCTTGTATAGCAGGCCATCACGGAGACAAAACTGGCTGTTCGAGGCTGGGTCCTGAGCAGCATTCAAGAACGGCTCCAGGTGCTGATCTTTGTGTCGCTCTGTTCGAAAGGTGTGAGTATCGGGAAATTTCGGACATAAAAAGCAGCGACATAGTGGGCGAAGTTGTCCGTGTCGCATTCCATCGTGGCAAGTGGCAACCGGGAGAGGCAATCCGCATCTGCGTGCCTTCGGCCACTTTTGTATGAAATGCTGTAGTCGTATTCTTGCAAGCGAAGTGCCCAACGGGGCAGGCGACCAGACGGGTCACGGAGAATGAGTAGCCAGCATAGGGAGTGGTGATCGGTTACTACTACGAAAGGCTGTTCGTACAGGTAGCAGCGAAACCGCTGCACGGCGAAAACAACCGCTAGACATTCCTGCTCGGTGATGGTGTAGTTGCGCTCCATCTTGCCGAGAGTCCGACTGGCGTAAGAAATCACATGTTCACGGTCGTCATAGCGCTCAACGAGGACAGCACCGAGGCCTATACCACTTGCGTCCGTATGTACTTCAGTTGGACTAGAAGGGTTGAAGTTCCGTAAGATAGGGTGTGATGTTAGGAGGAACTTCAGTTGTCGAAAAGATGAGTCGCATTCAGATCTCCACTGGAATGGAGCGTCTTTATGTAGTAGGCACGTGAGCGGGTAGGCGACATCTGCAAACCGAGGGATGGAGCGTCGGAAATATGAGCAAAGTCCAAGAAAACTACGGAGCTCCTTCACATTCCGGGGTTGCTGAAACGCGGCAACGGCTACGGTCATCTGAGGATCAGGCCTGACGCCGTCACCATTGACGAGGTGATCAAGCACCAACACCTGTCGCTCACCAAAACGGCACTTCTTTGAGTTGAGAATAAGTCCAGCTTGGCGCAAGCAGTCCAGCGCGAGGACTAGGCGGTCGTTGCGCTCTTTGAATGTGCGGCCAAAGATAGCACATACAGACCTCCCATTTCAGACCACGTAGTATAGAATTCATGAATCTTTCAAATGTTGCGGGCGCATTGCACAAGCCGAAAGGCATAACATTAAATTCAAACAGTCCATCGGGAGTGATGAAAGCCGTCTTCTCCTTGTCTGCTGGGTGCATTGGGATTTGCCAGTATCCTGACCGCAGGTCTATAGATGAAAAGTATGATGCAGAATACAAGCAGTCAATGGCGTCATCAGTGCGGGGAAGCGGGTAGACATCCTTTTTAGTGAATGAATTCAAGCGGCGGTAATCTACACAAAATCTCCATGTGCCATCTTTCTTGCGCACAAGAATTACTGGAGCCGCCCAGGGACTGCACGATTCTTGAATGACACCCTGGTCCAACATTTCACGTACTTGCTAACTGATGACCTGGCGCTCGGACGGCACCACACGGTACGGGTTTTGGCAAATTGGATGTGCATACCCGGTGTCAATTCGATGACTGGTGCGAGACCCGGTAAAAGAGCGTGATCCGATGGGCTTCGAGAAGTCAAAAACGGGTGAATACTTCGACAGCAGATCTTACAAAGCATCACGTTCTGTGGCGTTCAGAGAATTACTAATCATACCACACAGTTGAGCATTCACTTGGGATGGTGCGACATTCCGCTGAGGTGCGTCCGTAACCAAAGCCACTGATATTGGCATGTCTGAACTGTGAGAGGCAAGCTTCATTCCAGCTGCTAAAAGAACTGGCTGCGTGGAGCAATTAATAGTCCACAATCGCGTGCAGTCTTTGGTTACCGACACCAAACAATTAGGAACGAGGAGAGATTTCTTCGCGCAGTTCTAATAGTTAGGTGTCACGGTCGCATCAAACGTTTCGATCGCACGACGAGAACACGAAACCGGAATGTACTGCATAAACATCGGAGGCACAACAGTATTGTCGCACACGCACAGCACATCTTCACAAACAAGAGGCTCCTCGAATACCTCAGGCGGTCAGCAGCCCTCAACACTGATCTCGCCCGTGCGGCAGTCTACGGTTGCCCCACACATGCACGCAAAAAGTATACCAAGAATTACATCATGTGTGGAGTGGGGTAGCACGGCGAATTCCGCAGAAAACATGGTTCTGGCAAGAGACACCTTGGCACTGCACACTCCAACGGGATAAAACAAATCGCCGCTAACGCTATGAAAATTTGCATTTCTGTCCCAAAGAAACATCACTTTTGGTCCCAGTAAGTTTTTAAATGTTAAACTCATAATCGATATTGTCGCACCAGTGTCCACTAATGCCATTGTAGAAGTATCGTCAACAGACACTCAAATCGTATTTTTGAGCATAGTCACGGAAGGAGGCGTTTCTGCGAATAGTGAGCTTTCACCGGCGGCCTCACCTCCATTGGCCGCGGCGCCTATTTTTCCGGAGGAGGGGACTATGGGAACGACGCCGCGGGAATGGTAAGCGGCGGGCACGAAAAATGGGCGGTGGAGTCAGACTCCGGTCGGAAGCGGGGGAGTGGTTGCGTACGTCACCGCGCTGAAACTGACCGTGTGGAGACGACCAGTACCGACGGGAGTCAGCTGGGTGATCACTGGTCGGGTCTGGACACATTGGCCGCTCATACCGCGATGGTTGACGACGGCGGCATTGTCGTGAAATATGGCCCGGGGTGCCACACCGGTAACAGACAGGAGTAGGCCGAAGAAGGGGTTGGTCCTGAAAGGAATCGATGTGATGCTGTCGATAAAAGCTAGTATCGCGCTGATCTGTGAACCGGGGTGCTCGCCTAGGTCTTCGCGGCCGAAGGTCGTTAGGCTGATCAAGATGTCTAGAAGAAACAGGGCTTGAGAAATGTTGCCACGAGCATTCTTCGAAAGAAGCAGGGTGTGCTGAGTGAACAGAAGAAAACTCAGGCTGCGATCGAAGATTGTAGGCAGGTTCACACGGAAAAGATGGGCGGTAGGACATTGGTGACGTGTTCCGGCAGCGGGAATAGAGCCGGAGTAACTCTTCTCGAATGATCTGCCGGATAGTTGAAGTAAGGTCCGGAGGAACGTGCTCATTAACGCTGGCGACGGTTGTCGCATTGGTAAGCATTCCAAACTTAGGAGTTACTCGACGGGTCTTTAGTGCTTCGAATGTGCGGATGTGACAGAGGACAGCGGAGACAATGGAGATATCATCTTTGGCGATGAGGAAGTTGTAGACATCAGCTGCGATGCCCTTCAAAAGGTGCCCAACTTTGTCCTCCTCGGACATGCGAGAATCGAGGGTTCTGCACAATTTGAGGACCGCTTCGGTATAGGTAGTGCAGGTCTCGCCAGGTATAGTTGAGCACGATGGGCTAGTGTCTAATCGGCCTGCTTCTTGCGCGCTGACGAATCGCCGAAACACTAAGTTCGGTGACAAAGCTGTCCCGTGTCGTCAGCGTGTCCTCATGGTTTTCAAACCAGACAAGGACGGTGCCGGTCAGGAATAAAACGACGTTGTCGAGCTGAGTGGCGAAGTCTCAGCGGTTGTAGCGGCTTACCCGTTGGTAGTGGCGGAGCCAGTCGTCAACGTCCTCCCCCGCTGCGCCAGCGAAAGGACGAGGCTCTCGGTAAGGTTGATAAAGGCCGAACTCTCCTGATTTGATGTGGCAAGAAGCGCTGGGCTAGGCTCAGTCGGCGGTGGCATTGTAATGAACAGTGGCGGGAGTCCAGCAAGGCGGCGGCTACGATGGGGCTCCAGGGGTGCGTCGATGACGAAATGACGTGGGATCGAAACCGCACTCTCCACCAATAATGTAACACTCTTGTCTCTATGTAACACAACCTTTCTGAGCCCAAGGTATGGTGCACACGAAACAGGCGGCACTTCCACTCCCACTCTCTTCTTCGTCCAACTATCCCAGTATCATTCACAGTTATTATGCAGACACCTTAATCGCGCCGTAATAGAAGAGAGGAAGGTGGGTGGAAATAAAGAAATGGTTGCTGTATTGGAGGGCTTCAGAGTAGTTTCGTCCACCGGGGGATCTTATCGTGCAAATGGACGCCACTTAGTTTCGCCTTCATCGAAAAGCCGCCACCGGCGGTCGGGATTCAACCCGGGTGCTCCGGAAGAGAAGTCGGGCGTCTTATCACTGCACGACTACTGTGTCGGAGTACCCGGTTTCGATACCGACCGCCTGCGGCTGCGTTTTGACGGAGGCACGTAAGGTAAAATCTGGTCCAGCGATCAAATTTCTTCCCTCTAGGCAAGTTACGTTTGCACTTTAAAGCAAGCGGGACACGAAGTCTCGAAGAAAAGACCAATAAACCTTATGGGCTGAAAACTGCCTGTGTGTCCATGTGCACTGGCAGTAAAACTTCACACAGTTTTCTTTAAATGACCAATTATTTGCTCACTTTATTTACATCATCTCAGTTCAAGCGATAAGTTAAGGAGAGTAAAGTTCAAGATAAGGAAAGTAAAGAATTTTACTGGCTTTAAACTGTCCGCGCCAAATCAACAACCAAATTAATGTAGATCTGTGATGCGTTTCACATACCTGGTGGGGGAAGGAGTAGCAGCACATAAATATTGTCAAGCGTTCTGCCCGATGATTTCAAGTGGAACGAGGCAATCGTTAACATATCGAAATAGGTTTAACAAAGCACGTGTTCCCCATCATTGCCGTGTAGACATTACATAACTCATACTTTGCAGAAGAAATAAAAAGCTAATAGAAAGCAACAACTTTGTTTTGTCTAATACAATGAGATCCACCTAGAGTATTAATTTTGCTAGTAAACCTAAATGACCTAAGGGTGCATTAATTTCTTTTGCAACGCAACACCACACCGATTAAGTATCTCGCTTGGGCCTGTAATTTTCAGGAACTGCGCTGGTCTGCAAATGATATTTTTTTTATTTGAAGTTTTTGCGCGCGCACCCCTCCTAGCGCTGGCACTTTGGTATACTAAGAGATCAGCAACATGGGATGCGAGATTCTAGCGCGCTTCAGCGAAGCCAATTCTGTCGGCCTCTCTGTCGAAGACGGTGTAATATTTGCGCATGAAGACTTGTCCTAAGATCCACAAGGGCTTCTTCGTGCCGTAGTCGTCAGTGTTTCCGAACCCGGTGTAGCAGCGCCACAGGTTGTCGGACCCCAGCAGCTGCATCGAGTAAACAAACAGATCCAAGACGATGCATGAGTAAGGGATGACGTTTCATGCACGTACGCTTGAACGTAGCATTTATATATCTTCTGTCCAGTACAGCACCCTTATATAAGCACAGAGCAGCTTCCCCAATGTAGACGATTCGACTGGCTGGTTTAGCATTTTGTCAACTAGGAAAATCGCTACGCATAGAGACGAAGGTGGGGCAGAACACAAGCTGTCCCCACTCGACATAGTAGTAATGAAGGGCCAAGTTTACAACTGTGTGTACATAGTCTCTCGGTAATAAATCGGCAGTATTGTAAATAGACAAAAGTTGTGAAAAAAGAAAACAGATGTTATATACTATGAAGTTACCTCACCAACTGAGGGAACTATAGTCCTTCTGTAGCAGTAATTGCGAAACAAGACCGAATAAAAGTAATCTTATTTAAAGGATTTCTATCAAAATATAAATTATAGAGCTGATCGGTACAAAATCAGAGATTCTTCTATCGTGCACATTAATTAAACTCATTTCTCATGTCTCTCTTCAGTGCCTGCCCCTATTTTAGGAAAGAGTCAACACATTGACGTGCTCTTTTGATTGTAGCAAAACGCTTAACCTTTATTTGTACCAACGATGCAAGATACATAGGTGGGGATACAGCGGGCCGCACCGGTGTCAGATAAAGTCCCCTTGTACGTCTAAGCCGTACGAGATGGCAGTTTGCTCAGCGGCCTGTGACGTAGTGGGAGGCAATGCTTTTCTATGGAGAATACACTCTTTTTGAGAGCCATTTTCCCGTAAAGTGTGGCCGATGACTGAGAGAAAATGTTTTTGCCTCGCAGTTTTTGTCTAGGTCAATTATTAAGCGCAGTTTTGTGAAACTGTGGCTTCGTGCATGCTTACATAAAAGCGCGAAGAACTTTCCGAACGGAATTTGAACCTGCTGCACGAATAAGCGACGGCACTTTGACAACAAAGCATTAACAATCGGTCGTTTCGTTTGTTCTTTAGTTTTGCCTCTTTGGTTCGCGCATCAGTGTGCCCTCACATCTTTTCGACTTCTCCACACGCACTCGTTTGATCCTTAGTTTGCTCCTTACTTTATTCCTTCCTTAAATTAGAGGTCCTCTAAGCTTCGCTGGATCATGGAAAAAGCAAGAGAGTTCCAGAAACCCATCTACTTCTGTTTTATTGATTATGCGAAAGCGTTTGACTGCGTAGATCACAGCAGATTGTGGCAAGCTCTCCAAGAGATGAGAGTTCCAATTCACCTCATCTGTCTCCTCAGGAACCTGTATGAAGGACAAGAGGCCACAGTCAGAACTGGGCATGGTCTTACTGATTGGTTTCCGATCGAGAAAGGAGTGAGGCAAGGCTGCATACTGTCACCCTGCCTATTTAACCTATATGCAGAGTGCATCATGAGGAAGGCCGGTCTGGACGAGTCTTCAGATGGAGTGAAGATTGCTGGAAAACGTTTCAACAACCTTAGATATGCGGATGATACCACTTTAATGGCAGAAAATGAAGTGGAACTCCAGAGACTTCTGATGGGCGTACAAGAAGAGAGTGAGAAGCTTGGGCTTAAACTGAACATTAAAAAGACAAAGATCATGGGGTCTTGCCCTATCAAGTCCTGGAGCATCAATGGACAAGAAGTGGAAGCTGTGACAGATTTTCTCTTCTTGGGCTCCAAGATTACCTCGGAAGGAGACTGCAGCCATGAAATTAGGAGACGCCTGCTTCTGGGAAAGAGAGCAATGGTTAGCCTTGACCGCCTAGTAAAGAGCAGAGACATTAGTCTGCCAACCAAGATCCGTATAACTCGTGCTATGGTCTTTCCAGTTGTGATGTATGGATGCGAGAGTTGGACTGTGAAAAAGGCTCACCGCCGAAGAATTGACGCGTTTGAATTGTGGTGCTGGCGAAGACTCTTGAGTGTTCCTTGGACTGCCAGAAGATCATTGTCGACCATAAAGCCTGACCGCTCATTGGAGGGTCAAATTCTAAAGTTAAAGTTCAGCTACTTTGGTCATCTGATGAGAAGAGAGGAGTCGCTGGAGAAAGATTTGATGTTGGGAAAGGTTGAGGGTCGCCGGAGAAAGGGTAGGCAGCGAACGCGATGGTTAGATGGCATCCTCGAGGCACTGCAGATGAAGTTATGTGTTGTTAGGAAGATAGTGAGAGACCAGAAAGCGTGGTGTGACATGGTTCATAGGGTCACGAAGAGTCGGACACGACTGAACGACTGAACTGAACTGAACTGAACTGAAGGGGGTTCTACTAGCTCCCTCTGAACTCCCCCTCCCCTTCCCCCTCTCCCTTCCTCTATACTATTGCTTGTTTCTTTGCTTCTTTTTTTTTCTTTCTCTTTATCTTTTTTTTATCCTCAGGGTACAGGGTACAGTAAAGAGGGGAAAAGAATTTCACAACAATGGAGAAAGAACATCAAGCATAACTTATACAATACAACACAATAGAGGCAAAAATTATGGTTAACAGTTTTCTTGAATCTAAATGAGAGAATGACGAGCAGTAATGTGATGCGGTGCGCCAAAGCAGCATATAAATCAGTTGATGAACACAAACAGATTACACACGTGGTAAGGAACGTTTTGAGCTGGATGGGATTATTGAAAAATGCGGTCAAGAAATTTTATTAATTACAAGTTGTTAGAAAATATGATTGTGCACTAGTCACCGTATTGCAATGGCGCACTGAGACTTTTCGTAGTTACGACGATAAAAAATGAAGGGTGGTGTGTGCGTACGGACCATGCAAAGGGACTAGTTCATTGAAACCTAGTTTAAAGCGTAAACTTTTTATTGCCTATAGTTCCTCACTTTATCGCCGTCGGCGTAGGCCAAGATGCTGTGCGCCGACAGCTCGTTATGTTAACGAAGCACCGACGGTCGCAGCCCGCCCGGTGCTTGGCAGCGTGTCAACTCGCTTCGTCGATCATTGCCTGCATATCTACAACCCGGACAAGATTTGTAAAGGGGTCATGGCGGGCGCCAGTGGTTACGCGTTTCGGGGGATCCTGCAGTGGTTCGTAAATGCGAGGTTCGTGCAAATGTTGATGACGTTGGGCTTGTCTGAGATAAAAAAGCCTGGAATATCGGCAGGATTTGTTCCGGTTCTGTACACGTGAATTGTCCGTACTTTTTTTCGCTTGCTTATCCCATTCGTCCACGCAGTCGTTTGCACGTTAGTGATTTGTGTAATATATAATCAGTACGGGCGCTGTTGCATTTCTTTCATTAAGTGCCTAAGAATACCCTACAAAATTATTTATATTTTTCTCCCATTCGCCCAATCGAATGAGGGATTCGCTTTCCATGCCCAATTTACGCTATCCAAAGAGAGAAAGCTGTGTTTCCAGAGCGCCTTGGAATGAATGACCATGACTTAATGGCTGACTGATTTGCTGATCACTTCTCCATATTTCAACATAAAGTGCAACTTGAACCTTTTCTCCGCTTCGTTGTTAGGATTTAAATTACATCAATAGCATTAGAAAGCCAATAAAATATTCTAGAATATGATTCGGCACTATTGCAATGGGGTTGGCTTATGAATAAAGTGCTACGGGTATGCTCCTGGAGACGACGGACTTCGGGCGACGTGAACGGTTCGCGCAGGAGAAACGCGCAGTGCGATATCAGCTGGTTGCTCTCGCAACGACGCCGTTGATGCATGTGTTTTTTTCTTCCAGCGAAGATTCACCGCTACATCTACCAAGGTATATCATCCACTCTGACGCTGTGATCAGCGGCCCGGTTTGGAGGAGCGCGGCTGGTACTTTATCTGGAAACTTGCGTCCAGTGCCTCGCCCGTGCTATGGCCCCACCTAAATACTCTTACACAGTGTTTGTACCAGAAGGACATCTCAGTGCCCTTCGTTTCAATACCGGTTGAAGGCTGAGCGAAAGAAGTTACGGTCGTGCCGTCTAAGCTGAGGGCTTACCTTGACAATGTATTCCTTTCCTTGAAACCTGTACTGCCGGCCCCCAAATGGTAAAGATGAGCTCTGGTAGCGTGTTCACTTCCTCGCAATCCACGCGGTACTGCACATTTTCACAGAAATGTATTTTTGAGTTTGGCGCATGATGGCCTTAGCTGCTAATGTGCCATAAAACCCAACCCAACAGAACACAACAGAAATGTACTTACCCGTTAATCCACGGTATATTTCACATTGTCTTTTCTTTTAAAGACAACTGGTCGCTATCTACTCTTACAAACAACATAGCACAAAGATGACAGCACAGGTGCACTATAATTTTCTCAAGAACACCAACCGCAGAACATTCGCGTGCAGTGCCTCAGACGCAAGGGCAGCACGAATGACGATTGACTGCTTAGATGAAGCATCTGAATTCGAACGTCGAATTTAAACGCAAGAGCTGCGTCACATGTTCACATAGCAAAGAGCTTGAAGTAGGCAGAGTTAATACGAGGAATTCTCTCATGGCATCCCTTTTTTGACTATCTGCTGCCTGGGAACATTAGGTGCGGCAGTCCGAATTCTTGCTTTTCTCATGCATGCAAGAACGCCATATTGGATGGATGGGTCCTAGCCTGCTTTCCGAGGACGCAGTTACGCCAAACTGGAGAAGCTGGCAAGAACATGCAGTGTGTTCAATTTGAGACGCTATATGCCATCATTTAAGACAGTATTCTAATATTTATGTCTATAAACTTGAATAACACGCATACTTAAGTTCGCTGTTTATAGGCTCTGTGTGAGGCTGCGACATCTTTTAACTAAATAAAAAAAACAGCCCGAATACAAGCGGTGCGTAAGCAAGAAAACAAAAAGGACATGACTCCTCTCTTCAAGTTAGATAGTATGGAAAAAGTGAGACTGACATATTTTTATGTAATGCGTCTCAAATCCTGCCTACTCCGGACGTCTTTGTCAATGAGAGAACATTTAGTTAATTCCGTTGCTGCCAGGCGACTACAGGTGTTGCACTGTGGACTGTGAAATTTAACAAAGTGACTCAGGCTGTGAAAAACGGCGTAGTGAAGGGCTCCCGAAATTCTGACCACCTAACGTTCTTTAACGTGCACTGACATCGCACAGCACACGGGTGCCTTACTTTTTTCGCCTCCATTGAAAAGTGGCCGCCACGGCTGGGATTCGATCCCGCATCCTTGGGCACAGTATAGTCAAGCGCCCTAACCACTCACCACCACGACGGAGCAGCTACATATGGGCAAGCGTTTGCGATCGGCACCAAGGCCAACAATGTTCAGTACCGAGACCTTCGAGAACACATTCAACATCAATAAGAAAGACGTTTATTATTAGGAAGTCCCATGATCAGCTCTAAAAATAATGACCCCGCATCCTGTCTTGAGCTTGCAGACTCGCTTCCCGCCAGCGAGAGGTGCCATCACCTTGTGCGTCCACAGTTACGTGTAGTGCAGACTGTTACGTTTTGCCACCGACAAGTGTGACAGCTGACGCGGCCGCCGCGTAGCAACAGGCAGAACAGCGAGCGTTTCGGCCATTTCGGCGCCGTCCAGTCGGCCGCCCAACGCTTCCTTCCGCGGGCAAGTCTCGGCGTGTTCGTGCCATGCGCTAAATGTGTGTGCGTGCGTGTGTGTGCAAACGCTGGCCAAGCCCGGCGCTTAAGGGAGAGTGCGTCGCCCTCGCCCGTCTACAGGAGGTGGAGGATAGTGGAGGAGATGCGGTAGCGCCACCTGCGATTGAGTCATCTCGTCTTGTCCGAACTTGTAGGGCTCTCCCTTTCCCTCTGAACTGGCAAGCCTATAAAAAAGCAGCGGCAGACTCCTCTGCGAGAGACTACTTGGGAGACGTCGCAGTGACGACGCCAGACACCAGCTGTGTGAGCGTGTCGGTATTCTCTACGGGTCAGCTTCTCTGCCCGTTCCTTCACGATGTTGTATTAAAAGTTTGTTCTGTTAGAAGATGCCTCGTCTTTGCTGGGACCGTTCATGCCGTCTGCCGAGCCACGGAGCCGCGAGCCAAATATAATTGAGAAATTTAGCTTACCGTGATCCGCGATCCGCCACGGTGACCCTCTACCGTGCGTGGGCGGGGCGAACAAGCCCATTGGTCCCGACGCGGCAGGTCCATGTGCGGACATCCAGTATGTGGCGCCATCTATCCGCGTCGAGAAGGTTTGGGCATGCGCAGTGGAACGCGCGGTGGCGGTTCACGGTGGCGGATCGCGGATCACGGTAAGCTAAAACTCTCTAATAGAGAGATTTAGCATACCGTGATCCGCGATCCGCCACCGTGACACTCTACCGCTCGTGGGCGGGGCGTTCAAGCTGATTGGTTCCGATGCGCCAGGTCAATGTGCCGACATCAAGTATGTGGCGCCATCTATCGCATCAAAGTGATCTGGGCATGCGCAATGGAACGCGCGGTGGCGGTCCACGGTAGCGGATCGCGGATCACGGTGTGCTAAATCTCTCTATTAACTGGTGGCAGCGGTGCGATACCCAGGCGCAAACCCAAACGTAATAAGACAAATCACAATTTTGGTTCCTCTTCCCTTGGCGACCCAACGACTGCATAGACCTGTTCAATATTTTCTTCTTTGTCTAGTCACAGAAACGTGCCGCCTAACTAACGCGTTCTGACACTGAGTATGGGTCGCGGGTACGATGTCAACAATGTTGGCCGCGATGTACGAAATAGTTGTGTACTGATAATTTCATCATCATCATCATCATTGCCAGCCGGACTGTACCCACTGCAGGGCAAAAGCCTCTCCAATATTCTTCAAAATTAACCCGGTCCTAGTTCTAGCTGCATCCATTTGACCCCTGTGAACTTCTTGACCTCATCCGCCCACCTGACTTCCACCATCCCCTGATACGCTTTCTTTCCTTTGTGTTTTGTTACCCTAAGCGACCATCGGGTATCCTCTCTGCGTCCTACATGTCCTGCGCATGCCCATTTCTTTATTTGATATCCACTAGAATGTCAGTAACTTGAGTTATTTCCCTGACCCACTCAACACGCTCCCTATCTCTTAAATTACCCCTCTACCCTTTTAGAGTGCAGCTCTTTGGCGCCCGTTCCTGGGTTTCGCGTCGGCTTCGCCGTCTGCAGCGACCTCGTAGCCAGCTTCGCCCCCCCCCCCCCCCCCCGCCTTTTTCAGCACCCCAGCTAAGGCCCCTTCTTCCTGCGTGGCGCCGACCGCGCGTGTTATCTGATCGCTGCGCACGCTCCCCCGTTCGCCGCTGGTTATAGACCAACACCGATGAGTGACGTAAGCATGATGCGGTGGCGCTACTGTCTCCAGGCTAAGCCGACTGGGGGTCATGGTTTATACGATAGCACGATTTCCGTTCTCAGAGAAATCTGTAGAAAGCCATGGATTTTTTTTTTATTGCGAAAGCAATACCACGATAGCCAAAGCGAAACCTCGGGTGGCCGCAGCTACGCCATGAAGATGCAGCTACGCCGTGAAGAGGCGCAGCTACGGATAAAAAAATCAGCCTGCCATGACATTTCAATTCACGTTACCCCTATGCCACGGGGGGGGGGGGGGGAGCTGCCAACTCGGGTCGCTCCTTTCATATGGGAGGGAGATATCAGAATAAGCCTGCCAGAACCCTTTGCAATCACGTTACCCCTAGGATACGCAGGTGCGTCCTACGGCTTGGTTAAAGCGTGACTTTATATGTGGGCTGGTAGCTTACGCTCTCGCGTCATGCCCTTAAAGGATGAGCTTAAGTGTCCCCAATAATGTAGCACCTTACACTGATAGGGCGTGATAGGAGAGTAATGTAGCAGGCAAAAGAAGCTTCCGTCGTTGCTTTCGCAATTCAACTAGGGTTAATCAGTGCTAAACCACAACAAATTTTATTTGATGACGAATAAATATTATATTCCATTTCTCATTTCAAGGTTGCACTATAGAGCCATTGTACAACCTATATACACCACCAAAGCATAACCTATGGGTCAGAAATGTAACTATTGCTATATTAAAAAAAAAAATGTTTTTGTAGAAAGCTTTTATGCTTTTCTGACTATTTTGTGAACCCCCGAAACGTACTATACTGCCTTTACTTTTCGAATTATTGAATACTTACGTTTTCTGTTACTTTGGATTAACCCACATTTGTTTACTAATAACGGGTTCCCTGTGTCGGGTAACAAGCGTGAGTCAGTGCCACCACATTAGAGGAAATGTGATTTTATCCACGCGAAAAACCACCCAAAGACCCCAAATGAAATACGTTTTACTGAAGGAAGCGCCGCGCCAGGCTGGGAAAGTTATGAATAGTGGATTGGACACCAAATATTGCGTGCCTCGGCTATCTGCAAACCAGAGGAATGCCTGCAGAATGATTTCAGAGACAGCAAGGCACGGAATATGAGCCACTTCGACTGCATACTACAAATGCGATTAGGTTATGCTGTGAACAAAGGGAAGGCGCAGTCACTGTCGCATGCATGGGTGCGCACTTTAACCGCTGCGTAATGAGAGAATGAAGGCGATGAAAAAAAAAAAGATTAAAAAATCTCCAGCTGATTTAGCCAAGTTGGAAAAAATGCGAAGTATGTGCGCAAGCCAGCGCCATTTCATTTCGTTTTCGGTTCGAAGATAGGTTGTCAAGATCAGGCTTCGGGCAAAGATCGGTGGAATCGGTGGTTGGATACCTCAGCGGTAGCGAACTATAAAAAGTTTGGGATCGTTGAACGCAGCTCTACAGGGCAAAGCCATAGCGTTGTTTTTGGATTCATTACGCACAGAACGAAGCAAGTTGACGAAGAGAACGTCATTCAATGTGCAACGGCAGAGAGCGGCAGTTAAACGCACGGTGCGGTCTGCTGCGGCGATAGCTATGAGGTTCCCTACTCGCTTCCCGTGAACAATTCCTGGTTCGAATCTAGTCCGCCAGATTTATTTTTGCAGCGAAAGCTACACTACGCTACCAATGAGCATTTCACCGGTGCCTTCAAGAGCGCCAACTCGGGTCTCTCCTTTCATGTGGGAGGGTGACATTATAATCAGCCTGCCATGACATTTGAATTCACGTTACCCCTTAGCTATGCTACGCAGGCACGTTAGTGCGGCTTAGTTAAAGCGGGGCTTTATATATGGCTGCTTTATATGGTAGCCTTCGCTATCGCGTTATACCTTTAAAATCGGTGCTGTGGTTAGGGCGCTCGATGCGGGATCGAACCCCGGCCGCGGCGGCCGCTTTTAGATGAAGATGAAAAGCAAGGCGACCGTGTGCTGTGCGATATCAGTGCACGTTAAAGAACCCCAGGTGGACGAAATTTCCGAGCCCTCCACTAAGGCGTCTCTCATAGCCTGAGTCGCTTTGGGACGATAAACCCCACAAACTCAACCAACCAACCTTAAAGGCGGAGCTTAAATGTGAGCCATAATTTTGTAGCGGCAGGTACGCTACGCTACCCTTGAGCGTTTCGCTGGTGCATGAAAGAGCATCCCGTTGCCTAGTAGTCGGTTCCGCCGCTGTTGCAGCGGAACAACGCCAAGAAGAAGGAGACAAATAAAGTGCTGGTGATAACAATCTGGTAGTGCCTGGCTACGCTCGCTACAGAGAAGTGTAGCGGCATCCCCGCAGATGCGCGCGCCGGGGTGAAGAGCTGACCGAGGGGAGCAGGAAAGCGTCTGCCGGCACCGGCTGCATACAGCACGAAAATGGATTCTGCCAAGAAAGCTGGTGAACTTTGATACGTTCACCGGAACGCTGGTTGTGTCAGAGGCAACGCTCGGTTGCCCGCAACCGAAGCTTTCGCTCCACATTCGGTTCAGCAGCGTAGAACTCCTCTAATTTATTTTATCCCGCGAAGGTCGAGACCTTTCACGTGCCTCCTGGTTTTATGATTTATCCCGTGAAGTAGTGCTTTCGAAATAAAAGTTTTCGGTTCTTTGCTAAGTGCTCCCGAGTAGCGGCTGCGACAGCTAGGACCCCGCACGCTATACACTGCACACATAATACTTCGTCGTCATTGTAATCATGCTGACTACACCCACTGCAGAGAAAAAGACGCGCCTATACCTCCCCGATTGATCCGGCGCTGTGCCAGCTGCCGTCCGTCATCCCCGCAAACGTCTTAATTTCATCCGCTCACGTAACTTTCTATCGCCCTCTGCTACGTTTGCCTTTCCTTAGCATCCATTCAGAATAACCTTAAGTAACTATGGATTATCTTTCCTTCGTATTACATGCACTCTCGATGTCCACTTCTTGATTTCGACTAGAATGTCTCTGACCCACTTTGCTCGCTTCATGTCTTTGAATGTTAAATCTATAATTTTCCTTTCCCCGGCTCTCTGCGTGCCCTCAACTTAAGTCGAACTCTTTGTGGAATAACTGACAGCGCATTGCTAAAGTCCGTTATGACGAATTACTTCAAGTCGCCAAGTCGGAGTAGCTGTCCGAACCCACAAGGCAGCAAAATGGGTAGCGATGGACCTCGCCGTCACTGTCCAATCAGGACTCAACCTTACTACAAATCACTCATTGCAAAGCGTACTTCGGTTTCGGGGAGATGAAAAGGTTGCTCCGTTTCGCAATTGGGATACGCCACTAGATTCAGCTCGCATCTGATTGCGGCTGCTCTGTGTCCTTACCGCAGACATATACTCTTCTCCCCGTCTGTTGGCTCTCTGCCCGCAGCGCTTGCTGCGTATCTCTCCCATTCGCTTCCCAGGAAGTCTCGAACTTATTGCAGCTTTGTCTTCCTTGCTTTCTGTCTCAACGTCTTGCGTTCCCCTCTCGCCTTCTCCCATGTACTCGTCGTAGTGCATGCCCCCTGTCTCTTTACTCGTCCTGCCTCTCGCCTTCTGAAGTGTCTATCCTTAGTCTCGCGGATACACGTTCGATCCCCTAGTTTGCTCGGTAGCAACAGTTTTCGTCTTCAGAGGACGAGTGAATTAACGTCCGTATGGCAGAATTATTACCGTTGCCGTGATGGCTTTGTAGTTTTGGCGTTCAACTGATGTTCATAATGTCGTGGGATCGGATCCCAGCCATGATGGTCGTCTTTCTATTGAGGAGCAATGCATATAAACACTTGTGTGCTGTGCGATGCCAACCAAGTGGTCTAAATTAGCCTAAGCTCTCCTCCACGGAGTCCCTCGGAACATTCCCCTTCTTCTTTCCCGTTTCACTTCAGTGCTATATTAGAACCATTACAAAGGTTTCGTGGGTCAAGTACAAGAGTAACAGTACGCACACGGCCTTGCTGTGTTTTCTGAGCGCCAATAATCATGTTGATCCTGTCTATCTCCTCGCCAGGCCCTTCGATGAAC
Source organism: Amblyomma maculatum (assembly GCF_055883805.1). Classification (NCBI taxonomy): domain Eukaryota; kingdom Metazoa; phylum Arthropoda; class Arachnida; order Ixodida; family Ixodidae; genus Amblyomma; species Amblyomma maculatum. The sequence continues at coordinate 23,668,780 of NC_139344.1, forward strand.
GACGAACCGGTGTCGACGACTGTCCAGCAGCCACCCACGCAGAAACGCTTGTCTCCTCCGGCCTGAACCCTGCAAAGAAAAAGGTTGCTTCAATTGTCGCTAGAATTTCGAAATGAAAGAAGGAAATTGACCGATTACAGAGCATGAAGTGTGGAAAAAATTCTAATTTCAAAAGGCCATATTTAATTGAGAATCCTTGCTTTTTGAGCTATTTTTTACCCCGCCAAGCACACAAGGGACATCACTTTATACATCATACTGATTTATTGTTACAAAACAGAAAAAGGAAGGAACATTTTTGGGCCAGAAAATGCATTTGCCATCGAATTCTGAAGCACATGAGCTGCGGCCAGCGGAAATAAACTCACAGGCAGTAGACAGTGAGAAGAAGATGAAAAAAAAAAATTAGATCAATTAGAAGGGAGTACACAGGAAGACTTATATTAATAAAGCGCACAGAAAGCGTGACGGCCGTCCGCGATTGCTCTAGCTTTGGCTTAGCGCACTGAATTCAACCCTATTTCTGATCTTATAACGCTCCCCTTTGCAGCTCACCAGCACATTTGTACCAATATTTGAGGGAAGCGCGGGGCACAGAATGGGCCTGTACGCATGAACAGCGTACACGTCTCATTAAAGTGAAGTGCTCGCGTCTCAACGAAGGTGTACTACCTCCTCCTTTTTCACAGATCGTCAAATTGGTTGGCGCCATACGTTCAAAGGGCGAGTTGGAAGTTTCAGTTGGCGCCTGAATGAACTGACACAGCATCTTGCAGTACCTCTGTATTTTAAATAACATCTTCAGGTAGCTTGAGGGCATTACAACCCTCAATTCTTTTCTGCTCTGCAAAAAGGACAGCGAAAGACTCTTAATTGCACAAAAAAAAAAAAAAAGAAAAGAGACCAATGGCTGGAAAAAAAATTTGACTGATTAAATAGCTAAATATTCGGATTGGTGACCACGAACGAGGCCCTCCAAGCAATAACGCTGTCATCTTACCACGATGGCACAGTAAATCACCTTGGACCCTTAAGAATCGCAGGTGGCGAGCATGTGCAAGGTGGCCAACTACGGCGTCCTCATCTACCTTTTTCCCACGTTGTTGCCTTACCTCCCATGAAACCATACTACTCCAGTAAGCAATCTATGAAATTTCATCTAAAGCGGTAGGAAACATCTGCAGTTAACATGTGCCAGGCTTTTCAGCGAGCAATGCAAAATATTCCGAAACACAGTTTGAAATGAGAGAAGAAAAAAAAAAAGATCACGTTAATGTATAAAACCACCATCTTTTGCGGACGTGTTTTATTCTAAAAATAATCCAAATTGTTCAGCTAATAAAAAGTTAGCAGTCCACCTAATTAGTGCTGTCAGGCTGTCAATGAAAAAGCGCAATTTAAAGCCACATAAAACACAGTGTCATATATCTTTTTGAACCTGGTGATCGCGGACAGGGCATGTAGGGTCGGTAGGCGGCAGCGATTGACCTCTCGCATCGGAGCATTTCGCAGCAGCATTCGCCGCATTCGGAGCATGACAGATTCCCGGACATCTCGTCCTACTCTCCTTCACTTTCTTCCTCTGTTGCACTCTCCTCTTCCGCTTTCCTCTTCATTCTTTTGGCAAACCCGTAGGCAGTCTGCAATGAAGATTGCTGTGTCGATCGCCGCGCCGTAACTTATATCCTAGCGAGAACAGCAATTACTTTTAAGGCGCTTTCGTCGAGCGTTCTCACGCCACCTGCATGAGCTTACAAGAACCAGACTGCACATTCTGTCGAAGATTTGCATGGCGTGTGTCAGATACGTGAGCTACATCGAGAGCGCCTAGGCAAGGACGTTATCTGTCACGAGCGTATCTATAATGCTGCTGAATATGCTCGGTCGTTTATCGCGAACCAAGCGGCTAACTGCAGCATTTTTGAGTCACGCTGCGGGAAAATTGCAGAGCTATCTATGCAGTGCAGATTCCTTATACTCCTTCGCTTTCGTTTCCTTTTCTTCGTCCTTTTCTGCGCGTGAACAAGTTTCCGTTAGTGTACTGTATAAACTTTCGTGTTTTCGTTTACCGAGCCAAAGCTACAGGTTTTATTTAACCCAAAGACTGAGCAAATCAAGCCCAGGTTAGCTAATATGAACGCCCCACACTATAGTTAGATGTAGTCATGCCGGCATTACAGGTTTTAATGCTTCCTCGCTTCCTCGAACAAAACATCGGTACCCCGGAATTAAAACCCCGCAACTGACGAAACATATCTCACCGGTCCATCTGGAACTCCCAGTGGCGCTTTCTGGTGACCGACACGTAGTGCATGGTGCCCTTGAAGCGCTCGTGGTTGATGCCACCCAAAACGAGCTCTCCTGCTGGCCGCGCCTGCGACTGGCTGCCCAGGTGGAAGGAGAACACGGGCCTGGGCACGAGCTTCTGTTCCATGATGGTGTCGAAGACAGGCTTCACTTTTAGGGCCGAAATTTTGGGGTATGCCAGCCCGATGATGCCGTCGAACGGCACGTCCCGCGTGGCCCACCCATCAAAGGGGTCGGGCCGGAAGATGCCCGACGACGCGTACGTGAGCTCGGCGAACGGCTGGGACGGCACGGCGCCCTCACCCAGGTGCAGCGTGTCGGAGGAGAGAACTCCGCGCACTTCACCGTTACCGTACTTTATGGACACCTGCTTGCCGTCCGGGACGTGTGAGCTGGACCTCGAGGCGTCGTACTTGTTGCGGTCCTCTGGGTCGCATGAGGTGACTATTCGTTATGCACGAAAACGTCCTCAAGTAGCGAACCTTCTCGTACTTGATGACAAAAACTTTGAAACATTGCTAAAAAGAAAAAGGTTTTCGTTTCTTTTTTTTTTTTGTATTGTCTGGCACGGTACTTTATAATGCATTATTTACAATAGAACATTAGCTAACAAGGCACATGTTAGAGCGGCTCTTTGACGCAAATAATTCACTTTGATCTATTTTTAGTTTTGCTCTTGCCAGGCTAATCACAACATAAATGAAAGAATGTAAACTAATGTAATATGGAACTCTTAGCACTGAAGGAACGCTGGAAACATCTTTAGAGTACACACTTGTCCTAAATTCTCTCCTTGTTCCAAGACCGCGCAGCACTCCTGCTAAGCCACAGTACAGCGCAAGTTGTGTCGAGGAGTGGCACATGCCTCCTGTACCAAAACTCTGATAAAAGAGTAAGCTGCTACGCATGGAATCGAACCGCTTTCCGTGACGAGACAGGCGCGCTACTTACTGCTAGTACGAGCGTCATCGCCTATAAATTTATATACCAGGCGTACATGCTAAAGTAACCAGGCTTTTGGAAACGATGGAGCGCCATAGCTTAGTGAAAGCAATAAAAGTTTTGTTTATGGGAGTTAACGTTTATATCGGCTCCGCCTATGAGGGATATGGCTTAGTTGAGGGCTTCGGAGGATTTCGACTATCGCATGAGTTTTTTAGCCTGCACGGCACCATACAATACACGGGTGCCTTGCGTTTCGCCTAAATTGAAACTTGGAAGCCGCGGCCGGTATTGAACCCAAGTAATCCGGATCAGTAGCCGGGCGCGCTGACCACTGAGCCATTGTGACGATTCGAGACCGCAAAAGGTCGAACTACACCGATAAGACAAACGTCCCTTGTCTTTTGTCCTATCGTCCACTCCCTACTTTTATAAAAATGAACCAATTAGCTCGCAAGAGTGTTCTACTGCCTGTGAAACCAACTGACGACTGTCGAGAATCACGTGGCCTAATCTATACTCAACTAAAGGGACGCATTCATACAGCGTAGCGGTGCCAAACTACAATCTGCTTTGCAAAAACTTGAAAAAAGTGACTCCCTCTCGTCGCTCCTTTCAATAATTAACATCCAGCTACGTCTGCATTTCTAGTCATTTTTTTTTTCTTTTTTTACCCCACCAAGTTTTTACCGAATTACAGGGGCATAGACGGGGGGGGGGGGGGGGGGGGGGGTTGCTTTGCTTTTAAAACATTCCCAAAATTTTATTACAGCACTGATTTTTTTTTTCGCCCAGCGGCGTAAAACACCCTCTGAAAAATATTTCAGGCTACGCCAGTGCAGAACTATCTTGATGCGCTCAGACAAAGCACGGCTCAGGTGAAGCGTGCTTCTTTAGGTTCTTCGCTTAAAAGAAAGCCAGAACGGCAATTCCACACCTCTCAAGTATTCTGCGATTCGCTGTCTCGCGAGCTGCTTCCGGGCGACAGGCGAAATTTTTGATAAACCCGGATCCTCAGCGACTAGAGGAGCGGCAGTGCTTTGGCGGCCTCAGCCTACCACCCGATACCATCACACTACGTGTCACCACGAATTGTCACCTCATGCAGTTAGCGCCGCTTACGTGCAGTCGGAGGCGGGTGCTCATTTAGGTACGGATTACGATTCTTACTAACAAATTGAGGCTGTCTATGAATTAATAATAATAATAATAATAATAATAATAATAATAGTTGGTTCACAGGAAGGGAAAGGCGCAGTATCTGTCACACTTGTTTCTGTGGATACCTGAACCGCGCCGTAAGGGAACAAAGGAAGGTGGGAGTGAAAGTGGAAAGAGAGAAAGGAGGAGCCATATTGGAGGGCTACGGAGTAATTTCGACCACCTGGGGATCTTTAACGTGCGCTGACAACGCACAGCACACGGACGCCTCTTCGTTTTCTATGAAATGCCGTTTTGTTTTTCCCGCTCTGCGAACGTGGATTTCACACTATGGCTAGGCAATATGAGCTATACTCGCGACATCCCTCCGAGCAGCGAAGAGATGGCACCCAGAAGTCAGCGGAACCAGTGTCAAAGATAATGCGGAATGTCTGGCCCGGCGTGCCCAGCTTCACTTCCCCGATGTAGTCCATCTGCAGACAAGATGAAAAGGCTTTGTAGGGTACATAGAAGGGCGATGTTTATTCTAAAGAACGGGTCCGAAACTTGGCAGCCTCTTAGCTGGCAAAGCTACATTATAAAATGCGGGAGCTTTTTGAAATAAGCTAGAAAGTTACAAAGTGGCATGCGTGTTGGAGAGTACTGGCAAAAAGCATTGTTGTGTTCTCGGTATTAGTGATGCTTGGGCGAGTTGGCCCGCTGTTTTGAAGAAGAGCAGCGCGACTTAGACGTCGCGCTGCTACCTTGTGTCCCTTTTCCTTTGTTTGTCCCTGGCGCAGTGTTGGAGCCGCTTCCGCGCACCCTTCGTCACACCTCTGCTACTCGGTCCGAGTCCATGTTTTGATTCGTTCTTCTCCATATGAAACGATGTGCTTTAAAAAGTGAGCGCCATTTTTATTCTTTCAAAGGGTTTGCAAATACACATACTCATTTTCACTGCTTGACATTCGCGACCCGTCATTTTTGTTCTCATTCGACAGAGCACTATATTGGCTTCCATTTCGACTCGCAACAGCTCCTGCTTATTTTGGCGGTTGGTAGCTTTTTCACTGTATCTTTTAGCTATAACAGTTTAATATGGATTTGACTTTGACATTTACCATGAGCAGATATTTCTAAAATACCACGGTTGCCAGTACCATCACTGGCAATTAAAGGAAGCATTTTAAATACCCACGCGGAAGAGATGGAGAAACAGT